>NC_039362.1:81633498-82233498 GCF_003573695.1 Papaver somniferum
GAACTTGGCCTAAGGAATGAACATGGTCTCGTGAAGAACTATCCTCGTCGTCCCGTTCCTTCTGCCTTGCCCAGCTCCTCGGGCCCCTCTTCTGGTGGGAGCGTCCCATCAAGTCTTCGGAATAATCCTGCCGATGGGGCCGCCACTTAGGTAGAGATCGCAGCGTTTTGTAGGATCCGCGGCATCATTATACTTTTTGTAATCATGTAACAAGGATATTTTTTGCTGATGATCCTGTAAAAGGAATATTTTTTGATTGTGTATCCTTGACTTTGGCCTTTCACTTCTTGTAATCACCCTTTATGAAATGAATCCTCTTCTTGATATACCTACAATGTTGTTTTGTTTTTATTTTAAGTATTTGTGAAAAATCAAAACAAAAGTTTTTAAGTGTTTTTGAGTGCGATACTGAGGAAGGTACCTTCGTGATCGTCTTGAGACCTGTCACCCCGCTGGCGAATCCTGGGCCAGAGGATTCCCAGACGGTGGGGGCCGGGGAAACGTTCTAGGATATGGGATTAAAATATTTACGCACCCATTCCGTCGACCCATTGCCTTAAGATTGGTTGGGTATCTCTTTCTGCTGGGTGCCTTCCCCCTGGTCCTACACTTATGGACACTGATGGGGGAGCCCTGAGAGATTGTAGATTAACTACTTTCCCCAATATTGTAGGTAGATTCCACTGACTTGATAATTTGAAAGCTTGTTTGATTGATAAGTTGAGGTCTGAATTCCTCTTCCAGAGATAGAAACATGTGGAGCGGTCAGGCTCCCTTCTTCTTCTGGTACACTCCAAGCAGATTCAAATCTGCGTTGCTTCTATGGGAAGTATGGTTTGAGCCATTTAGCATTCCAAGGATGCCAGAGGACCTCGCCTTTTAGATTACGAAGGTAGTAGGAACCGTTACCCGCAATGTCGTGGATCATAAAAGGTCCTCCCCATGTAGGTGCTAACTTTCCCCATTTCTTTTCTTGCTGATACCGTGGGATTGTTCTCAACACATACTGTCCCTCTACAAAATTCCGTAGCTTTACCTTTTTGTTGTACTCCCTTGCTAGTCTTCGTTGATAATTTTCCATCTTTTGCAATGCTACTTCCCTTCTTCCTTCCAAGTCGTCCAACCTTTCTAACATCATATCTGTTGTGAGGTTTTTCTCCCAAGCTTCGGTCTTCGTGGTTGGCATGAGGATTTCCGTAGGTATGACTGCTTCAGCTCCATAAGTTAGAAGAAACGGGGATTCCCCGGTAGCGGATCTTCGTGTTGTCCTGTATGCCCATAAGACATTGTGCAGTTGTTCGTACCATCTTCCCTTATGCTCGTCTAATTGTTTTTTGAGTATAAGGGCGAGGGTCTTGTTGGTAGATTCCGCTTGTCCGTTGCTTTGAGGGTATATGGGGGTGGACTTGTTCTTTCTTATTTTGAAAGTGTCGAAGAGCATGTCTATATTTTTTCCCTGTAATTGCTTGTCGTTATCAGATACAATTTCAGCAGGTATACCAAATCTGCAAATGATGTTCTGGAATATGAAAGTGAACACATCCGCGTCTCTGATCCTGGACAAGGCCTTAGCCTCCACCCATTTACTGAAGTAGTCCGTGGCTACTATCAAAAATCGTCTCTTCCCTGATCCTTCGATGAAAGGCCCGACGATGTCTACGCCCCATTTTGCAAATGGCCACGGGCTATCGACAGAGTTTAACATTGTTGCCGGCGCGTGGATTTTTTTCGCGAAGCGCTGACATTCTTCACATCGTCGGGACATCCTCGCGGCATCTTGTATCATTGTCGGCCAGTAATATCCTTGCGTTTTTGCTTTGTCAGCTAGTGATCTCATGCCGCTATGATTCCCCGCGTCACCATAATGGATATCATTTAGAATTCGATGCCCCTCTTTCCGGGACAAGCAGCGTAGTAATGGTCCAAGGAAGGATTTCCTATACAGGACCCCCTCCTGAAGATCATATCTTCCCACTTTGGAGAGCATCTTCCTAGCTTGTTTCTGATCCGCAGGTAAGCTTCCTTTTTCGAGAAAGGCATGTATTGTCACCATCCAGTCATCTTCGTTGCTGAAGTCTTCGTCTTGATTTGCTCTTGACAGGATGTCCTCTTCATCAAAGTCATTATGGATGTCTTCTCCTACCTGGTCTTCGATATTTTCTTCCATCACATCTTGATTGGTAGCGAAGGAGAATTGAGATGCAATCGAAGGCTCGTATACCCTTGCTATTTTAATACCTTCGGCATTTTTATCCCTCAGCATGGATGATATATATGCTAGGGCATCCGCGTGCCTGAGGTCCCTTCTGCATAAGTGCCGGAACTTAATGTTCGGGATTTGTGATGCCAATGTTTGTACCAAGGCCATGTAAGCTGAAAGGGTGTCATCGTACACATTATACTCGAGCCCTATTTGTCGTATGACAAGCTGCGAATCACTTGTCAGCCTTACATCGGTTACCCCCATCTCTATTATTATACGTAGGGCATGTACGACAGCTTCGTATTCAACAATGTTGTTGGTATGCTCTTTGAATTCCAATCTAAGTGCCTGTATAATCCTTTCTCCAGTTGGGGTGATAATGACAATACCTATTCCTGCTCCTTCCTTATTTTTAGATCCGTCGACAAAGACTTCCCATTGTCTATGACTCGCAGGTTCGAGGATATCCATTGGATCCTTGATTTATTCCTCGGCTTCTGGTATTCCCTTAATCTCTTCGTCGTTGTCAAGGGGGAGGTCTGCTAAGAAATCTGCCAGCACTTGGGACTTCTGAGAATGTTGAATTTCATGAATGATGTTGAATTGGTCCAGATGGGTGTTCCATTTGGCTATTCGGCCCACTTTTCCCGTGCTTTTGAGGACTGCTTCCAATGGTGCTTTGCATGGTACCCTGACGAGGTGAGTTAGGAAGTAGGTTCTCAGTGTAAATAGCAAGGATGAAACTGGATACATCATGTGTAAATTAAAAATAAAAAAATATATTTGAAAATGGGCACGATAAAACTGGTTACATCCTGCCTATTTTTACATTTTTGTCCATTTAAACAGTATCAAAATCTAACTGTCCATTTCACCCAGGAATTGTTGATTTTAGTCTTTTTAACCAATTTTGTGATTAAATTAGCATGTCACAACGAATTTTAAATTGAACTTTAAAAGAACAACCCACAAATAGTGTGAACGAACCCTAATTTCAAATTTTCTTTACAATACCAGGTAAGAGCAGATAATTAGAACAAACCCTAAGCCCCCAAACGCATAAAATTAAGTAAGAATCAAGGCAAGCAGAGTTACCGTAACAAAAAAGAGAGGTCAAATCCTCTTTGGCAGATAGAATTATGCACATAAGGATATTGAGATCTTGCGACTGTTTTTGTTCTTATAAGAACCACGACTGATCTTCCTCCTCTTATTTTTCTTCAATTAATTCATCCTTTCAAGTATATATAGAAGAAGAGAATATATAGAAGAAGAGAGACTTCATGCTAAAAAGAAAATTTCATTTGGGGAGTTGGGGTTCGCCTGTCTTTCTAGGATTTGAAATACAATATGGCCTTGTTTATTTATCCCGGTTAAATTGGGGCTTATGCCACTTAGTTGGGGCCTATAGCTACGTGACAAAATAGGATCATTAAGAAGTAATCCATAGAAACCCCTTAACCAACTATTTTTTAATGACTAATTTATCCTTAATTTATTAGTGTTAATTCGGGTGATTAGTGGCAAAATATCGTGTTAGATGTGAAATTAAAGTGTGTTAATGAATCCCTTGAACTTGAAAAAATTTAAAAATTCGATTTTTTTTTGAAGAACACCAACTCAGAATCGGTTTATGTTCTTAGTGGTATCAACCGATTATTCAGAATCGGTTTATATGGGCATGAACATAAACCGATTGTGAGTAAATTTTTTCATTTTTATCTGTGATTATTTGTTGTTAAACATCGAATAAAATTAAAATTCATTCTATACCCGAGTTAAGAATGAGTATGACTTCATACTCAGTTTCAAATCGCTTAAGAATTGTACTCGTTTTCAATTCGAGTATAAAGTTATACTCGTTTTCAATTCGAGTATAAAGTTTTACTCATTTTCAAATTGGGTAAAAGCATATAGTTTTCATTTTCATATGTAATCGAAATGACATCGAGTAATGAAATCGAGTATGATTTCATACTCATTTTATGATCGAGTATTAACTGAAAAAAAATTGGTTAGCCAGAATCGGTCTACACGATACATATGTAAAACCGATTCCTGACATTGCATAACAGGAATCGGTTTATAAGAATGCTCATGTAATCTGATTCTAACAAAAAGAAGATACAGAAAAATTGAAAACAACAATCGGTTTACTCGACACACATATAAAATCCGATTCTAACATTATACATCAACAATCGGTTTTTATAAGTGCTAATGTAATCTGATTCTGGTTCAAATTTCTCGAACCAGAAAACATATCAAGGACAATCGGTCTTTGTGGGCATGAACATAAACCGTTTCTATTTGCAATCGGATCACATATACATTAACATTAACTGATTCTGATAAATCAGGAAAAATTTGATTTCAAATTTTCAATTTTTGAGCAATTTTATGTTACTAAAACCTAGTTTATAGGATTGGGTTGAGAAGAAAAGAAGAAGAATCAGTTGAAGTGGAGATGGAAATGAATTTGATTTTGATTTTAGTTTTTAATTTTATGATTTTAGTTTTATGATTTTATGATTTTAGTTTTTAATTTTATGATTAGGATTTGATGGGGACAAATTAGTAGTATTAATATTTGATAGAGGGTAAAATGGTAGTTTCATCAAACTTAGACACCCCTTATCATTCTTTATGGGGTGGACGAAAAAATCCATAGGCCCTAATTAAGTGGCATAGGCCCCAATTTAGCCAGGTTGTTTATAAGGGTCAACCTTTGTAGGGACAAATAATTAAAAAGGAAAGGTCATCTTTGATAGGACGGAGGGAGAACTTCAATGAGCATATCCATAAACAAAGCAAGTCTACTTAAATCAATTTGCATTCCTTTGAAAACAAATCAAAATTTGAAATTTTTCTATTTCAAACCAATTTTCTTTTTGAATCAAACTTTTTAGAAAAAGCTTAAAATTTTGTGGGTTCAAGAACAAATGGTTAAGTAGACATGAACGACGACCGATTGTTTTTGAAGTTCTTCGTAGTAGTTTCAACAACAATAAAAATTATCATGGGCCAATGTAGACCTGAACGACGACGTATCACTCTAGAAGTTCTTCGTGGTTGTAAAACATCAACAAAAAATCGGCTAATGTGAAAATTCATATCGCAGGATAGTAACTTTGAGGAAATACCCATTTTTCTGTTGGTTCTGTATGCTAAAACCGGGACATGATTATAAATATTTGTTGACATTCTTGTGGACATACTCATTTGTCCATTCTCAAACCAAGTATGATCCATATACGATCTAAGAATGAGTATGAAATCATACTCATTCTTAACCTGTGTGTGAATTTAAATATGTCGATTAAAGAGTGGATATATTGAGAATCGGGCAATATGGGCATACATACACGATTGTGATTGATGTTTTTCAATATCGACGTATAATTTATCGATGTGGAGATTCAGATCGACCGATTCTATGCACGAACAAATTGTAATTTATTTTGTTTATTTTTCAGGTAACAATCAATCGATATGAATGTCAATATCGACCAATTCTAGAGCATTTTTTTTAAACCAATTGATATGAGCACCCTATAATGCCGATTTTTCGTGCTCTTCGTGAAAGAAAGACATCAAACTAGAATCAACATATGTGTCATCGTATCCCCCAATTCTAATTTGATGTTCTTAAAAATAACAAATTTTCTCAAATGTTTTTATGTTTTAAATATTCATTTACAATAATTAATTTCACAACTAAACAGGTTAGTTCATTGAAAAGTTAAATGTAATCTTGGGCTTAAATACTGGTGGGTTTTCACGAGGGATCTTTCATGGATTGCTCTTTGGGCATGCCTTTGGTAACATAGTTTGTTTTGTTTACGTGCGATAACAACCTTTTATTTGGATTTCTCTTTCTTTTCTGTTTGGGGTTTGTACTTTGCTTATATCCCTAAGTTATTAATGAGATTATTATATTTGCCACTGCAAAAAAACAAAAATTTAAAATCCATGTTATTTATCTTTCTAATTAAGTTATTTTTCATTATTAAACTACTTGAAAATGCAAAAACATCATCATCAGCAACAACATATAAAATAGATTATATGCAATTTTTCCAACTTCTTCGAGGAAATTTGAATTTTCTTCTTGTACTCGGTATTTTCGTATTGATTCCAGTAATGTTCTCTAATAAAACTTCCTCGTAGATGTGGACATGCATTCTCTTATTTCACATAGAGTCGAAAAAAGGTTTTAAAATATAATTTCTTAAATATTTACTTATTTTATTTCCATCGTAGAAAATACCGAATCACAATAAATTTTTTTAACAATTTCAGTTATCCCAGACCCACCTTAACTAATAAAGGTATTGGTTATCCATGAAGGTGTTAATCAATCTAATTTCGCTCAGTAAGCATATGATTTGGAATCTATTACTAGTGTCCGATGAAAATTCTAACTGTTGTATGTTTACACCAGTTGAATATTGAAATAAAAACAGTATAAAAATTCTATTTTCACCTGCATTTTAGTTTAAATTTAATTTTATTCAAATATACTAACTAATATCTATATTAATAATTAAATACAAAAAATCGAGAATAAGATAATTCGAAATTGAAACTAGATAAATTAAATTTTGGCAGACAATGTCGTTATATTCATCGGATATAACCGATTAGGAATGAAAAGTTTATCGATCATACAGATACTTGAATGACAAAGGCATTTAATATTAAGATGTAATATGTTTCAGTTTCGGTTTTGGGTAGTCAGTATCCATTGATACCTTAATCCTTCGTTTGAATTGGTGTGTTACATGGATAGTTGTATTTAAATAGATCCATTATGTTTGTTAGCATTTAACTCGCTTATGTGGATCTGAATTGACCCCTGACTCGACGCGAGTCAGATGTTAGGCTGTTTTACTTTTTTATTTTTAATTAGATATGACTCGTTAGTGACTCAGACCTAATTTCTGGCTTGAACCAGTTTATTCCCTCATTCGTATTCGAACCACAAACTCACATATTTTTGAGTAAGTTAAGTCATACCTTGCTCTAAAAATAAACATATTAAGTCAGATCCAATTAAAATAGGTGATTTAAGTTAGATTTAAAAAAAAGGTTATATTAAAGAAGAAAATAAAACTATATTTAGCAGAACAAAATGAATGACAAGACGGATTACAACCTAATTACATCCACCCGATGGAGTAAGACTTGCGAGATAGAATAGTTACGGAAGGTTCCTTCCTCTAGGTCCACAAAATCAATGTTTGTATAATCTGAAGTTTGATCTTTTCTATGGACATAAGGCTTGCTCCATGTACTCGTCTATTACGTTCCTTCCATACCTCCCACATGATAACATATGGTAGTAGTGGCCAAATGGTCTTGCGTTTGCCGTTTAAGTTGCCGACTTTCCACGATTCTAGTTGTTGTCTCACATCATTAGCATTCACCCACAGTACCCCAATAGCAGTGAAGTAATTTCATAAGGAAGTAACAAAATCACATTGTAATAGCAAGTGACTAATGGTTTCTACATCTTTTCCACAAACAGGGCAGACATTAGATTGCACCAAAATGCCTCTATGTTGAAGAACTTCCCTTGTAGGAATGGATTGACGGAGAGCATCCCAAGTGAAAAATTGCACCTTTAGTGGGCAGTAGAAAACAACAACTTACTTATAAATCCGAAGTCAAAGTCTTCCCTAACGAAATTGCCGTAAATATCCGCTGTTGTGAATTGACCTTCCAAGCGAGCATTCCCTTGAGATAACGTCACATTTCTGATGTCAATCTTAAGTTCCAGCAAATCAATATTCTCCGTTGCATTAATTAGCCTTCTAAACTCGAGAATATACCCATTTGTTGTGATTAGCTCAGTCATCGATGCGTTTTTATGCATACAGACGCGGAAACTTTGACTTTGCCTTCAGTGGTATAGAACCGAGCTACCAGTCATGCCAGAACCTTGTTGAAACTCCATATTTACTTTAATAGAAACACATTTCTGAAGGTCAGATCGAGCTTTCAAAATGACCATCCACAACTCCTACCTATCGGAAAATTAGGCTCTGCGAGTAAAATCAGGATCTGTATTGGTGTTTTTTTGTATTATCTTCCGCCACAGTGCAGATTTTTCTTTAGAGTATCTCAAAATCCACTTGGCATGGAGAGATTTATTAAGTGATCTTAGACATTTTATACCCGATCCACCTTATTTCTTGGACTTGCAACCTTTTTCCACGATACTCAACTCATTTTCCTTTGCCCCTCTTCAACTCCCCAAAGGAATCTACACATGATCTTGTTAATTTTGTTCGCAACTGACGTTGGGATCTTCAACAGAGACATAAAGTAAATGATTTTTTTTTTGATAATACTCTTTAAAAAAGTCCTTATGAGCGTGATCCTACCTTCCTTCGTAACACACCATCTGATCCAACTAATCCATTTTTCGTCTAATTCATGCTTACGCAGAATGATGAAGAGAGGATCCCAGTTCGCGTTGTCGAACGCTTTCTCCATGTCTACCTTACATAGAATTTCCGGGATACTTTGCTTAATTATACTGTCAATGCATTCCAGAAATACCTTAGATAAGTTAGATTTAGCCGGATCATATAAAAATAAAATAAAATAAAATAAATATAGCCGGTATTTTGTGGACCATTTCAAACTCTACGGGAGAAGATTGGTAACCCAGCATTCATCACCTATTGATATTTTGACGTGTTCTTCCCAGTTTGCAGTGTGTCCCATGCTTCCTGGATTGTAAGTTAACCCATAATCAATTGTCAGTTTGTCAATACAGATATTATACTCTGTGTGGAGGGACCAGACTATATCTTCTTGCAAACATCCGCCTAAGCTGTTGGATCTTTTCATTTCCTATGGGGCGGTTAAGAACGGAGTTGATGAAACTTTTAAATTTCGCTTAATTAATGTAAACATCTGGCTGATGCATCGAGCCTGTCTCATGCGGCCATGCCCCAATTGCACCGAGCCTTAAAGACTCACAGGCTTTAGCTGCATAAAGTTTTTCAAAATCCGAGGGAGGGAACACAAACTGCAGAGAAATAGATGGGACGAAACCCATACGAAAAAGAAAAAAATAACAAGTCACAATCTTATCGTATGGAAAGAGAGAGAGTGCTTGTGTGTGTATGGACAAGGGACAGGCATGAATGGAAGGAAGCGACGCAGAGATCAAGGTACACTAAAATACTGACCTTTCAAGAGGAAAACGGATTATTTTATCTGTCATATGACTAGATGAGGAGAGCGATCGATGTGGTGGTTTTAGCTTAGCGTTTGCGCTTTGGGTAAGGCTTTCTTTTTTACATGTGGGGAGTAGTAGGGTTGACTGCTAACCCGGAACTAACCAACCAGTGGTGAGTCAGAGTCAGTGACCACTGCGCCTTCGGATGTGCTTTTTTGTGAGTTTAAATACGCAAATGGAGGTGAGAGAATGTGGCTCGTTTTTCGAGACAGTCAAGTGATTTAAGCGAGGCTTTTGGGACCATCAGTTGGGGTAGTGCTGTATTGGTGGGGACTCTACCCTACCCCCTGCTACAGGGAGAGAGGGAGAATATAGGTTTAATTCGAATTTTTATTTTGTTTTGAAGGTCTTCTCTGTCACAGAGGGAAGTGAGAGTACATGGGAAATGTGCATGGGATTTCTTGTATTTATTATGTCTATTTTTTTATACAGCAAAATGGGAGATCGGATCGCAATCAAGACGTAAGTACAGTGGATACCGGTGAACCAGCACGGTCGCACCCATTTGTTGTTTATTTTGCTTCTCAAGACGGAAATCTGTTGGAAGGTTAGAAATTTGTTTGCGACTCTTATCAGCTTGTTAGGACGGATGCTTCTTGTTAGGACGGAGGTGCTCTTTTATTTTTTGGTAAATAGTTGTATATACTTTCTTAGTTTCTTAAATAAAGACTTGTTTGGTTTGTACAAAGTTTAATAAAACTAATCATTACATATATTTTTTCTTGTTTTCTCCCGATTAGTTCCTGGTCTTATTAGAGAAAATACTAGAGAGATGGTTAAGAGAGAAAAATGATCCCTTCATGAATAGATTAGTAAACTCATAACATTCGATTTTTCATTTATAAAAATCAATTTATTTTTTGGCATTAATATCAAATAAGGATTTCAACTTATTTTTTAGAAACGGAGGGAGTTATACAATCCTTACAAATTTGGAAAAGGTTCTTCCAGTTACACCACCGGACACAATACTATGCAAAAGAAAGCCAGGGGATTATATACTCATATATTCAATATACATGTTAGCAGTTTTGTAGATAAAATATCAGCTACAGTCCCCTCGTTTTAGTGATGTTGGAAGACTACCTACTCAAAAAGAAGAGATAAAGCAAAATATCTTTAAACCAAACATCACAAACTTTTAGAGTATTTCGTTTGTGCTTGCACGTATTAATGGCAAATTGAAAGTCGCTCTCAATAATAAGCTTATGAATGCATAAATCAAAAGCCAACCGCATACCGTCGGGAATGGCCCAAATCTCTGCCTTTTTTGTTGTTGTGATGTATAAACTTAGCAAAAGCCGCCACAAAACCTCCACCTACATCCCGAAGAACACCACCAATACATGCATGTCTAAATCCATTGGAAGCACCATCTACATTAAGTTTCACAAAGTCAAATGAAAGTGGATGCCAAGGTATAAATATAGAAGTATAACCCATCGAGTGAGGCTTAATATCATGAGCCTGACTAAATTCAGAAGCAACACTATATGGAAGCGCAACAACCTTATGCCAGTTAAAACCTCTATGAGAAAATATTTTTGGATTCATATTATACCAAAGAATATATGGAATCAGCACCGCCCATTGAAGCTCATCCTAATTGGTTGAAAAGAAAATCAGATGAAGCAATTTGTCCAGAGAGAATGAGATAGGAAAATACTGATGACTAAAAGCATAAGCGAAGGCCTTCCCTATGGGAAAATACCTTGCAATAAGAAAAAAACAAATGGAGAACAGAATCATTCGCCTTAGTGAAGAAATATCAAGCACATTCTTGCAAAGATTTGTCCTGACCAAAAGCTTATCCTATACAAAAAGCCATAAAAAAATGTCGCATATGGGTTGGACAATGTAGTTTCCACAGTTTTTTCAGGTTTCTATGATCAACACTAAGAGAAAAATAGTTAGAAACCATCCAATTATAACAAGTCTTCACTGAAACATGACCATCCAGACTATATTCCGCAAAATAAAGTATCATCATTAGAATCATAATAAGAAACAGGAATAGCATGATGGCATTTTGAATTTCAGTTGGTATGTAACTACGAAAAGAGGTAAGATCCCATTCATGTGTCGTAGGATCAACTATATCAGCAACTCAAAGAGATGGAGGAGCTAGAGAAATATGATTAAGAAGATGAATAATAGGTGTATCACAACACCATCGATCTTTCCATAAATCAACATGTTCTCCAGTCCCTACGGCCAATTTAAGGCCTCCTTTAGTTAGGTCCTTACCTTGTAAAAGACTACGCCAAGTACAAGAGGCTCATTTAGGCTTGTGCGCCTCCCAAAAACTAGTTCTAGATAATACTTGGCCTGTAAAAGCCTAGCAATAATAGAGTCAGGGGAGCTAGCAATTCTCTAAGCAAACTTGGTAGAAAATCCAAATTAATAGGACGCAATAGACCTTTGTCGTCCCCATTTCTCCACAGAGTATCTCTTATGAGTTTATCAACCTTTTCCAAAATAAACATCGGAGTCTTTAGAGTACTCATTAGATGATTCATTGAAGGATCCAACACTCCCTTAATTAAAATACTCATACGGGCGAAATTCAAATCATTATGTTTCCAACCACCAACTGTGTTAGTAATCCTAACAAGAGAATCGGTAAAATTCTCTCCCTTAAGCCATCCCCAGGGAATATTAATTCCCAGATATTTACCCGGGGTACCAAGACTTTACTAAAAATTTTAGCCAGGCGATGGGGTCAATTAGAAGAACAAATCACACTAGGGAGGTGTTTCAACAGGGGTGATGGACGGTGATAATATAGTTTTCGTAAAAGGTTTTATAAGACGGAAATTTCTAGAAAGGACAAATATTACTCCATCTGTTTCTGAAAGACCGTTCTCTATTTCATTTTTGGTATGTTTCAAAAATGTGTTCAATTTCTGTTTATAGTCATATTTTTCCAATGAACTCTCTAACATATCCTTAAATTTTTTATATTCATAATTTCTATTTTAATGAGACCCAATCTAGAATATTAATGAAATTTGTATAATTAAGGAAAAAAATATATCCTTTTGAAGATAATATATGTATGGTTCCAAATTAAATTTTTTATTAAGGTTATACTTCATAAGTATACAATCTTTATTGACACTATTTCTATAAATCAATATGTTTTAGTTTCCTTTTTTTTATTTTCTATTTACAATCCCAATACAATTTTTGGTAGTTTTTACTACTAACATATTTATTGAAATAAATTAGGCAAGTAATTAAGGGTGAGAATGTAAACTACCATAGTCTCCTTAATATCTTGACAAGGTCAAACCGGACTGTCTTTTGGAAACGGAGGGAGTATAAATTTATAAAAACCTTTATAACGTAATATAATCGTTATTTTTTGTTTAACAATTTGAAATATAAAAGTGAATTTGATAAATCTTAATTTACATGTTTTGAGTGCTTTGATACTTTTTTTAGCTATATTTCTTACATATTACCTTGTATTATGATTGTTTTCTGGTTTAGGTCTTTTGATGGGTGAACCATCCAAAAACAAGTGGAAATAGCTATATAAGTGAAGTCTACAAGTGGATAAGGGACAAAGATCAAGGGAAACTTGTTCAAATCCAGGATTTCTTCTCATCACCATGAAGATGAAGAAAATTTGAAGCCAACAACAAAAGAATGGGGTCATTCTGATGTCGTTTGAAGAAATTTTGAGCAAAAAATAGGTTAAGATTGTCAGATCGCTGCCATCCAGATACGATTCTAAGAAGCATGCCATCGTTGAGGTAAATAACCTTGATGCTCTCTCCAGAAATACGTTGGTTGGAAAGCTAAAGATCTTTGATCATGAGCATACATCCAAAACCGGAAAGGATGTTGCCTTTAAAGCACAAAAGAACACTAAATTACTTGACAAAAGTATAAGTGTTTGCGTCTCTGAGGATGATCTTTCTGAGGCTGATTTATCAGATGAAAATCTTGACAAGTCAGTCTCTTTGATCACAAGACAGTTTAGAGATCTTCTATTTAAGAGAAGTAAACGGTTCTCCAGAGACAAACCCAGATCGTCAATTAAACCTCACAATCGCATTCCTCTTAAAAATAAGGATACTGACGAGGCTGATGACGAGGAAATGCCACATTGCTTTAAGTGTAAAGGTTTGGTCATTTTGCAAATGAGTGTCCGAACCGTAGAAAATACACTGGGAACAAAGGTCTTGCTCTAACTCTTGATGAAATGTCTGATCACTATGATTCCAATAAAGAAGAAAAATCAAGTGTTGCACTTCTTTGTAAAGATATTGATTTTGATAATTGTAGCAATACATACATCAATCTTGATATTCTTTCAGAAGAAGACTCAACCAATCTGGAAGAAAAAATTGACCTTTCTGTTGGAAACTCTTTGTCTGATTTTTCAGGGTCCACTCTGTGTCTAGCAGCTTGCACATCTCGGGCGTCTGAATCATCTTATCCATGGACATGCTCTTATTGTTCACTCAAAGGTCATGAACTTTCAAAGTGTTTCAAGTACAAACACAAGATGAGATATGTCAATAAACTTCAACGAAGAGCAAATCGGCTAGCAAACAAGCTCAAACTTGTTCGAAAAACCGCTGAGGTATGTAAGATTTTATCCTCTTCAAAGAAGTTAGTTTCCAAAGATAATTCAAGACCACTAGAGAAAAGAGTATGGTCTAAACATTTTGATAGACAGGGTTCTATGAATTCCTTTCAAAAAGGTTATGGTGGACAAATTGTTGTTCACCGCAGCACAACTTGATTGTGTTGTTTTGGTGCATCTTGTCTCATGTGCCTGATCAAAAGAGACAAGATTATGCACACCTCGGGCTTTTAGAAAAGAAAAATATTTTTTTATTTTCTTAAGTTTGTTGTGTTTTGCAAATTTGGATTTCTTTCATATCTAATTGATATTGGAAGGGACTTCCCTGTTTAATCAATAAAAGAGGGTTATTCTCGATAATTATACTCTCTTTAGGGTTGTGAATTGTGCGTGCATGAACCTGTGTGGTTAAAGGTTCTGTAACCCTACAATCATTTTCCTTCTCTGAAACTGTTTTTATCTTAAGACTGCTTGTTGAGCTTAAATTGTGATTTCCTCTCACAAACCCATACACGTATAGATACTCCAAGCATCATGTCTTCTGATGGAAAAGATGTTAATATGATTGTTAAGCCATCAATCATGAAGGAAAAAGAGAAATCTCTGTTACCTCCAACTTTGAAAACAAAAAGAATGAATGTGAGGAAGCCAAGAGTTGTTCCTTCAAATTCTCAGAAGTTTGCTAGTGTTCTTGAAGAGTTGAAGGAAACAAGAAAGGAGATTTAGCAAATAAAGGCTTTTGTTATGAGAACTTTAGAAATTCAGAAGGCCCTGGTTCGACATCATCATCATAGAAAGTTTGTTGGAATTGACTCCTTTCTTCACGAACCCTATGTACCTATGGTTGTTGACGACAATGAGTTCGGGGACGATAAAGAATTCTTCAGAGGTCTCAATGTCTAGGAAACTTCTTATGAGAATTTATTTCTTGTGTTTTTAGAAGGATAACTAGGGTTTGTAATAGCCATTATTGTGAGTACACATATCTATTTCCAACGTTTTCATCTTCAATGTTTTTAGATTTATTTATTTAAATTCTAAGTTATTTGGAAGATGATTTTTTTGCAATTTTAATCTTTATGATTATATATATTGCAAACTGTTATGGGACATGTTGTTTACGTCCGTGAACCTGTGACTCTCCCATACTTGTTCAAAAGTTATCTCTATTATGTCGGTATGAAAGTATTGATAAAAGATAGAATGAACTTTTGACAAACAAAACTTAAAGCCTTTTATGTCATTATTTTGATGGAAGAAAGGATAAAACTTTTGTTTACAAGGATTAAGTCTATTATATGTCATTGTGCAAATAGTGATGAAAAATAGAATGAATCCTTGTGTATTCCGCAGTTTATTGGTCGATCTCCGATCCATATTTTTTTTGTGCATATATTGTGTTGCTCCGTAAGTTCGCTTATGATTGAGCATGACCAATTGAATTGATCATTTTTGTGGTTGTATCAATTGGATTCAAATCCATGTTTTCATGTGATTTGGTTATGTCCAAAGAAATCCTTCTTTTCTTGTAAAAGCAAGGTCGCCTTTGTTGTTCTTTAGGGAATGACATTTTATGGGAGAGAGTTCTTTTTGAACTTGTGCTTTATTACCAAATATTTGTGGGAAGTGCGGCTGTGGAATCTTGTATGGGTTATCTTGTATCTATATAAACTCCTTGATGAATGCATTTAGCTTCGGCTTTATGATTGCATCTAAATAAGTTGGTATGTTATTCTCTTTTGGTCATGAAGTATCTCTATGAAAATTTCATGAGGATCCCACTAGTTTTCGTACCTTTGCCAATTTATATTGACAAAAGGGGGGAGAATTAATGTATAGTTTCATACTAAAAATACATATGGTTTACGGATCATTATGTAAGGGGGAGTGGTTTTCATATCGAGATGAAGTATTGACTAAGGGGGAGTGGTACATATCACTATAGTACTGTTTTCAAAGTTGTGATCCAATTGAACTTTGATGTTGTGTAATAATACTATGACATTGTATAACAATGATCGAGAGCATTTGTTTTCTCATTGTTATCGCTACGGATCTTCAACAACTATGATTGTGAGTTGAACATGTTTAGAATCATGGAGTACTTGGAAGTGACAAAGATTTCGAGTCGTGTTGAAGATGCCAAGGAGATCAAGCATTTGGATGAGAAGCTACAAAGTTTTATTTATTTTGTAATCCATATGTATTGATAGTTTTGTCACTAAAATTGACAAAGGGGGAGATTGTTAGAGCACTGCTCGGTCGAACTCGCATGCGTTGCTATCTCAAGCATGTTTGTCAATGTTAGTGATCAAAACTATAATTCTTGATTTCTAGGCTATTTATAGATGTCTTGGACTAGGACATAGACTGTGTAGTTGAGCTTAGACTTCACGGAGTTCATCATTTGAAAACGAAGAACTACTAAGGGGAGCTTGTGGAACTTCATTGAAAAAAGATATGTGGAGACTGAAACTCATCTATCACTTGGAAAGTCTATTTCTGCTCTATCTCCTATATTGAGACATAAGTCGTATTACGATATAGTTTTCTATATACATATTTGAGATTTCAAGCTGAGTTTATCTTGCTTACATATTTCTCGAAATATGTGTTGGCAAGCTTTCGCTTCGACAAGTTCATCTTATATCATGTGAAAATTTCCGAGTAACATCTTATATGGTTTGTGTGATACAATCATTTGGTGTATCCTTGGAATGTTTCGTTATGATTATTTCAATATCTTGAAAATTGCTTTGATGTTAATAGTGTGTGAAAACGGCTATTGTCATCCTCTAAGAAAGTTTCAATGATTGAAATAAAGAGCTTAGAATCATGTAACCATGTTTGGATATAAACAAAGTGTGTTATCACATTTGTGTATAAGTCCAAAATCGGGAACCTGAAGTATGCGTACCCGTACGCGTACTGGCGGTTGTTGGATGTCTGGGCAAGTATGCGTACCCGTACACATACTGGCGGAAGTCTCACGTCCGTGAATTTCTGCTGGAGTTTGGAAGTGTGAATAGGTATGCACACCCGTACGTGTACCGGCGTAACCAAACTCAGTCTGGCTACTTAAGTATGTGTACCCGTTTGCATACTTGAGTTGGTTACTTTCTAAGGAATGCATCTTTGCAAACCGTGGCTATAATGTTCATGTATTCATTCGAGTGAATCAAATCGATTTTTCTTCAATTGTGTTCTTGTATACTTCTATGAGAATATAATAATTGAACGACTCTTTAACTAGTTTCATTTGAGTCATTTGAACTAGTTATGGTTAAGATGAATAAGGTTGATATAAGAGTAATCATATGGCTAACTTCGGTTAACTATTTCTGAGCCAACATGGTGTACACGTTTGGCGACGGTTACATAAACCTAAATGAGGGTACATTTCATTTGTGTGTAACAAGCTAAGTTCGATCTAACGGTTGAAAGATATTAGCTTGGTTGAATCAGGTTTTTCATCTAACGGTGAATATTGAATGTTTTGTTACCAAGGTAACTTGGATTGTAAACCCTTATTTGAAAATTATATAAAGGAGAACTCTAGCAACTGGGAAACCTAATCCCCACACCTCATGTGTGTTACTAGTTGCATCAACTAGAGTCGATTCTCCTTTAACCTTAGGTTTCTTCGAGACCCTGTAGGTTAACGACTTTAAAGACTTCATTGGGATTGTGAAACCAGACCCAACTATTTTTTTTTGAAGTTGCGTGTTCTGATCTTGCCAGATTTTACCGTATTTAGTAGACTTGAAATAATTGACTCAAGATTAATTACTCCGATAGGCAAGATAAAAGTAGCATCTTCGTCTCATCGTTTGTGATTCCACAATATCTTGTTTCGCTAGTCGATTAAGATTAGTGTGAGGTGATTGGTAATACTAGGATGTTCTTCGGGAATATAAGTCCGGTTTATCAATTGGTTCCGGTTCACCTTGATTTATCAAAAGACGCAACAAAAACTCTTGGGTATTTGTGTGAGAGACAAATTTGTTCAATCTATAGACTTTTCTGTGTGAGACAGATTTGTTTATCAAGTCTTCTACTTTGGGTCGTAGCAACTCTTAGTTGTGGGTGAGATCAGCTAAGGGAATCAAGTGCGTGGTATCCTGCTGGGATCAAAGACGTAAGGAACGCAGTTGTACCTTGAATCAGTGTGAGACTGATTAGGGTTCAACTACAGTCCAGTCCGAAGTTAATTGGTAGTAGGATAGAGTCTGTAGCGGCTTAATACAAAGTGGTGTTCAAACTGGACTAGGTCTCGGGGTTTTTCTGCATTTACGGTTTTCCTCGTTAACAAAATTCTGGTGTCTGTGTTATTTCTTTTCCGCATTATATTTTGTTATATAATTGAAATATCACAGGTTGTGCGTTAAGATCAATCAATTAGAATATCCAACCTTTGGTTGTTCATTTAAATTGATTGACACTTGAACATTGGTCTTTGGTACCGTTCAAGTTGTTTCACATAATAATCAGGCTCGCGGATTTCTATCTGTTTGATTTGCTTATTACATTGTGAAACAGAGATATTAAACTCTTTGATATACTTTATTCTAGATTGAGTCTGACTGTCTAGTTCATCCTCTAGAAAAGTATATTGGAGTAAGTCCTCTCATATTGCCAAACGAATTGTTGGGTGTGGTTGTTAGACCCCCGCATTTTCAGAAAAAAAAACAAACACATTAAGTCAAATCCAGATGAATCAGATGATTTCAGTCAGACCTAGAAAAGAAGAAAAAAATGATGCGTTGGTCAAAAAAGTCCAAATCCATTTTAAGGAATTGTATTATTTATGAGCAAAGCTCGGGGAAATGACGTATTCCCAGTAAAGATACAGATTTGTTTTAACTCGTGCAAAACCTATTAACCATGTGCTGGTGTATACTCATTCTGACCCAGCGAATTCCAAAAAACCGTTTTTTTCTAGCTCTACCCTCCCTAGTCGAGTTAGGTTCCATCTGGGGTTAGGTTACATTATTTTCAACAAATTTCTATTTCTTTTCTATAGTTCTTCACTATATGGGTTGACGATATGTCATCGATGGAAGCTTCATCAGTTTCCGAGCCGATTTCTTGCTCAAGTTATCGAGTTCTAAAGCATATCAAACTCCCTATTTTATTTCTTAGAAACTTTATCCGGATATAACCCATTCATCCTATCAACATCCCTATTTTTCTCGAAACATCAGTGCACCTCTTTTCCTTACCTGACTTTTCTCCCGAGAGATATTCTCTCTGTATTGTTTAGTAAACTTCAAAACTCGGACAACAGAAACAGACATAGTAAATGGGTACTAGGTTATATATCATACCTTCTTCTTTTCCCCTTACCATTTCTTTTCAATAGTTCTTTACTATATGGGATTACGGTAATCCATCAACAACTGGTGTAAATGTTCCGTAACATCTTCCAAATTTAAATGGGTTAGTAATTTAGGGTCGCATATATTTAACTGGGTAAGCCACTTTGAGGGTCGTATTTGTTTTACTAGGTAACCTCAGCAGTCTGTAGCATATAAACCAGTGAGTAGATATAAATGGTATCTCAAATAAAACATGCATAAGTTTAAGTAAAAATCCCCATGCTTTAAAAAAAATAAAAAATAAAAGTAAAAACCCAAAATTTTATTGAAGTGGAAATACATATTTGAAAGAACTCTATTTCAATAGGTATTTAATTCACAAATGAGAAGGAAAATCATTATTACATGGATGCTCCCAATAGAAGGGACAAGCCAAAGCATATGCTCGGATGACATATCATCCGCCCAACGATGTATTGTTGATCATGATGATCGCGACAGTGGTTGATAGATAAGGGTAGAAAAGGTACGATCCCTGGCTGTTGTAGTGATTCAAGATAGGTTATAAAGACTCGATAATGATGTTGCTGATATGAAAGGAGATAACGATGAACTTGAATCTGTGATCGATTAATGAAGTTCGTGTTTGATCTTGGTAGTGAACGAAACAGAAAAGAACAAAGTCGGCTGCCATTACTGGGATACACCCATCCCCTATAATATAACCTAACCCCAGATGGAACCTAACTCGACTCTTGAGGGTAGAGTTGAAAAAATGGTGTTTGGAAATCGTCGGATCAGATGAGTCTAAACACCACATGGTTGATAGGTTTTGGACGAGTTCAACCAAATCTGTAGCTTTACGAGAATATGTTATTTCTCTGAGCTTTGCTCATTATTTATTACGGTAGAATGTCCCTAACTAAAATTTCCTAGCTTTGTCATTGATCCTAGGTACTAAACAATAGAAGTTTTAACAAATACTCACTCTGTTCTAGAAATAAGTTACTATAATTTTTTCATTTTAATCTAAAAATAGGTTAAATTAAAAAAGTTACTATAATTTGTTCATTTTAATCTAAATATAGGTTAAATTAAAAAAGTGATAATATCTCTTTTTCGAAAATTGAGCGAGTAAGACATAGAGAGTTCAACAAAATTGTGATCATGGAGGAATATCAAGTTGAGTTGGTTGACTTAATTCCCTCTGTTTTAACTCCTAAACGACATTATACTATGTTTGATTTCGATCCTTGTGTTCATTAGCTTTTATTAGCAAGGTTAGAACATGAATCCTATTATAGGGTCTCCAAGGATTTGGTTCTGAGGGCTCCTATGGATTCAAGTATCCTAAATGTGGATGAGGGGGACCTAATTTATTATCAAAAATACAAAAATGCCTTTTGATAACCAAAATACTTACCAACCTAAACCTAAACCCAAAAAAAAAAAACGTCTCTTCTTCTTCTTCCTCTCTTCTTCTCCTCCATCGCCTTTTCTTCCTCTTCTTTCATTTTTTTTTTGGTTCAACGACGATTAATCGTCGATTCTCACGTATAATTTATATACGGTTAGGAAACCTAACGGTAACTTAAATTCTTTAAGAAAAAAAAATTATCGGAATTTTTGATTTTGATTTTCAAATATTATCTATAAATCAAATGATTAGTTTAATCTTATCACTAATCTTGCTCAATTTAGTTAACATAATCATTAACATTAATTAATCATTGAGATAAGGGGTTTTTGAGATTACTATTTGATGACCCAATTTTTATCCATCTTGTGAGCACTCAAATTCAAAATCTTGGAGCCTCTGTAATAGCTATGTAGAACATTATCTAACTCCTTTAAAATCCTAAGCTCCTTAGGCTCCGTTTCACTTTTCCTCAAAAAAGAGAAAAAAGAGGAATTCCACACAAATTTCCGGCACAAAACATAAACCCCCAAAAAAATATAGAAAACCCTTTTCTTTTTCGGCTCATAAAACCTAAAAAAAAAACCCTAAAAACAAACCCTAGGATATGCTTTCTTCATGGAGATGATGATACAAAGAAAAGAAAAGCAACTAGCCAGGAAACAAAGGCTTTATCTTTTACAGAAGAAGGGGTTCTCTCTTAACTCAAGTTTTATTTTACAGGTACAATCTTCGCTCTTGGTAAACCCTAATTTGTTTTTTTCTGTCTCTTTTCGTTTCTCTGAATCGATAAACTTTAGCCCATGTTTTGTTTTGCAGGTAAAATCAATAAACCCCAACCCATATTTTATTTTGCAGGTCCAATCTTTTCTCTTGGTAAACCCTAACCCCTTTTTTTTCTTTTCTGTCTCTTCGTTTCTATGAATCAATAAACCTTAATCCATGTTTTGTTCTGCAGATAAAATCAATAAACCCTAACCCATGTTTTATTTTGCAGGTACAATATTTGCTCTTGGTTATCCCTAACCCATTTATTTTTATCTTTTCGTTTCTCTGAATTCATAATAGGTATAATCAATAAACCCTAGCCCATATTTTATTTTGCAGGTACGATCTTTTCTCTTGATAAACAACTGAATGTTGTCTGTTGGACAGGATTGAGAAGTATTACAAGTTGCATGTAAGTATGACCATTGTTTCTTATACATCCAACATGGATTATTCGATATTGATAGTTTCTAGCGTACCTTTTGATTGATTTAGTTAATGCTACAGTTGATTTTGATCGTTCACTACGAAGACGGAAAAATAGAGTCTCTAACGAGAGTAGAAGCACTCCATAACTAAATGATTCACTACGAAGATAGAAAAAGAAGATGAAACACAATAGACCCTAATGGTGGGGGACCTAGGTAAAGCCAAAGTCTAACCCTTTGCTTTTCTTCCTGAATGTTCCCCATTCTCAACTCCAGAGGTTAGGATTAATTCTTCTTTGAATCCTTAGATATGGGTTTTTATAATTCGTTATTCATAATATTTTTTTTTATTTTTGATTTCGTATTTGTATAAACATGATTGTTGGTTTTTGATTGTGTAGTTATGGGTTATCAAATCCGATCATACAAAGAAACAATAGGGTTTGCTCCTTTTATGTTTTATTTTGATTTTGCATTCGTATCTTCCTCTGTAGCGAATCAATCTCATTACATGTTATACTACCTTTATACCTTAGCGGGTAACTAACAAATTTCCGAAGGTTTGTTGATCTATTTCCATATCTAATGCTTTCTTGATTGTCTTATCGTATGCGAATCCAAAGCATTGGTATTACATGTTCTTACATTCTATTTCGATGCAGATTTTGATTCGCATACTTAACTCAATCAAATTTCCGACCCTCTTTTCTGATTAGACGCATCAAACAATTTTTTTTATCATAAGTGGAAGGTGTAATTGAGACTTAACTCAGTGATGCGAAAAGAAGGATTGCAGCCATCCAACAGATCTTATGTCATACTTCACCATAGAGACTCCTAATGCAGCATCCAACAGATCTTATGTCATACTTCACCATAAAGACTCCTAATGCAGGTCACTCTTTCACACACCATATTCCCTTCATTAAAATTA
Organism: Papaver somniferum; assembly: GCF_003573695.1. Classification (NCBI taxonomy): domain Eukaryota; kingdom Viridiplantae; phylum Streptophyta; class Magnoliopsida; order Ranunculales; family Papaveraceae; genus Papaver; species Papaver somniferum. The sequence goes on from NC_039362.1 coordinate 81,656,422, forward strand.
ACAGATTTCAAGGTTTTCAATCTTTTTCACTTTGTGTATGCATGTGATTAGGAAATAAATGAAGGTGAAGCACCTGCAAATCTGTTTCAATATGTTTTAAACGTTCTTGGACCACTGAACATATTAGGACAGCAGGTAAAGGACTGCTACAGAAGAAAACATAAAGACTGTAACTAATTTTTATACCCTCATGTCTAAGTGATAAAACATATAGCTACTAGATAAAAATGAGTTTGTTCATACTGTTCATGAGTTTGTTCATACTAAAAGAGTTAGAAAATCCTAGATTTGTATTAATGTAGCTATGTGTTTCCTAAAACTATCTTTCGTAAATTCTTATGTCAAAATTAATCTCCCTCAGTCTTTTGATGTGCCAGGTATGAATTCTTGGACTAAATTGTTTTTTTGAGCTTGTTTTTTTTTTTAAGAAAAAAACTTTCTTGACTTAGTGCTCACTGATTATTTGGGATGACACATGCATGGGTATAAGTTAAACTGCGAATTAATATTCATAATTAAATTGTAGATCGTACAAGGCTTTTCTTCATATGTAACTTTCATTTCCATTATTTTTAGGTGTGCACAGGTGGGAACGAATCCATAACCAAAAATAGAAGTACCCCGGATGATGTATAAGTGAGCCAATCTTAGCGACCTCATAACAAAAATCTATCCAGGTATAGAGGGATATAACATTCCTACGGAGAATTCTTTGACAGTGAGAACTATCCTTTCGTCGAGGAACGAGGACATCGCTGCAAAAATGATGTAAATCTAAAGATGTACCGAGGATCCCATCGCTCTTACATAGTCGCAGTCGCAGATAAGGTGGCCTAGGATTTGGAGAATAGATCGACGGGGAATATGAGATGAAAGGTTAAATGCATTGAATCCAATGGATTTTCCACCATTTAACTTGCAAGTAAAGGTGAGATTTTCAGTTTTGATGCCACGCAATATAGCAACACGTGATGGACTCTGTGGAGAAAATTTAATTGATGCAATAATACCGGCGACAAACAGGGACAATTACAATTCTCATCCCAAGAATGTCACTCACAAAAATGATCTCAATGACAATAAACAATCACGGGGCCAATCAGTGAAATTCGTCGGAGTAAATTTGAGAACTCCGGACTTCATCCATAGAAAACCAGATGTGGCACTCCAAAGATGCACAACATCCAGAAAACAATGGAAGCAACAAGACGGATAATATGGCTCATTTTCAGAAATACTTTCGTAGTATACTTATTAATTGTTCAGAACCTTTAGAAGTTTAGTTGATTTTGTATCTGTATTTTGTGGTACTCTGAATTACTATGAACCTTTTGAATATTTTTTTGGGATATTTAATCATTTTCTTCTTTTTTTATTTGACTGTTAAGCTTATGATTTAATTGTTTCCTTAGTGTGTTTGCTTTCCTTCCTTCCAGTTACTAACATAAAGAAAATGCGTATCTTAACAGTAATATCCTTCCAGTTACTAACATAAACACAATGCATATCTTAACGTAGGGAGATGAAAAGAGACAAGACCACAACTTCGATAGGAATGAGTGTTTGGTTGGGTACTGAATTGAGGGTTAAAAGATGGCTTAGTTTATTCTTCCAGATGGAGACGGCATCATTTACTTTTGAGTTAGGTAGTTCAAGTTGAATATGAATGAAGACGTGTTCTCATGGAAAACTGAATTAGAACTAAGTGGAGTTGATAAATAAAGTCAAGAGAAAACCGAGTTATTAATCTTGATCTATTGTTATTTCTATAAGTTGCACTTATATTGCATGAAACTATATTGGATGTGTAGGAGTCTAGCCATCAGTGCAAGGTATTCTTGATGAAAATGAAGTCTTTTGGAAAGATATTTCACGTAAAGTTAATTTGTTATCACTGAGCGAGGCGAAGCCGAGCTTTACAAATCATATCGGGACTGGGGCGAGGCGAAGCCGAGCTTTACCGAATCAAATCGGGACTAAGGCGAGGCGAACCGAGCTTTACTAAAACAAATCAGAATGGGGCGAGGCGAAGCCGAGCTTTACCAAATCAAATTGGGTCTGGGCGAGGCGAAGCCGAGCTTTACCGAATCAAATTGGGAGGGGAGAGGTGAAGCGCCGAGCTTTACCAAATAAAAAAATAAAGAAAGAAGCAGTGATGAAAGAGGCAATGATAAATTGAATTGGTGGACCAAATTTGAGAAGCTGCCCACGGGCACAAAATCTAGTAGAGGATGGATAGATCTTATAAAACATATCGAGTGACTGGGGTTGCCGAATATTGATTACCTCCTAAAACATACACTTCACAAAAATGAATACCAGCGGAGAAAACATGAAAAACTAGATTCGTCACTCCTAGGGAATAAAATCATTTGATGCAGCTCACACCAAAAGGACGTGCATGCACCACAATTTTCTCGCACAAAATCCATAATTTAAAGGATCGCATGCGTTATACAAACAACATCTAGGTAAAGCTAACTAGGACAACGGAAAAACTCGATTTTCATCAGGAAGAATTGCCGTATAACCCTCACGTCACCGACCAGGTAAAAATCATTATCTGCGTGTTTAACCGAACTTGCAAAACAAATATCTAATTCACATGGGGAGACGTTTTCTATTGGACAGTCTTAAAAACTGAGTTTCTTTATTTGAAACGCCCTTCACCAATGTAGTAACTTGCTGTTCGGCAAAACTCATTCGCAATAGGTACGTTGCGCAGCAGCATAAGCAAAGTTGTTTCTTGTCCTGACGATTAAAAACTAAGTAAAAAAAACGAGGTCAGGTAGTTTGTTACTGGGTCCCACCTCAAGTTGTTACGAGATCAAAACGGGTCCCACATCTTACATCAGAGTCAAACCAACAACATCACAAAAATACTTACTTAATCATGTGAGATCCGACATTTAGACATTTAAATAAGCCAACTATACTTGAACTGGCTAACCACTGACTTTTCAAGCGTGTTCCAAATTAAAAAGCCAAAAGCAGAATCAAATTAAGCATATTATGGCAAATCTGATTTAATAAAAATAGATTTAAGAAATGAAAATGACTCATTAACAACTAATTTTATTTACAAAGATAACTTCAAAACAGATACATCACCGATTACCAAACTCTCTTTGAATCTTCCTCACTAACTCAAAAACTCTAAACCTAATTAAGGAGAAAAGAAAAGAAGCTAATCTTCTTGGCTCCCTTCCTTTCTTCCTTTTTAACTACTTTTATTTTCATCATAAAATTTAACAGCTTCTTCTTCTTCTTGATCTTAATGATAATTACATTTACACATAAGAACAACTTTCTTCGATCTATACATACAGAAATTCTCATCATACTGAGAGGAAGAGAGAATGAGAAAGAGATTTTTGTAACAAAGATGATCTCAATTTCTCAAACCACTCTGAAAAAAGAAAAACAAACACTATATACAACATGGTAATTCATGGACTAATACAAAACAAAAAACCTCTTCTCTCTCCCTCACTCACTGCTCTGTAATAAGTGGGTACTTGTGTTGATGTTGTTTGGAATCCTTCTCTAAGTATTTTTAAACTTTTTTGTTTCTAATTTTTCTAAGCTACAGCAGAGATTCCGCAATTTCGCCTGTCTCTGCACTCAAAACCTTCAATTCTCACCATAGCTGGTTTGTGTCCGAACTTTGCTCGGACACAGCTTCCACCATTATTCTTAATTGATGAGGATGTGGTAGTGGGAGTTGATGAAGAAGATGAGGAAGATCCCGAATTAATAACAGGGATCGAAAGTGGTGAAACTGGTGATAGTAATTTCTCGTTTCGAAATCGAGCATCCTGGATCAAAGGATTTTCAGCTCTACTTGGTGGTGACCCGCAAAAATATGGTGGAGATGATGAAACTTGCCCACCCTGTAAAAATGAAAAAAACAGAGTAATTAGAAAACAGAGCAAAAATTTGAAAACATAGCTAACTTTCTTAAATTCTATAATGAAAACTAGAAGAAGGAGATAATTACTTTGGTGAGAATGATATCCATGAGCTCCATTCCAGCTTTTGAGTCGGATAACTCAGCTTGGTGACTGTAAAATAAGATCAAATTAAAGATTAGTATAAAGAGAGGTAAAAGAATAAAGATTTTTTTTGAAATTAAGGATAAAAAGATGTGAAATTAATACCTAAAATGGTATCTAAAAGGTCTGATTGAGTCATTAATTGGATGATTATTATGATGCTGGTGGATTCCAACACCAAGTCTTCTAGGTTTAGGACAAACGAGAGGATCTTTTCGATCTGATGAAACAGAGCTTCTCCATTCTTCACAGCTTGCTGCAAAGGCGTTCTGCTGAAATACGAAATGTTTCATCTTTGATTGATTGATTCTCTTGATCTAAATACTAAATTAATTCCTCGAAATTTACAGAAGAACGCCTGTTTTAACAAATCAAAAATCAGTTACAGATCGAAGAAAATTAAACTCGGATCTGAACAGATCCAGCTTCAAAAAATTCACTTCAGCTGATCTATACGAAATTTGAAGATTAAAGAGACTTAATTTCAAATCTCTAAGGATCTGGAATGTCAACGGAGACAGAAATGAAAGAAATACAGAGAAATTGGTTACCTTAGCTAAGCTCTCTACAGTCCTCCAATGGAGGAATTTCAGAAAAACAGAAAAAGGAAATGAAAAATGAAAAAGACTATAAAAATAGAATACAAAATTTTCTGAAGGAGGAGAAAAATAAGGAAAAGATAGGAAATGAGAGTCGGGCGAGAAGAAAGAGGAAACGTTAGTGAGTAGGGTTAGTATATATAGAAGGTAACGATTTTTACAGCAAAAACAAACAATTTTTACGTTGGCTTTTTTTACATTAAAGATTCTAAAAATATCTACAATGGATCTGAATATAGGCCGTTCGATTTATAGAAGTTTTCATAAGATTCGAATTAATGATTGGAAAGCAGAAACGGTAGTAACTTAAGTGTAATTATAGTAGTCAACATAATATCACCTTGGTTTTTGTATCTTAGCCGTTGTCTTAAGCCGAATCTATCGGTTCAAGGTGTATTGAGACTTAATATTTGAAAGCATGTGCTATAAATGGATATTCCGTTTTTGGTTCAATAATTTCGGGACCTACTTTTTACATGGTGTGTCTTAGCTGATATGTATTGTTGAAGACTAAACATTTTTTTTAGGCGTTCAATTTACGCAATTACTACAAAAGAGGATTTGAATATGATATATTCCAAACATGAGGAGTTAATTCTTGTGCCAATCTTTATCATATTTCCAGCAACTTACTTAATTCTTGCAACCCATCTTTTTCATTTTGTGCAACTTACCTTGGAAATTTGGATGTTGTTTGGGTTTTGTTATTGATTGATCAGTTCAGAGGTGCCGTGACATTAGAGGATTTTAGCTAAGTTAGGTGTTGAACTAATACTCTAGCATTTTGAGTCTCATATCTTGAATTCTTTCTTCCTCCATCCACTGGTCTACTGTCGTCATGAACTTGGGAAAACCTTATTATGGAAAGAGGAAAAAAAATCCGTAAGTCAAAGTGGATGGATCAACAAGGTATTACTCACATGCGAAGCTGTTCATGATATTATGTATCGTACGACGACTAAACCACCAATACTTTGTCATGTAATATCATCATACTGCCATTACTCTTTGATTTATTTAATTTTTGATACACACTACTTGATGGTTATATTGCATAATTTTTTTTTTTTTTGTAAGTTCAAATGCATTCAAAAGACTAACTTGGGAGCTAGTAACCTTCACATCACTGTTAGTAAAGTTTTTTAATGCTGGATTAGACTGTCTATCCCTTGCATTAAATATATCTACTTTTAAATTTTGTAAAATACAAATAGGTGGATCAATGACCCAATCAACAGAGTTAAGAAAAGTTTTAGCCTCTTTTGCAAGAGTGTCTGCCACATTGTTAGCAGTTCTAAGAATGTAAAAAAAACCCAAAAATTTTTGACAACTTGAAAAGATTCTTTTAACTTCGTCCATAATAACTTGATTCTGCCAGGAAATCTGAGATGGTCTCCCATTCAAGTAATCAAACAAATTCTTACAATCACCTTCCACACTGAAATTTGCGAGTCTTCTTTCTGACGCCCAATTAGCTCCTTGCAGCATTCCTAGAGATTCCGCTTCTTCTGGGGAAGAAGTTGCGATTGGACCTTCTCTTCCTTGTTTAAACTTGCCTGCATCATTCCTAAAGATTAATGAAAAACCTGCAGGCGAATCTTTAGAAATCCAAGCAGCATCAATATTAAGTTTCTTTTGTGTCTTCTTAGGAGGCAGCCACTTTGGAATTTCAATTTTATCAGTTGATATTTTTCTGAGAGAAGAGTTATCTTTACACCAGAAGTCTAGATATATTTGTATATCTAATACTAATTGTGAACTGGTTTGTTGTTGTGTGTTCGAATGCTCTATTGCATCGTTCTTTTCAGATGAACCAAGCTTTGGTTAATATGATTTCTATGGGTATAATAGGGTCCTTTTTCCTAACCATTCCTTGCAAATATCTAAGAAGGTAGTAGTACTGTCAAAGTTTAGCTCAACTGGGTGTGGTTCAGCTGCCCAAACAGTCTTAGCATAAGGACAAGAAAGCATTAAATTGTTCTATAGATTCATGCTCTTGACAACCAAAGGAACAGTTAGGATGGATGTCTATCATGAATTTAGATAATTTCGTATTTGTGGAGATAGAATTTTGTAAACACTTCCAAGCAAATATTTTGATTCTTTGAGACATATTAAGACTCCATAAGTTTTTCCAAAAAGAGTCGGGTTGTCCTAAATTGAAATGGTTTATTGTTCTTTCATTGAGCTTGTTATACATAGATTTGACAGTGAAATTGCCTGAGTTGGTAAGAAGCTATCTGGGGTGTCTTTTTTGTTTACAACTGTAGGATCCAAATATCGCACAAGTATTTGTAAGTGTGCGAGATTCATAAAAGGCTGTGCGATAATGTCGCACGGAGAATAGGAAATGAAAGGAAATAGGAAATAAAAGGAAATATGAAATAAAAGGAAATATGAGCTGTCATCCACTAGGTAGCATCCTATATAAAGAGAAAGGTAGGAGAGAGAAAAGTAACTATTATTATTATCTTCTTATTCTCCCCCAAAAACCAGAGAGAGACAGAGAGCTCCAAATACTCATTAATGGAGTCTCAATGTAATTCATATGTAATTCAATGATCATAGTGAAACGTAACCCCGTGGATGTAGATCAAATTGATCGAACCACGTAAATCTTGTGTCTTATTTTCTATTTTCATTATCTTTTTCTTTATTTCCATATCAAATAAGTTTAGATCTAGAAATCATAGTCATGATAATACAAGGGGTGTGTTGTAGGATTTCCTGAACCTACATAATGGCGCTAGAAACAGGGACGAGTAAAGGATTTATCCTTCCTGTAACTTGTTGATTCAAGAAATTTTCATGAAGATTAGCTAATGTTCATATTTTTCTACATCTACAAAATTTAGGTTCAAAAATGGAAATTTTATGGAAGAAATCACATTTTCAGGGAGTACACATCATCAACAATTCAAAGACATGAAAAGAGTGAGAAAAAAAATTAGTTGTTGTGGTGAAATTTAAGGAGAAAATGGAAGTTTCAGTGGAAGATTTTCATGTTCAGGAGAAGAAGGCAAATGTGAAAGAAGTTAAGGAAGGACGAAGAAAAGATAAGAGGAAGATGCTGCAATTTCTATCACAAACAGAAATTCGCACAGATGGTTTGAGATGGAGCGAGTAAGCGATAGGTCACGGGTTCGAATTTCGCAGAGACACGTATTTTTCATTTTTTTCTCATTTGCATAGGAGAATAAAAGAATAAGAGAAAAACATTGTGCGTTTATTTCACAAAGAGATTCTTGAACAGTTGGTCAAGAGAACAATATGTACGTTCGTGGTCGCAAGTTTGAACTTCCCTGCGAGCATAGTTTTCTTCTTTTTACAGATAGCAAAAAAATGAATAATTTCGCAATATTGTTTCATTAGTTCGCAAACAAGAGGTAGCACAGTTGGTCAAGCTTCGCTAGAGTGAGTTGTAAGACTCGAGTTCGAATCCCTCATCAAGCTTAATTGTTCGCACATTTTTGAAATCCTAAAGGCGAAGAAATGGAATAAAGTACAACATTGTGTGTTTCTTTCGCAAGTAATAAGTAGCGCAGATGGTCAGAGAAGGAGTATGCAAACTAGAGGACATGGGTTCGATTCTCCCTGCGACCAAATAATTTTTGCTTCGCAAATATTCATTTCGCAGAGTTGATATTTGATTACTTCGCACAGTCTTTGATTATTTTGCAAGAGAGGGTCAACACAGTTGGTTAGGAGGCATGAATGCAAGCAGCAGGTCATGGGATCAATTCTTACTTTTCGCATGTTTATTTTTATTATGCGAAATTTATACAGAATTGCCTCTTACACAGTTGGAATTTGATTACTTCGCAAGAACGTTGATTATTTCGCAAAAGAGGCTTAGTACAGTTGGTATGGTGCGAGAAAATCCAAGAAGCAGATCAAGGGTTCAAGTCTCACTTCTCACACTTCTTTTTACTGCGCGAAATTCATACATTTTAAGGCATTTATTTACTTCTTTGACAACAACAGCGACTCACATGAAAGATAAGTACCACTTCCTTGAACATTTTACTTAATACTAAGAACGAATAAAAAGATTTTTGATTTGATTTACAAAAAAGCGATTCAATCGCACGATTACAAAGATTATAAAGATTACTAAGATTTCCAGATTACAAAGACTTCAAAATTACAAAGATTGCGACATTTTAAAATTACAGAAAACGGAGAAAATTTAATTTATATGTTTCTCTAGAATATTTCTTTTACAGAGAATAAAAAGATTTTTGATTTGATTTACAAAATGCGAAACAATCGCAGAATTACAAAGATTTCAAAATTACAAAGATTTCAGAATTATAATGTAATAGAACTTCTCTTGAATATTTACTTTGCTTCAAATGATATGATATTATGAGAATGAAAGAATGAATGAAAGTATAAAAGAAAAAATAAACGCGAAAATTTCGCAAGAGACAATCTAAGATCCATAGAAATCTAAGATTAGAATGGGGCGAACCTTTATGGCGTACACCCTAGTTCGCGAATAAAATTTCGCAAGAGGCAAATGTAAGACCTAAAGTACGTCATAGAAGGGGGTACCTGTATCATGACTCAGGGAAAAGGTTACACCGTCCCTGGAACCTGAGTCATGGAGATTTGGGGTCAATAAAGCCCATCCAGGAGAGGCACCTTGGATTCTCAGCTTAAGCATATGACTTAGGTTGGGCGACTAAGGTAATAAGGACTCTCCCAAGGAGTGCAGAACCTGATCAAGGCGCCGAGGTACACGGTTGAGTCAAGAGTGTCAGGGGCGTTTGAAGCGTCCTTGCCATTCTTGACAAGTATTGGCTTGTACTGCACTCGGCCCGAAGAAAACCCCACTTAGGGTGCAGTCTAGTAACCATAAGCCCTATAGGTAAAAGGGATAAGAGGATGTGAAAACAACTGGTTGTTGTTAAGACCAGATGGGAGGAGCTAACCTTGTATGGTAGAAGTACGCCTCCTTGAAGGGTCAACCAGGGGGTAGATAAGGGCGGCACCCTCCATTAGGGAGATGATAAGTGTCTTAAGACGCAAATGTCATGAGGCTTTTTACTCGCAAGGGTATTAAGACTTGTCATATTTGTGCAACAATCCTGAAGAGGCAATAATACTAGAGAAAAAGATAAGACGAGATCAACGGGTCATTACATGAAAGTGTGAAGACGTCCTGCGATTTCGTCGCAAGACGACAATGTCATGGGGCTTTATTTTCGAAAGAATATTTAGGCCTGTCATATTGTCGCAACAATCCTGAAGAGGCAATAATACAAAAGAAAAAGTTAAGGCAAGATCAATGGGTTTTTGCATGAAAGTGCAAAGACGTCCTGCGATTTTGTCGCAATGACAAGAGGTGGCAAAATAAGACCTTTAACTAGGAAGGCAAAATAAGACCACATAAGAAAATAAGCAAGCAAGTAAGCTTGCGAGAATGATTATATGTAAGCAAACAAGCTTGCGAATATGTACATGGAAATGAAACTGAGGAAGTGAAAATGCCGCAGACTTGATATTATGATCATACTGTTATGAGATACTAATAGTGCAGGAAAAAGGAAAGATGAAACACAAGTAAGAACTTGTGAGGAACAATAACTACACGAAGAGGAATGCATACACTAAAGAAAAATCCATAGAAATGAATAATGGAAGCAATTTAAAGCTACATCAATTTTAGACGGCAAAATGAGCTAAGTAACACAAACATTAACTATACATTGCAATAGATAAGCATTCTCGTCATACAAACATCATAATCGCATCATAAAAGCATTGCATAAGCATTTCATAGCATAAACATCGCATACACATTTCATAACATAATCATCACATAAGCATTATATTCGCACAAGTACTTTACAAAACTGTATGGAATAATATTGTAGAATTTCGCAATAATATCGCAGAATTTAGCATAATTATTCAGGATTATTCAGAATTTCACAGGATTATTCACAATTTCGCAGAATTATTCAGAATTTCGCAGAATTACCAAGAAAACATTTTATGTTCTTTATCTTCTCGGCAAGAATCACCAAAAATGGAGTAATAATTTCGCATGAATAGAGGCAATACTTATTATTCTCATTCAAGGACAGATACTTCTTACATTTCGAGAATTGAATATTTTTTATACTTCATCAAGGATACTTCATGCTTCTTATACTTCATCAAGGATACTTCATGCTGCTTATACTTCTTCAATGATACTTCATACTTCGCATACTTCAAAAGATGATACTTCTTATTTACTTCGCAGCATTCCGGAACTTCACAAAAGAATATAGGCAAGTACGTACTTTTCAAATCCAGTATTCTTTCGCTCGTTCCTTTGTCAACAAAGATCAAAGACTACTCCAACAACACGTATCTCGCTCCAACAACTACAACAACGGATTTTTTCCTGAAGATCGCTCTTCAAGCAATATTCAAGAAAAAAGAGGCAAGATGTAGGATCCAAATATCGCACAAGTATTTGTAAGTGTGCGAGATTCATAAAAGGCTGTGCGATAATGTCGCACGGAGAATAGGAAATGAAAGGAAATAGGAAATAAAAAGAAATATGAAATAAAAGGAAATATGAGCTGTCATCCACTAGGTAGCATCCTATATAAATAGAAATGTAGGAGAAAGAAAAATAACTATTATTATTATCTTCTTATTCTCCTCCAAAAACCAGAGAGAGAGAGCTCCAAATACTTATTAATGGAGTCTCAATGTAATCCAATGATCATAGTGAAACCTAACCCTGTGGATGTATATCAAATTGATCGAACCACGTAAATCTTGTGTCTTATTTTCTATTTTCATTATCTTTATCTTTATTTTCATATCAAATAAGTTTAGATCTAGAAATCATAGTCATGATAATACAAGGGGTGTGTTGTAGGATTTCCTGCAACTACAACAACTATTCTGATGTTGTTAATTTTCCTAGCAATATGTTCTGGGAACATTTCACAAATTAGGGTAGAGTTCCACTTCTTAGTGATTGGATCAATAAGATCCTTCACAAGTGTTGAATGAGAGTTATTTGTAATTCTAAAGGTACTAAGCTTGACTGCCAGATTGAGTATTCATCTATCCTCCCATATATTGATACTATTAATCCCAAATAGTGTTTTTCTCAACAAGATGAATACCTTTACTTATACACTTCCATATCCAAGAACTTGTTGAAGGGGTTTTAGATAAGAAAACTGAAGTTTTTCTGAAGTATCTAGGTTTAAGTTGTTTTACCCATAGGGCCTCTGGTTCAGTTAGCATTCTCAAAGTTAATTTTGTTATCATTGCTAGGTTGAACTTATGTGCATTTCTAAATCCTAATCCCCCCTTACTCATGGGCTTACAAAGACAAGAGTAAGATTTTGGGTAATAACCTCTGTGATTAGTTTCCTTTCCCCACCAAAAATTTCTTTGTAGTGCATCTATTTTTTTTGTTATTTTCTTAAGTAAGATAAAGCAGCTCATTTGATAGCTAGCCATACTAACCAATGTTGCTTTATTAAAAACCATTTTACTAGCCTGAGCAAGAAGTTTGATTATCCAACCTTGAACTTTATGTTTCATTTTTTCAATAATTCCTTCAAAAAGTTTTATTTTGCTTTATTTACAAAAAGAGGGGTGCCTAAATAAGAGTCTTTAAGATCTTTTTTTTTTATTTTCAATAACTTACTTATCATTCTTTGGTGTTTATGTTGAACTTTTTTGCTAAAGAAAACACCTGATTTTTTGAAATTTATTAGTTGACCTGAGGCTTTGCGAAAGAGACAATTAAAGCAAGAATACTATGACATTCTTTAAGGTCAGCTCTAATAAACATCAGGAAATCATCAACAAAAAAAAAATGTGAAATAGGGCTATTTTTAGGAGATATTTTGATTCCATTTATCAACTTCTCTGTTTCACCAGATAGAAGTAATCTGGAAAAGATCTCCATGCAAATTATAAACAGGTAAGGGGATAAGGGTCCTCTTGCTTTATGCCTTTAGAAGGTTTGAAATAACTACCAGGACATCCATTGAGTAAGACTGCAATGGAAGAGGTAGAAATGCATTGATGAATAAGATTACAGAATTTGTTGTCAAAGCCAAAAGCTTTCATTGCATAAATCAAAATGTCCCAATCTACTCTATAAAAGGCCTTAGACATGTCAATTTTAATTCTCATTCCAGCATGTTTCACCTTCTTCTTCTTAAAAGAATGAATTATCTCTTGAGCAATGACAACATTGTCAGAGATTTGCCTTTTAGGCAAAAAGGCTGCTTGGAAAGGGGATATTAAGCTGTTTAGAAGAGGTTTCATCGTATTAACTAGGATTTTTGCTATTATTTTATAGATAGTATTACAAAGGCATATTGGTCTAAATCCACTAGGGTCTTTAGGGTGTCTACTTTTAGGAATAAGAAAAAGAAATGTTTTGTTTAAGTAAGGGTGAAGCTCTCCTGATTCGAAAAAATGTTGAATAGCAGAAATCACTTGCTTTCTAACAGTTTCCCAGTTAAGTTTGAAAAAACTAGTAGGGAAGCCATCCGGTCCCTGAGATTTATTTGGTTTTAGTTTTTTGATAACTAACCAAATTTCCTCAGCAGAAGGAACAAAATTAAGAACAAAATTTTCTTCAAGAGAAAGACAAGGAGAAATATTTTGAAATAAGAGAGGGTTAAGAGCTGGAGAAGGGAAGGGAGTAGAGAAGAGATTTTGAAAATAGTCCAAGAGAGTTGTTTGAATTTCATGTCTTTTGAAAGTTAAATCATGATTATTCTTTCTCAGACATTCTATGTTATTCCATTTCCTTCTCTTCAAAGTTTTGGTATGAAAACATTTAGTATTTTTTCCCCCTAAATGAACTAAATTGTCTCTAGACTGTTGTTTTTCTATTGCTTCTTGAACATCATAGAGTTTTTATAGGTGATACAATTTCTCCTTAATCTTATCCTCTTTTTTGTAAACATGGCTAGATTTATTCAAGGTATCTATCTGTCTTAAAGTGTTTTTTATTTGTTTAGAGGGAAGTCCAAAGATATTCCTCTCCCAAAAATTCAGGTTAATTTGAAGAGTTTCAAGATTTAAAATCAGAGAGTTAGTAGGATTTTCAGCGATAACATGATTTCAGGAATCTTTAATAGTTTGCACACAAGAGCTTTCTTTTTGCCAAGTGTCATAGAATTTGAAAGTATATTCTAATTTGGTATAAGAAGTATCTAAGTTCAAGGCTATATGACAGTGATCGGAACCAGCACCCACTAAGTGGGTGAGTTCAGCATTAGGGAATTGTGTATTCCATTATACATTAGCTACTACTCTATTTAATATTTCTTATATGTTGGCTACACCCTCTCTACAGTTATTCCAGGTGAATTCATAACCCTTAAAACCTAAATCTAGAAGACCAGCATTATTGAGAATATTGTGATAGTAATCACAATCAGATTTTTCAAAGGGTAACCCCCCAATTTTTTCATCTTGACAAAAAATCATGTTGAGGTCTCCTAAAAGAATCCAGGGCAAAGATTGTTTATCTTCTTGTTCTGATATTTCAGTACGAAAGTCTCAAGCTATATTTTTGTTGGCAGGATAGGGGCTTCCATAAAAACATTAGCAACCATTTCTGAGATTCAGAATTGGTTTGTATCAGGATATTGATCATATTAATACTCCAATGAACAATTTCAAAGGAGAATCCATCAACCCAAGCTATTGCAAGACCTCCTGCTAGTCATATTGGATCTACAATATGAGTGTTAGGAAAACTTTTAAGAAGGTCTTTAACTAGTTTTTTCTGAGATTTTAAAGAAACAAAATTTCAGGTTTGTCTACATTAATCAATTGATTCAAATTATTTTGAGTAAACGGGTTACCACACCCTTGCACATTCCAAGCAATAATTTTCATAATTTTTTCTAAGGCACATAACAAATCAATAAAGAAAATTAAATGTATAAAGGTCTTAGTATAGTCTATATTCAGAGCAACAAGCAATCAAATCAATTCAGTCAACATTAAGCAGTAAGGCTTTTACTATTGAAAAGGTGAAAAAGTTTAGGGTTATCTGGATTTCGACCTTTTGCTCGGATGGAGATTCCAAATTGAAAGGGACTGGTAAGTAATTTTCAGCTGCCATTGTCTGCTTCTTTAGGTTAGATCCATACTGATCAATCTGAAGCGAATCATCCATATCTGAGGCCAAGAGACAATGACCTTTGGATGAAGAAGACGAGGGGAAATCCGGGACGGAGAGTTTAAATGCAGATTTAGGCTGAATCTTAGGAGATGCCGATGAAATATGCAACGGATGAAAGCTAGAATGATTAATATTATCATGAAATGCAAGAAAGCACGATGAAATTGATTCAGAAGTAATTGGTGTGACTAAATTCTCCTGAGCATCTTCAAAAGGAGAAGAAGAGAATGACAATCTACGATTAACTAAAATGAGGTCTGATGCCAAACTAAGATTATTCAAAGAAACTGGAATAAGGGTTGGTTCTACTATTGGCTCCGGGTTATCTTCAATTGGTTCCATAGAATTAATAACTCGGTGAGTCTCCGAGTTGGCTGATCTGAACGATTCATCACTCAAAACATGCAGAGGAATAAAGTTCTCAGGGAGGTTGAAGGGGAAAGTTCTTTTTCCAAGGATAGAATTAGCTGCTAACGATATATCTTCATCTTAATATACCCCCCCCCTCCCAACACCTCATAAGGACGCTCATAAGCTGAAGGAATGGTGCTTGGACGATTAACCATTGGATGCTCTTTTCTGTAAAGCTCATATAAAGTTTCTCTATTTCCTGGAATGTCTAGATAACTCTCAACTGACTCTATCCTACCATGAGCATCGGTGTTATCCTTAGGGTTCCAAATCTGAATGGGAATATTATCTAAGCAGAAGATATCATCAGCAGGTCCTGGGGATAGTATTGAGATATCATAAATATCTTCCAAGGGTCTGTTTTGCAGGATATCACATTGGTTGATCTTATGACCAAATCGAGAGCAGTGGGAGCAAAATATAGAAGGGAGGTTGTGATATGTGAAAACGATTTCTCTAACTGGATAGTTTGCTACTTTAACTAGTAATTTCATTACAAGTGGTTTTTCGATATTGACTCAAACTAAAACCCTTGGAATGTTATCAAAGGAGTCACTTCCCTTATGCGCTTGACTAACTGTTCCTATCCTACTTGCAATGAGCCCTAATCTTTCACCAAATATGTGCTCATGTCTGGTATTGGATATACTAGCCCATAATGGGATTTGTTTGACCGATTCTGTTGTTATATTCATACCAAGGCCCATTCAATGTTATCCATTTCAAGTCTTCTGCCGTAGGAAGGTAAGAATGAACAGATTTGGATCTGTTTCTCGATTTTGAAAGCAAATATTGTTACCCAAAAAATGACGTAACACTCCTCTAATGTCTTCAGTAGAGTATAACTCAGTTGAAAAGATTCTAGCTAGAATACTATTTTTTTTAATGCCATAATCGCGCATTAACACAAGAGGAGCTGGTAGTAAACCTGAATTTGTATAGTTTGCATTACGTTGAGCTACTGAGAGGCCACTAAGATGTTTGTAAACGTTATGGTTACTCATATTGAATAAGAGAGAGAAGCATAATATTGAACCAAAAAAAGAGAGGGAGAGCTACCAAGAGGAAGAGAGAGGTCGAAGCATTGAAGAAGAGGAGATGAGGATGAGATGTAAATTAAATAGACTATCAATCTCAGACAGAGGAAGAACTTTTTCGAATTACTAACCTTAAAGAAATGAAAAACTAGGTTCAAAAATGATTAAACCTCGACCAATCAGAAGTCGACAACAAAAAGCAAGGAATGATCAATTCGTTTGAAGTGTCAGCCATAATAAATGTACGAGACAAGACAAGAATGACTCCTCATACAGGGACATAGAGCCGCCTGAATCCAGTAACCATTTCAGGTATTAAATGCCTAACATTTTGAACAGATTTAAACGCAAACTAGGAAAAGATAAGAGAAAGGAGCTATATCCTAGGGCTCTTAATGAAATTTTTTTCGGGATATTCAACACGTCAAGGAAATACATCAGGTAGGGGTCTGAAACAGCAGTGAACCTATGCCTTTATATGAATCTTATAAATGGAAGAATGCCACTAATTGAAAACTGCATAGAAGGCGAAGAGCACAAGGAGATGAGACGTCTGAGAATACATAGCGAAAGCGTAAGTGAAAAAAAGAGCATTAATGCTACGCAATAAACAAGAAAGAAATATAGATATATAAGCTTTTGAACCGCATCAATTCAACATAGAACAATAGGTAAAAAATCATCA
The DNA here is from genome assembly GCF_003573695.1 of Papaver somniferum. Classification (NCBI taxonomy): domain Eukaryota; kingdom Viridiplantae; phylum Streptophyta; class Magnoliopsida; order Ranunculales; family Papaveraceae; genus Papaver; species Papaver somniferum. The sequence continues at coordinate 81,673,389 of NC_039362.1, forward strand.
GAAAGAATTGGGTAAAAATGGCTTGTAATTACTTTAGGATTCCAGTGGGGGTTCAAGTATCTTCAACTAAGGTTGTGCGCTGTCAAGAAGGACAGCTTCGTCGGATGCAGTATTATCGGTGCTCTACATGTCAACGGGAGACTTTTATATATTCTGCACAAGCCCAACGATTGGCATTGTGCAACTTGAGCAAAGAATAGAAAGAAAAGATAGGGAAGGAAACTATCAATATGATACAAGAAAGGTTATCTAAAGGGATTCTGGTTAATGCTAATTACTTTTTATCTGAATACCCACCAGGTATGGATTATGCTTATGTACATGAGAAATCAACTATTTATCAACAAGTTCGAGGTGAAGGGATGATAATGGTGGACGATTCTGATGAAGAGTAGTAAGAAAATAGAAAAGAAGAAGAAGCAATACCAGAGAATAAGAAGCATTTCCTTTTTAGTTTGTTGCTATCCGAATCTATGTATTTCTTTTAACTGTTCTGGGTTTTGTTGTTTCCTCAGTTTGTCTAAAGCACTTCTAGGTTGAATATGTTTCTGTTTTTCAAGCTTATATGAATTCCGGTGTCTAATTAAGCCTTATGAGTTAATTTCATTCCTATATAAATTACTAACTAACAAAATAATAGAAAAACAAAGAGACCTAACGGCCAAAAAAAATGATCAACGGTAGAATCGTACCTCTAAGGATGAAACTGTAAAGACAATCAAAAGCAGAAATATGACAGCGTCGGAGAAGTTTCAAAATAGCAGAAGAGCATTAAGAAAATGAACAAAAAAGAGAAAGGAAAGTATGGAAAGCAATTGAGAGATATACTTACGAAAGAATGGAAGGATAAAACAGGAATATGCTTTCTAAATGAGATGCCACATGATTATAGTTCTAAATGAAATGCATCATGATTAAGAATAAACATCAAGAAGAACAAAGATATTGAGATCTCTTATTAGACTGAACGAATGAAGAAGACAGAAGCAAGGGAAGTCAAAAAAGAAAGTTGGAAAGAGTGCACTGTGAAATAAGACAAATATGCAGGATGATATGAAAAGATAAAGGAATTCATATCAAGAAAAACAGATAAGAAATAAGTGATAGGATGCAGTCTATAAGTCCCGGATTTTTTTTCAAAAAAGGTCGAAGTTAAGACAATGGCAGATTCGAATACACTTAATCCCTTTCTTGGATCCCTATCTGGCTTGAGATCGAAATCCAGATGGGGAGACTACTCAACTAGCATTGAATCAAAATGAAAAGAATAGAGAAGAATTTTTTTTGAAAGAAGATGAAGAAAAGAGCCGTTAGGAGGAGGAGAGAGGGAAGAGCTCTCATTGATGCCTTTATGTATCTTAAATTATGATACAACAAAAACTGCACAAACTATTATATATTCCATCTGCATTGTAAAATCACATTTACTTTTTTTTTTTTTTTTACGGAAAGACTAAATAAATATAATACAGTAAATTTACAAGCTTATTTTTATCAAAAACATTGGAAACAACACTTGATTTAGATATTTTTAGGTGAAGTTGGGTTGATATGTGTCGAAGATACTTTAGACGAACGTCTTTTGGAATGTAGTCCGCCGCAGAGTTATATTTCATGTTTATATACTTTATCTGAGTTTGTGGGAGTTTTCCAGAATTGAGAAGGTAGCCTGTATAGTATTTTCGGCACTCCATGTCCATGGAGAATCTTTGCATGTCTTATTGATTGTCTCTGCCAGAATTTTGCAGTCTGTTACTATTGAAACACTAGATAATATGTTTTCACTTAGCCATGTCGAAGCTTTTAGCAAAGCTTTTGACTCTGCATGAAAAGCTGAGGAAGCCCACTCCAATCCTGCTGAAATGTGCATGAAAGTCTCATTGTGCACCAAGTAAAGTATAAAAGCATATCCCATTGACGAATTTTACTTTTTATAAGTAGCATCAATAAATATTATCTAGTTCGAAGAAAAGTCAGACCATTTCTCCTTGGAGGCGTGACTTCTTTGAATCATCATTTTCTTTTAGATCTTTGTGAATACTTGACTCACGATTTTACATACGATCCGATATCTTAATATGAAATAAGAAAACGATGCTACAATAGATGCCAAAATCACATTCTTATACATTGTAAAATAGATGCTAAAAATATTTTTCTTTATCCTTGTGAATACTTGACTCACAATTTTACATACGCTCCGATATCTTTATATGGAACAAGAATCATGTTACATTAATATTAGAAACTTTTGCACGTTGATAAAAATTCTCCATCCGTTTATTTTTATAAAAATATCCAGACTTATTTTGAAAATAAGTTTTATGATGTCGGAAGTCCAAATTTGGTGATACCTTAATGCCAACCAATACGATATTAAATTTGGACGACTAGAAAATGAGCGCTGAAGTGAATGGCACGGTCCAAACTTGTCAGATTGTGTTGCAAGTCATTGGACGACCATTGTCTAGTGATTTGACGTGGTTAGGAAAATTGTTACATGGTTAGAGATTAGAGGGCCTAAGTGTCTTATGATTTTTTTTTTGACTTGTTAGTGTGTTATGTTAGAATTGGGAAAACATCTATTCCAACTTGTACTAACTAGGACTATGTCCAACCTTTGTTTTATGAAATAGTTATCCTTTTTTTTTATTATTCCAGGTATATGTATACCCAAAAAAACATAGGTCCACTAAGCCATTATTATGAATGAGGTTATTAAAGGTCCTTACTCCCCTTGATTAAAAGGGAACTTTCTCTCTTTTTCCTTTATGTGGAGAACTACATTCTAATCTCATATGGTTATCCACGGTTTGTTAATATGAGGTGGCACTTCTATTATTATCTGCCTAGAGTCGTATTTTTGAGTTCTGTAAGGATCCCATAAGAGCATGTAAGGATACAATCAGGTATGTTGTTATTGGCAAAAATATTGACATTTATATAGTTACGATCATAATCCAAATTTCTATTTCCAAATTATTTTTCTATATAAAGCACAGAGTACAAAGTTCGTGAATCTGATTGTGTACAATAGTTCTTGGACGATCTCACAAATCAATATCTAAGATCAATCTAGTCGTATCCAAATTAATAGGATCTGAATTCTACTAAGTATGCAACTTATTTTCTATCTTTTAAAATACAAATTCCAAAAGAACAAGTCTCGTAACTGATCTGAAAAAGCGGGGGTTTAACAACACCACCCAATATTTCGCTTAGCAATCTGTATGGACAAACTCCAATATACCTTTATTATTTCAATTATATAAAATATAATGTGGAAAATAAATAACACAGACACCAGAAATTTTGTTAACGAGGAAACCGCAAATGCAAAAAAACCCCGGGACCTAGTCCAGATTGAATACACATTGTATTAAGTCGCTACAGACATTAGCCTACTGCAAACTAACTTCGGACTGGACTATAGTTGAACCCCAACAGTCTCTCACCGATCCAAGGTACAGTTGTACTCCTACGCCTCTGATCCCAGCAGGATACTGCGCACTTGATTCCCTTATCTGATCTCACCCACAACCAAGAGTTGCTGCAACCCAAAATCACAGACTTGATAATAAACAGATCTGTCTCACACAGAAAAGTTTATCAAAGGATAAATCTGTCTCCCAAAGATAAACCCTAGGTTTTGTTCCGTCTTTAGGTATAAAATCAAGGTGAACAGGAACCAATTGATAATCCGGTCTTATATTCCCGAAGAACAGCCTAGATTAATCAATCACCTCTCTACAATCCTTCCTGACTACACAGGCGGTTTGTCGAGGAATCACAAACAGTGAGACGAAGATGTTTGTGACTTATTTATCTTGCCTATCGGAGAACTCTCACGATCTCAAGTCAATCAATCGATTGTACTCGTACGATAGAAGATGCAAGATCAGATCACACAACTACGATAAAGTAGTATCGGTCTGGCTTCACAATCCCAATGAAGTCTTTAAGTCGTTAACCTGATTTTAGAAAAGAAAATCAAAGGTTAATGGAGATCGACTCTAGCGGGCGCACTAGTAGCACACAGACGTGTGGGGATTAGTTTTGCACAATGCTAGATGTCTCCTTTATATAGCCTTCAAATCAGGGTTTTTCCTTAGTTACAAAGCAATCCTTATTCACCGTTAGATGAGAACCTGATTTAGATTCAATCTAATATTTCTCAACCGTTAGATCGAAAAACCAAGCTTGTCACACACATTTTGGTAAACGTTTACTGGGTTCGTGAAAACCATGCCCAAACGTGTACGTGTATGTTGGTTCAACATAGTAACCCAAAAAGGTCAACCATATGAGCATTTCATATTAACCTTGTTCTTCTCTACCATAACTAGTTCAATTGACTCAAATGAACTAGTTAAAGAGTTGTTCAATTCCTATGAGATCTTATGTAACTACACAAGACACAACTGAAACAAAGATGATTCGATTCGATTGAATCGGATCATGAACTTTATAGCCACGATTTGCATAAAGCATTCCTTAGTAATTTAAGTTTCATGTTCAGAGCACATCTTTAGATCATAACCTCTTAAGTTCACAAACAAGTTCGCGGACTTAAGTTAATCGGTTGAGTTTTCCAAACTCAGCAGAAATTCTCGGAAAGAGAACTCCCGCCAGTCCGCGGACTTAGCACACAAACGAGTTTTGAAAAATCCAGCAGAAATTCTAGGTCGAGAACTTCCGTCAGTTCGCGGTCTTGGCAAGCCAATTCCACAATCCTCCCGATTTCTCTTGATCAACAAAGTTCAAAAACTTCGGTTCAAGGAATACATGGTTATGTAATATAAACTCTAATTTCAATCATTGAGACATTATCAGAGGACGCTATGTAGCCGTTATTCACAGACCGATTCACGTCAGAGCAATTCTCAAAGTGATTGAAACTTTTCATGACTTTCGTCACTAGGTGAAGATACTTGATCAAAAACGCTTTACCAACACACGATTTCGAGATAAAAGATAAGCAATGAATGCTCAGCTCGAAATGTCAAATGTGTATGATCTAGTCTATATAGCATACGACTTTTGTCTCATAAGAAGTAGGAGATAGAATATATAGACTTTTGAGTGACAGATAAGTTCAAGTCTCCACACACATTTTTGTTGATGAAGTTCCACGGTTCCTTGTATAGATCTTCGTCGTTGTATGATGAATCTCCATGAAGTCCTTAAGATCCACTACACTTTGCTACCCTAGTCCGGGACTTAGCTATGTAGGCTAAAAATCAAGACTCATAGTTCTGATCACTAACATTGAAAAACATGCTTGAGATAGCAACGCATGCGAGGTCGACCGAGATATGCTCTAACAATCTCACCCTTTGTCAATTTTAGTGACAAAACTATTAATACATATGGAATACAAAAAAGATAAACTTTAGTGGATCCTATTCCATAGTCTAATCTTTAACGTTCCTTGAAATCTTCGTCCTTCCAAGTACTCCAATGATCCCAAAGGTTGTAAGTTTAGCACCGTCGTTGTTGAAGATCCGTAGCTATAACAATGAGAGAAATCGAGATTCTCGATCATTATTATACAGTGTCATAGTACTATTATGTAACATCAAAGTACAATTGTATCACGACTTTAACAATAATACTACGGTGATATGTATCACTCCCCCTTAGTCAATACTCCATCTCGATCATGGAAACCACCCCCCCTTACACAATGATCCGAGAACCATATGTATTTGTAGTGTGAACTACAATATTTCTCCCCCCTTTTGTCAATAAAATTGGCAAAGGTACAAAAATGAGATCATAATGAAATTTCCACAAGAGACATTTCTTGACCAAAAGAAAAATACATACCAACTTAATTTAGATTCAATATAATAGCCGAAGCTAACAACATTCATCAAGGAGTTTTAAGATACAAGATAACCCTTATAAAATTCCACAGCCGCACACCCCGCAAGATATTACCATTAAGCACAAGTTCAAAAGAACTCTCCCCCATTTGATGTCATTCCCGAGCGAACAACAAGAGCGACCTTAATTTCAAAAGAAAAGAAGGATTTTTTAATTTGGACACCAAAAACCATGAGAATGATTTTCTATATCCAAAACTCAACCAAATTAACCACAAGTAAACCCATGATTAATTCAATTGGAATACGCAACTAAATCAAGCCACAAAATTGATCTATTTAATTGAAAGTGCTCAACATAAGTAAACTCACGGAGCTACGACTAAGTCAATCACATGGAGATGACTAACTTAACCGTACATCTACTCAACATAAGAAAGAAAACTTATGGAGTACAAAGTAAATAACCAAACTAGTTGATTAATTTAGTTCATAATGCTCGACATATAGCATCTCATGGAACAACCAACAAAGCCAAGGTAAATCGACTTAGTTGTAAGGTGCTCAACATAAGACACACAATGGAGCCTTCACGGTAAACATAATAAAATGGATCAATGAAGATCAATACCGTGGATAACATACAAAAATCTATTATATTTTCCATCATAACAATATAATAGACTTTATCCTTGTCAAACAAAAGATATCATCCTATTTTCCATCAAATACATGATTGCATAGGCATAACTTTTATATATGTCAAAAGTCCATTCGTCCTTTCATCAATACGAATACCGATTCATGAACGACTTTAATTTTGACCGCAATATGGGACCTTCAAGTTCACGGACGTAAACAATACATATCCCATAAAAATATTGCAATATCACAAACCATTAAAATACTGCAATAAACATCATCCTCCAAATATTTTTAGAATTTAATACCAATAAACCTAAAAAATAACATAAGAAGATGAAAACAAAAATAGCTATGTGTAGTCACAATCATCGCTATCCAAAGCACTAGTTATTCTTCCAACTAATCCAAAAAGAAGACATCTTAGGCGATAATGCCTTTGAGAAATTCAGCATCATTCCCGAACTCCTTGTTGTCAACAGCCATTGGAACATATGGTTCACGAAGATAGGAGTTTATATCAACGAACTGTCTTGGCTGATTATGTCGTACCAGGGCTCTCTGAATTTCTAAGGACTTTGATACAATAGCCTTTATTTCACGAATCTCCTTTCTTACTTCCTTCAACTCATCAAGAACATCGGAGAACTTCTGAGAGTTAGAAGGCACAACCCTGGGATTTCTTGTATTCCTTCTTTTTCTTTTGAGGGACTTAGAAACAGGAGATTTTTCTTTTTCCTTGATTGAAGATTTAACAATCATGTTGACATCCTTTCCATCTGACATGGTGCTTGGAGAACATTTATAAACAAATGGATTTGTGTGATTGAATCACTTAACTCAACAAGCAATCTTTTATAGGATGTCAAAAAGGAAAAAGGAATGTAGGGTTCGAAACCTATTGACAGGTTAGTATACGCCCAACTCTAAAACCCCATAAAGAGTAGAATTGTCGATAATAACCCTTTATTTTATTTGATATACAGAAAATAACAAATCTAAGAAAAGAAGGAAATACTTTACTGAAGCCTGAATCAACACTCAATCTTGTCTCTTTTCAATCAGGCACATGAGACAAGATTTTCCCAACGACACAATCAAGTTGTGTTGCGATGAACAACGATTTGTCCATCTTTTTCCTCAAGGGAGGAATCTTCAGACTTCTGTATATCAAAACGATTCGACCATACTTTCTTTTCAAATGGTCTTACTTTATCCCTGGAAACCAACTTCTTAGAAGAAGATAAGATCCTACATACCTCGGCGGTCTTCTGAGCAAGTTTCAACTTCCTTGCTAATCGATCTGCTCTTCGTTGAAGTTTGCTGGCGTGCCTTATTTGGTGCTTGTACTTGTAACACCTTGATAGTTCGTATCCCTTCATCGAACAAAACGAGCACGTCAAACTTGGATAGTATTCAGGCATCTGAGATGTGCAAGCAGCTAGACATACAGTAGATCCTGAAACATTACTGACAGGGTTCCCAGTTAGAGAATCTTCCAGCTTGATTGGGTTTCTGATTAGTGATTTTCTGGGGTTGTAGTAAATAGGATTCGTTTCAGACTTGTGAAGGAAATGGAATTTTTAGATTTAATAAAAATATATATACAAAAATATTAACAATGGTGAGAGGTACTGGGACTAATGATTCGGCCAATCTTCATAACATAGGGCTCAATGATTTATTCTCAACCATAATCGCTCAAAACATATATGGACTCTTATTTTGCCAAAGTAGATTCTCAAAACATTGATTGTAAATGTTAAGCATGGAACGTCAAATCACCTAAGCTAAGCATGACCCATCTAATAAAATAACACCCAATTTAATCAAATCATATTTCAATTAATTTTTAATGCAAAAGTCTTAAAAAGAATTAATAAAATTACCCATGTATGAAGCTCGGCCTCCTCCGTCGTCCCAGTGTTGGGGTTTAACTCATCATAGTAAAAATGCTCTCAAAATAATTTTTATGGCTCAAAAATGGTTTACAAATGATGAGAATATGAGAAATACAATAAAACCAGAGAACTACGACCCTCAGTGACAAAATAAGACTGCTGAAGTCCTGTCGCAAACGTTATGGAAAATAAGACTGCCTGATTACGACCCACAGGTTTTAGTCGTTACTACTGTAGAAAAACGACTGCTGTTGCAGGTCCGTTCTTCGCGTTCTTCATGTTCATCAGCAGCAGCAGCAGCAGAAACCGAGTTTGGGAAAACTCGAATTTCTTCTTCTCTGGCTCTCCTCAGCCCCCCAGACTCTCGACAACCTTTCTCTGACCTCCAAGGACTCTATTTAAACCCGAAGCATGCATCGAATCTCCTCCATAACTCCACAAATCCTCGGCAGTGAAAGAAAATATTTTCGGATATTTTCTTTCCTGTTTTAGCTTTTAACGCGTTTTCTCTGGTCCAACACGCTCCAATTCGACTTATTCACGCCTCAACACTCTTCCAACGCCAGCAGAACTCCCCCATGCACACAATAACTTCAATTTTGCTCGTGTTACAGTCCACGTGCTCTGTTTTGGGTGTGTGAATCATACCGAAAATTCCAGCCAAATTTGATCGATCATGTCACCCATACTATGTTCCTTAACCTATATCACATCTCTATACCAAATTTCAGCCATTGAATCGACCCATAACCCCTTCATTTTGACGATCGAAATTCTGCAAGGACTATTTAGAAATTTCCCGCCAAAATCGTTTCAAATGGGGAAGAAACTGGTATACCCCTATCCAGAGTAGGGGTGCGAATAGCAGCTGCCTTGGGGGTGACCTGGGGGTGCTCCTTAGTAATTAGGTTACCCCTTATCCAAAAGCGAGAGTCCGAATAACACTTGTCCTCCGGGTGCCAAAATCAACTTTTCGAGCCGAATTTTCCAAAAATGTTTATTTCCTAAAAATACATAAAAACACAATATTAGTACAAAATAGAGTTCCAACAATACGGACATTGAGGACAAATTAGACACAAAAATGTGTCTATCAATTTCCTTCTTCTCCGAACCCATGGAGGTTGATATATGTATTGCTACAAGTATCAAAATCGATGTTTTCACCAAGGAGCCCTACACTTGATTTCCTATCTTCATCAGAATCATAGGCTTCAGACATTTCATCAAGTGTTACAGCTAGACCTTTGTTCCCAGTGTATTTTCTACGATTTGGGCATTCGTTAGCAAAATGGCCAAAACCCTTACACTTAAAGCACTGAGGCATGTCCTCGTCATCAGCCTCGTCAGCATCCCTGTTTTTAGGAGGTACGCGACCGTGAGGTTTGTCTGATGACCTAGGTTTGTCTCTTGAAAACCGTTTACTTCTCTTCAACAGAAGATCCCTAAACTGTCTTGTGATCAAGGAGACCGACTTGTCAAGGTCTTCATCTGAAAAATCATTCTCAGATTGATCATCCTCAGAGACATGAGAAGTTTTACCTTTGGAAAGTATTTTAGTGCTCTTATGTGCTTTAAGGGCAACATCCTTACCGACTTTGGATGTATGCTCATGGTCAAAGATCTTTAGATTCCCAACCAAGGTGTTTCTGGAAAGATTATTGAGGTTATTCCCTTCAACGATGGCATGCTTCTTAGACTCGTATCTAGATGGCAGCGATCTGAGAATTTTCATCACAATGTCCTTTTCAGGAATAGTCTTACCCAATGCAAAAGATGCATTAACAATTTCAGACACTTTGTGATTAAACTCATCAAATGTTTCTTCATCTGCCATACAAAGCTTCTCCCAATCGGAATTAAGGTTTTGAAGCCTAGCTTCCTTTTCACTGGAGTTTCCTTCAAATACGGTTTCTAAGATATCCCAAGCATCTTTAGACCTAGTGCAATTAGACACATGGTATTGAAGACTCGGGGCAATGGCATGTATGATAGTATTTAACCCTTCAGAATTCTACTTTGCAGCAAGAATCTCGGCAACATTATATTCACCAATATTCTTGAGAACAGTTTCGTCTCCAGCTGCAACAACGGGCGCATTATAACCATTCACCACATATACCCATGATTGAAATCACGCAATTGAAGAAAAGCTCGCATAGCAATTTTCCACCATAAGTAATTGGAGCCATCGAAGACTGGTGGTACGTTAATAGATATAACACCTCTGTCCATAGAGTCAGATCGCTACAAACACGGACTTGTTAGGTCTTAAACGTGTTTGCCTGCTCTGATACCAATTGAAAAAGCGGGGGTCTAACAACACCACCCAATATTTCGCTTAGCAATCTGTATGGACAAACTCCAATATACTTTTTATGAGAATCAACTAGACAGTCAAACTCAATGAATAAAAATATATATCAAAGAGTTTATATCTCAATCTCTCGATTTGATCTTTACTCAAGCAAATAGAAATATGCGAGTCTTTATCAAAGAGAGATAACTTGGACGGAACCAAAGACCAATATCCAAGGATCAATCAACTACATCAACAACCAAAACTTGGATTAGAGAAGTTGATGATCTTAACGCACAACCTTTATTATTTCAATTATATAAAATATAATGCGGAAAAGAAATAACACAAACACCAGAAATTTTGTTAACGAGGAAACCGCAAATGCAGAAAAACCTCGGAACCTAGTACAGATTGAATACACACTGTATTAAGCCGCTACAGATATTAGCCTACTGCAAACTAACTTCGGACTAGACTATAGTTGACCCCCAATCAGTGTACCACTGATCCAAGGTACTATTGTACTCCTACGCCTCTGATCCAAGCAGGATACTGCGCACTTGATTCCCTTAGCTGATCTCACCCACAACCAAGAGTTGCTGCAACCCAAACTCACAGACTTGATAATAAACAGATCTGTCTCACACAGAAAAGTCTATCAAAGGATAAATCTGTCTCCCACAGATAAACCCTAGGTTTTGTTCCGTCTTTAGATATAAAATCAAGGTGAACAGGAACCAATTGATAATCCGGTCTTATATTCCCGAAGAACAACCTAGATTAATCAATCACCTCTCTATAATCCTTTCTGACTACACAGGCGGTTTGTCGAGGAATCACAAACAGTGAGACGAAGATGTTTGTGACTTCTTTATCTTTCCTATCGGAGAACTCTCACGATCTCAAGTCAATCAATCGATTGTACTCGTAGGATAGAAGATGCAAGATCAAATCACACAACTACGATAAAGTAGTATCGGTCTGGCTTCACAATCCCAATGAAGTCTTTAAGTCGTTAACCTGATTTTAGAGAAGAAAATCAAAGGTTAATGGAGATCGACTCTAGCGGGCGTACTAGTAGCACACAGACGTGTGGGGATTAGTTTTGCACAATGCTAGATGTCTCCTTTATATAGCCTTCAAATCAGGGTTTTGCCTTAGTTACAAAGCAATCCTTATTCACCGTTAGATGAAAACCTGATTTAGATTCAAGCTCATATTTCTCAACCGTTAGATCGAAAAACCTAGCTTTTCACACACATTTTGGTAAACGTTTACTGGGTTCGTGAAAACCCTGCCCAAACGTGTACGTGTATGTTGTTCAACATAGTAACCCAAAAAGGTCAACCATATGAGCATTTCATATTAACCTTGTTCTTCTCCACCATAACTAGTTCAATTGACTCAAATGAACTAGTTAAATAGTTGTTCAATTGCTATGAGATCTTATGTAACTACACAAGACACAATTGAAACAAAGATGATTCGATTCGATTGAATCAGCTCATGAACTTTATAGCCACGATTTGCATACAACATTCCTTAGTAATTTAAGTTTCATGTTCAGAGCACATCTTTAGATCATAACCTCTTAAGTTCACAAACAAGTTCGCGGACTCAATTTAATCGGTTGAGTTTTCCAAACTTAGCAGAAATTCTCGGAAAGAGAACTTCCGCCAGTCCGCGGACTTAACACACAAACGAGTTTTGGAAAATCCAGCAGAAATTCTCGGTCGAGAACTTCCGTCAGTTCGCGGACTTGGCAAGCCAATTCCACAATCCTCCCGATTTCTCTTGATCAACAAAGTTCAAAAACTTCGGTTCAAGGAATACATGGTTATGTAATCTAAACTCTAATTTCAATCATTGAGACATTCTCAGAGGATGCTATGCAGCCGTTATTCACAGACCGATTCACGTCAGAGCAATTCTCAAAGTGATTGAAACTTTTCATGACTTTCGTCACTAGGTGAAGATAAACTTGATCAAAGCGAAACGCTTTACCAACACACGATTTCGAGATAAAAGATAAGTAATGAATGCTCAGCTCGAAATGTCAAATGTGTATGATCTAATCTATATAGCATACAACTTTTGTCTCATAAGAAGAGGGAGATAAAATAGATAGATTTTTGAGTGATAGATAAGTTCAAGTCTCCACATACCTTTTTGTTGATGAAGTTCCACCGTTCTTTGTATAGATCTTCGTCGTTGTATGATGAATCTCCATGAAGTCCTTGAGATCAACTACACTTTTCTATCCTAGTCCGAGACTTAGCTATGTAGGCTAGAAATCAAGACTCATAGTTTTGATCACTAACATTGACAAACATGCTTGACATAGCAACGCATGAGAGGTCGACCGAGCTATGCTCTAACATGATCACAGATAACAAGGACTTAAACAACCATGATCAATTACGTACTACTTGTTTTATTCTTATTATAGTTATAAAGATAAAATAATATAATGCAGAAAAGGGAAAACATAAGACACCAGAAGTTTTATTAACGAGGAAAACTGCACTTGCAGAAAAACCCCGGGACCTCGTCTAGCTTTGAAAAGATGAGGGTACCCAAATATACCTCAATCTAAAAAATTTCCACCTATAAGTCCTTTCTCCGAAAGTGATTGTCTATGGACTGAGTCGAGACAATACAACTAATCGGTTCACACTTCGTGTGATCGTCTATGGATACGAGATCGAGACAATACGACAACAAGATAACTTTTGTGATTGACTATGGATATAAGATCGAGACAATACAACAACGAAGTATGTTTACTTGATAAAAGGTTCGGACTTAACCAAATACAATAGGATTGCTATCAAGTAAATAGGAATTAACGTTTGTGTATTTACTTCTAATTATAATAGAACAATCATAATTGCGGAAATAGAAAAGTAAAAGACACAACAAGATTTTTGTTAAAGATGAAACCGCAAATGTAAAAAAACCCCGGGACCTTGTTCATAATTGAATACTCTCAGGATTAAGCCGCGATACAAAATCTAAACCAACTTCGTATAGTTGAGACCAATCAACTAAACCTATAGTTCACCTAGTTCCCTCTGTATCCCTGCGCCTCCAACTTGTAATAAGTCACGCACTTGGAACAATTCCTTTGGTTCGTATTCCAAACAGTAAAGGAACAACAAATATATTCGGTAACAACTCTTTTCAACCAAGTGATATGAGTTTGACAAAAGGCTCTTCCATTTATCCCAATAACCTCCTTTATCAGGTCCTTTGATCTATCCAATAACAACTACCAAAGTAATTGTATCTAGATTTTGCAATCAATACTTTTAATCACAAAGAAACGTATTGATGCCGATCTACTCAACTAATAAATCCAATCTATCACAAAGATAAACCGATTATAGTTGGATCCTTTTCCAGCCGAAACAAGTATTGTGCACACCAAAGATTATGAACCCAAATCAGAAATCTTCTTCGTCTTCAAATCTTCTTAGATCTTCAATAAACACCTGCACACAATCAACTTGAATATCTTGTGATCAATCACACACAAAACGGAGTCTGTTAACAATGGATTATCACAAGACGTCTTTAGATCTACAAACAGTCTAAAGATCCCCGTCGAAACTTCGATCTAGTTTGAGGGAATCTTGAAAAGGCGGGGGTCTAACAACCACACCCAATAATTCGTTTGGCAATCTGTATGGGCTAAATCCAATATACTTTCAAGAGAATCAACTAGACAGTCAGACTCAATCTTAAAATAAGTATATCAAAGAGTTATATCTCAATTTCTCAATTCATTCCGCAATCAAACAAATAAGAATTTGCGAGCCCGATTGAATATAAGAAATAACTTGGACGGTATCAAAAACTAATATCCAAGTATCCATCAATTTAATCAACAACCCAAAGGTCGGATTCACAATTGATTGAACTTACATACAACCCGTGATATTTCAATTATATAAACAAATATAATGCGGAAAAGAAATAACACAAACACCAGAAATCTTGTTAACGAGGAAACCGCAAATGCAGAAAAACCCTGGGACCTAGTCCAGAATAAACACACACTGATTATAAGATGTTATACCAATTTCCTACTACCTATTCGGACTAGATGTAATACATGCTTCAGTTGTATTCAAGCACTTATAGAACTCCTAGCACAAAACCAATTGTCTTTAGGAATTCTTCTCGTAAATCTTCTAGCAGAATCCAAGGCTCTCTTTAGAAGATACAACAACACGATTGATACGATTCGATCTTTTGTTTGCACAAAATACCGGTTTGATTTCCCTTTAGACGTGAATCAAGATTTTGGAAATCTTGTGTTTGTTTTGAACAACTACCAAATAAAAAGTAGTGAAATCAAAACAAACTTGTAGATTAGGGTTTTAACTTACAATCAGTATGCGTACTCACAAGAAGTCCGTGAACCTGATTTTCGTAAGTGAACTTGGGTGATTCCAAAGATCAATTTCCAAGTTAAGAAAACCCTAATAATTCTACAACAAGAACAACTAGAATAAATCTAGAGATATCTTATTTAAAACTTCTTTAGGATTTTTACGAGATACCTTAATCGAAGTTTTCTTTCTAGTCTCGGATTTCGACTAACAAGTGTTGGTATATGATCGGAAACTGAAATCTATCAAAACCTAGGGTTTATGATCAACAACCCTTGAATGGTTTTATATCAGAAGTGAAAAACCTAGATTACAAGTTGTATAATCAATCACGAAGATTAAATACAACTCGGATTTGTGATCCCCAATACAAAGACTTTTATCTCACTCTTGTTCACGAAGAATAGAAGACATGGAAAACAACCTTATGAAGCTTACACAAATTTTCCAAAGGGGATGAAAACGTGTAGCACTCGTGAACCCTTTATTTATAGTGAAAGGTAGCTTGAAAGCTAAGCAAAACTATTTTCCTTTTTCAAGACTCTCCTAATTTTGGGAGTCTTTCCTAAGTTACAACTCTTGCCAAAATAATTAAATAAATAATTAATTAGCAAATATTGTATTTATGTGAATAAATCACATTCTAACTTAGGAAGGAATCACAAACACTTTAATATAGTAATCAAATATGTTTGGATTAATAGCCATTTTGCCTAAATAAGGAAACATCACCAATTTGACTAAAAAGGACTTCTAGTCACGTAATTGGGCCCAAGTCCATGAACCATTACAAGCAGTTCATGGATTGTTTCCTACTAACGAACTGTAACAGTTACAACAACACTTATAACTGTTACTTTAATAAATCACTCATAACTTCATCGTTATAACTCAGAATTGAGTGATTCTTGTCTCGTTGAATTCGTAGGCTCATTCACTATAACATGAGAACATTTCCAGGGATAAAGGTTATTGTCACAAAATTTGTGGCTCAAATAACCTCAAGTATATTGTTTGGGCTGTCGTAGGCTCAACAAATTAATAAAGATATTTCCCACTAATTAACTGGTAATATAGCGGTAGTAAGAGATAGTTCTCACAGAGAGCTGTGTAATTGATAGGTTATTTGATCAGCAAGATAAAGTAAATAACAAAGGGGGTATTTGGTTTTAAGATTAATAAAAAGATAATAATAAAAGAAAGATGATCAAGGAATCCTTCACCGTTACCAAGCGATAACTGGATTAATATACTTATCTAGTTTTCATAAGAACCATTCATCACCAACCGTGGAATAACATCTAGCTCAGTGTTATCCCCAAAACTCCTTTTTACCACGGATACGGAAGCTCTCCAATATCAGATTCTATTCAATGGAACCACCAAGTAGTAGCTCACTCAAGGTGTAATCCAATTGAACGCTTTAAGCTTTGTGAATTAGGTTGATCCCAATAGTTAAACTCTTAGCTCAAGGTTTACTTGCTTGTGTTATCTTTACACACGATTTCTACACAGAATCCCTCTGTAAGGTCTCGTGATTTCTAATTGTGTGGAGAGTTAATCGACGATTACTTATCTCATAACTTCCACTAGCAATAGAACAATCAATATACTGATCTAGTAGGCCTCCCAAATCAATATAAGAATCACTCATAAACCCTAGGTTTTTGATGTAAAACTTGTGATATGAGATTCGATGGTATATTTTACATAACCTAATACATTTTTATAGGTTTACATTGCTTGGTCTCCAAGTATTTAGTTAGGTTTAGGAACCCGACCCGAAAATATGACCTAACGACTTCAAACGTGCCCTTAGGCCTTCCAAGGTGTGAATACACGTTTTCCATTTGATAAGTTAGCGTACCCAGTCCGAAAACTTCAAATTCCAGTAGATATTTTCGGAAATAAGTCTGCGAACCCCGTCCGCAAACCCAGTTCGCGGGCTTCACTATCTTCGGTATTCAATGGAAACTGTTTTGGACACAACTTCTTCATCCGAACTCGGAATGACATCATTATTTTTGCATTCATTTTATCTTTCAATTATATTCAAGATGATGTTAAGAAATCCTTAATTTGAATGAGTTAAGATCGGTCTTTGGCCTGTGTCTTGATTATGAGCGTTTTGCTCCTTTTCGTCGCACTTCTTCCTCTTCTCTTGGACTTGGGCACTTGGATACTTGGAATACTTCTCTTCATAAATCTTTTCAGCACTTTTTAGCTCCTTTTTGGATGATTCACATATTAGAGGCAAATAAGAGAAAACAATAGTAATAATACGAATAGATGCAAGAATAATAGCTAAAACAAGTATGGAATGGACACTAAAATCATATGAATTATGCACTTATCAAATTCCCCCACACTTAGCTTTTTCTAGTCCTCGATAAAACTAAATAAAACTAATCCTAAATACAACAACTCCATGTCGTGATGATACGGTTACTCTTAGCATGAATCACATGCCTTTAAACCCCTAGGTGTCCCTAGTGGACGAGTTATAGTCTCGTGCGGGTTTACAAGAGGTATACCCACAAAACCTACTCCAATCTATCGTCTTGGAAGAACCACTAAGGATAGACACAAAGTAGAAAGCCAAATAATTAGCTTGCATATGTTCTTTAGCTGCAAACATCCCACATACATTCCAATCATCACACACAAGCAATTACTTACATGTGACATTCAACCTTACTGCAAAACTCTACTAAGATAGTCATCGTACTTGTTGCAACGTTTTTCGCAAAACTCGCATACTGAAATCACATGGATAGATAAGAAAATGGAAATAGAAAAGTGAAGTGTGCAAATGTTGACTTAGTTGAAAGATGTTACCCATAATACTTGTATGAATGTCGTCAAAGGATATATATTTATAGCGCACTAGTTGAGAGAAGCACCCATTTAACTCGACCACATGATTAGATACTCTAAGCGCATGTTCCTTTTCAGCAAGTACATGATAGTTTCCTTGGATCCTGCACTCCACGCTTGCTTAGGCGACGGAGACAGGGACAACGTTTCATACATACTGCTATCAAAGTGTCAAGAACCTCATCAATATTCTTTTTGACTTGCTATATAATGATGATATGGTTTTTGTTCTCATCGACTATGATTAGTCTGAAATTCCGGACCTATCATTTATTAGTGTCGAGAAATGAAGAGGAGCCTTACTTATATATATATATATTTTTTTTCTTCTTTTTCAGCTCACTCTTTATTCTTTATGAGTGTAAGACAATTGTCTTATGGGGCTCTTATATAAACTCAACCAATGATTACCTTGCTACAACATCCACGGCAGTATCTGGATCCCACCAAATCACTTTAGAGAAACATAAAACTGCAAAAATAAAAAGAAAGTGATTCAGTAATGATTTATTTCGAGGATGACTCTTTCAAACGACTACCATAGATTAGTTTCACATTCAATTATGAACGTATATATTTAAGGATTGAAATACATGGAACTTAATCTATAGCTTGAAGAACTGTTTCAACCTTAAAAGGTGTAGTGTGTCATCCAAAATAGCTCATAAGTAACTCCAAAATATGAAGTCTCAAGAATGCAAGAAATCAAAGAGTATGATTATTTGTTTTGTATGCAAACCAAACATGCTTAACTACTCCACCACACTTAAACTCAACATTGTCCTCAATTTTTAAAACCGAAAATTCTGATTTTTGACATAACAACCCTGAAAAACTCGAAAAATGTACAAATGGGTAGGGAACTAGGAAAAACATTATAAACAAAAGTTGTTCACCTACGTCTTTTGTATAACGTGTCAAAGTTTCACAGTGTTTCGATAAACGGTCTGACTTTTATGGTCTCCGGATTGACTGACATGCAATCTGAAAAAGTTGTGGAAAAATTCCGAAACTCAAATGTCCAGGCCTATCGCTCCAACTTAACGGACTCCAAATTCAAATTTTATTTTTGTAAAAGAAATGTATGTCTGTCCTCTTTAAAATTTGGGGTCAACCACTCAAATCGGACTCCGTATGAAGTCTCGAGAGCTATTTTCGTAACAAGTGCGCAGTCAGAATTCTCTGACGAGAATTCGTCAAAACTTTCATTATGGATATTAGACTATGTAAAATCTAAGATGGGAATGCAAGATATGATATGAAAAACTAAGAAAATTAAAAACAAAAGGGATAAAGATACAAAACCGATGAGTTGCCTCCCACGAAGCGCTTGGTTTAACGTCATCAATGCCCGATGTTATTGTTATCGTCCGTACACCAATAATCTGAAAATTTGGTAATCCTTTCAAATAACAATCTGCACTTCATATAATAGCTTCACAAAATCATTAGCACAAAATATAAATATTGAATCTATCACTCTATTGAAGTTTCCCCCACACTTAGTCCTTTCTACACTCGGAAGTGGATAAAGAACATAGAATTCGGGAACTTCAAAAGGTTCCACAGCTTGGTGAACCTGCAAAATACTCGAATCAAACACATCAAGTGGTGGATACTTAGAAGCAAAATAATTCGTTAAAACTTTAGAAGCACACAACTCCAATCCTAAGTGATGTCGATCAAAAGATTTAGAAATATGCAAAGGATTAGACAAACCTTCCACAATCTCTTGTATTACAGGATCCTCATCATTCTTAAAGAATTAGAATGAATTATTTACCTCATTAGTATCATGGTCCTCTATCAAACTATTTAGCCATTCTTCGTCAGTTTCTGCTTCAATCAAAAGCTCAGCATCATTATAATCCTTGGCTAGCTCAATTGGGTCTTCCACAACTTCAACCAATTTGGTTTCATTCTCAATCTCTATTTCTTCAACAACCTCGTCATCAGAATCAGAATCATCTCCTAGAAAGTCTAGTTCATTGGTGCAAATCCTAAAATCATTGTTTGAGTACGTTACACCATTTATAACAACGGTTATGTCATATCCATTCTCCTCCTTTTGAATAGGCGAGTGATCATTATAATGATCCAGAGTTGGAATAACATTACCATTATTGCAAGGACTTTCCAAAGGTTGCTCATCTTCAAGATACTCATGAATCGTATATCCATTAGTGATCGTGGGAACGTCAGAATTGATTTTGCTTTGAGGCCAAACTTCTTCCTTAGTTATTCCCTTCTTGATTTGATCAATTTTTCTTCTTAGGTTGTCAATAACCTCTTGAAGTTCTTGAAGTGTATATTCAGTCTTTTTGTTGTGTTCATCCAGCTGTTGGTTTTCTCGATCCAAACTATTCATAAATTGGTTCATTAGATCTTCGAGAGTAGAGTAACTATCTTTAGGAGCATAACTTTCCATAGTCTGGTCGCGTTCATCCATCATTTGAATGTGCTGGTCCAACTTTTGATTTTCCCGATCCATATTATCCATAAATCGGTTCATTAGATCTGTAAGACTAGAAGAATCATGATTAGAAGCATAACTATCCCCCCATCCTTGTGGTTTTTCACTTACATACCCATCATAAGGTTGTTGATATGCATGAGAATAACCATAAGGTTCCGTAGGATATTGATCACAACCAAAAGATTGGTTTTGATTATACCCATAGGATGGCTGGTAGTTTTTGATAGGCGCATTTATGTGTCTATTTTGTTCTCAATGTTCTGTATTGTTAGAATCGATTAAATACTTATTGTGTTATTTTATGTTTTTGTAGATGTTTTTGGAAAAATAAGCTCTTGCGGCGAAATTGGCTCGAAAAGTGGTGTTTTACACCCTAGGATAGAGTACTAAAGACACCCCAGAAATGCACCGGAGGAACCCAGAAAATTACTAAAGGCACCCCAAGGGATATGTGTTATTCGGACTCCAGCAACGGATAAGGGGGCGACCACTGGATAAGGGGTGACCTTCTTCACAGATTCAAAAAAATATTTTGGCGGGAAAATATTTGCTCTTCACTGGCAGATTTTCTCGATTGCATTTGGACGTGATTTTGTGCGATTCAATCGCTGAAACTTTGTGGAAACATGTAATATATCATAACAGAGCTGGTATTGGTGATTGTTTCGACTGAATTTGGCTGGATAATCACGTGGAAGAAATCAGGGCAACACGGGTTTGAAAATGATATTCACGGATTTTCAGCAAGTTTGATGTGTGCTTCTCGTGTTTGGAAGACACTTAGTCATTGAAGATGCGTGTAGAAGCTAAATAAGGGAGTATCAGAAGCTGTTTAAGCGTGGAGAATCATTTCAGGAAAGAAAATATTCGGAAAATATTTTCTTTTAACACCGAGTAATGGAGGATCATGGAGAGTTAATGAGCATGATTTCTTGTCGCTGTTGGGTATAAATAGGTTCCCTGGGTGTCCTAGAAGGGTGTCGAGAGTTTGGGGTCGAGAGGAGGTCCAGAGAAGCAGAAATCAAGAGTTGATGAAACTTTGTTTCTGCTGCTGCTGCTGATGAAGAACACCAAGAACACGAAGAACAGACTCGCAAGGACAGTCGTTTATCAACAGTGTCTAAGACGCACAACCGTGGGTCGCAGTGCAGTCTAAACAGCAGCAGCACTTGTGTTTTATCGTTCATTCTGTGACGCTTTTTGTGCGTCGCAGATTACAGTATTACACCATTTTCTCCTTTTCTCTCCATTGTAAACACCATTTGAGCTATAAAAATATATTTTAAGCGTGTTTTTATCATGAGGAGCTAAAACCCAACACTGGGACGACGGAGGAGGCTGAATTTCATCCTTGGGGTAATTTATTTTATTCTTTTTTATAACTTTTGCATTAATCTAAAATTGAAATATGATTTGAATTAATTGGTTGTTATTTAATTTGATGATGTATGCTTAGCTTAGTTGTTTTGATACATCATGCTTAGGATTTACAATCAATGTTTTAAGAATCTATCTTGGCAAAATCAGAGTCTATGTTAATTTTATTGAGTTTTAATTGTCAAAGAATATATGAATGAACCTTGTGTAGTGAATTCAGCCAAATCCTTAGTCCCAGTACCTCTCATCCATTGTTAATATTTTTGTATATATATTTTTATTAAATCTAAAAATTCCATTTCCTTCACAAGTCTGAAACGAATCCTATTTACTACAACCCCATCAAAAATCTAAAATCATTTTGGCGCCGCTGATGCGGATTTGTGCTTAGGTAGAATTTTAGGTTTTTTTCTTATTTCATTTGTTCTTTTTACGTTTCTTTGGGTGTGTATTTGTATTACAGGTTTGAAGTTGGATACTAAAGACTTGGAATCAAAGCTTAAAGCTAAAAGAGAAGGAAAAAGACAAAGCAAAAAAAAAGAGACGAGCGAAAGAAAAAATTAAAAAAAAAAGAGAGGGAGAATTTATTTATTTATTTATTTTTTTAGAGACCTTCCATTTTTTGTAATTATTATTATTATTTTTTTATTTCTTTTCTTTTGCACTTTATTTGGACTTTGGACTTGGATAATTATTTTATTTTTTTTAAACCCTAAGGAAGGGTACATTAAATATAAAACTGTTTGCAGGGAAGGACGACGATTACAATACCGTCTCGGCCCCTCGGGTTCGCACATGACATAGGAGTCGTGGCCCGAGTCGACTTCAGCAGTTCTGCGCCCGTCTGGTACGGGAGGTAAGCTTTCGAAACACCCGCGAATCCCCTGTCAGCGGGTTTATTGTATGCCTTAAGGTGAATATATGTTGAGGATTTGAATACGGTTGTTTTAATTTCCTAGTAAATGGCAAGGCCTGGCCAAATTAAGATAAGGACTTGGATTTCATCACCGTTTCCTTCTTGCCCGCTTTAGGAAAACGAAACCAAACGCGAACCTAAGCTTAAAATTTTGACTAGAACGAGACCTATAGGGTAACGAGCTTAGTAGGAAATTCGTTCGAAAAATATTGGTTACTCTTTTAGCATACTTCGAAGTTCATGATGGTTTCTGTGAGTTGAATGCGTGACTGCGCCGCCTTGTGATAGCGGTGAGACCTTGGGTATCAAAGCTCCACTGAGCTTCCCTCGCCTCAATTCAACTTACTTTGACTCGGATTGATTCCAGAGGGGTTTGCTTAAATTGTAACGAATTCCCTTTCGAAGGATTAGAAGTTGGTCTAGAAACAATCTAAGTGGAGCCATGATGCTTGTTGTTTGCTAGATTTTATAGGTTTGATTTGGTCGAGTCAGCCTTGTTTGTGATTGTGTAGAATTCCCTTGCAATTAAGAATGTCGAACTGGTATGATAGAAGCCAATACAATGATTATCGACCTGAATTTGAATATGGACATCATCCTTTCAATGACCATGTTGGGAATAGTGGTTCGGAACGCCATCCTTTGGAAGGATATGGGTCATACCCTGGTGAGCCCAATTACTATCCACACGTGCATCAGTCTTACGAGCAAGAAGATCATAGTACTAGTTCTTCGTCTCTAGAGGATACAATCAAACTATTGAAAAGTAGTCCTTTTTATGATCCCTCTGTTCTTATTCATCCTTTAGAAGAGTCCCTCAGGGAGTTAGCTGAGTCGACGCGTAAGTTAGCTGAGATGAATATTGTAATTATAGACGAAAGAACTACAATAATGAGTGAACTTTCTATAGAGGAATCCCTCAAGCTGATGGCTGAGACGAACGAAAGACTTGCTCGAAATAATCTTACTTTCCAATATAGTGTTTCCAATAATACCCTTAAAAATGAGGATAGTTATTTGCATAATCAAGATGACGAGGTTAGAATTGGTAACACTACTTGTTTTGATGAGGTTCGATCTTTTTCATGTTATTATGATAAGGATAGTGTTGATGAAGAATCATACTTATGTAGGAATAGTGATCAGGAAATGGTTACTCCAATTGAGCTTTACAATGATAATATTATTTCTAGTTCAAATCCAAATAATTTTAATAATTATTCACATATTCAAAAGGACGAGGATTTGACTAGAGATACCCTCATTTTAGACGATGTAGTATTTCCTGTTTACAAAGCCGATAATGATTTAGAGGAACGAGTTTATTCTGAGAATAATGTTTTAAAGTCTAGCGATTTAGAAAAAATAGTCTTAGACGAAGAAGATGAACTCGTAGAGATGAGTGAGGATGAACCTGACTTAGAAGAATCAATTGACCATTTCCAGGAATCTGATGACCTAGAAATTAGGGAAGTTGTGACTAGTCTTTCTAGAGACACAGAAAACTCTAAGTTTGGGGGTGATTATCATTCTCCATGTGCTTTAACTCTTAGAAAGTTCCCTCGTGTAGGACTTGACATTTATGCCTCAAACATATTACAAGATTATCTTCATACATGTTTTCCCGAACCTAATGATGTCCATAGAGAAGCTCAGTTGTTAGAAACCCATCCTCTGGTTGATGTGGTTAACCCAGGCTATGATACCAAGATTGACTTTGTTTTCCCACCAAAAACTTTTCTTCTAATTGTGGGAACATATGATTTTCAGATGTGTCGGATATTAAGTTTTGAGACTAAACCTAATTACTTTAGGATATTAGGGTCGACACATTTTCTTAAGGATGACCATTATTATGGTCAACTTTGTGAGTCAAATCTAATTGACTTAGAGGATCCCCAATTATTCAGGTTGTTGTTATGTGCTTCTAAGTTCTTAGTTGAGTTTTTGCAGACTCTAATACCTGAACCGGATCTTAGCTTTGAGGAAATCCAACCGACGAAAACCTTTTATTTAGACCCTTTTATAGAGCCTGAACCTGAACCACAACTAGATGTAGTTGTCTTAAGAAAGGGTATGTTCGATATCTTCTTGGTCTGTTGTAGTTTCCTCTTCTTGTGGGTAACACTTTTTGATCCAGATGACCCACAGTTATTCCGGCTACTACTATATGATTCTACGTGGTGACTAATCCTTGCTTAGTCTGGCTGAAGACTTTAAACTTAACACTTCTTGGGAGGTAACCCAATATTCATGCGACACGGTAATGTATTTCCTTATCTCTTTTGCTTCATTGTTAACAATTTCTCCTTGTTCATGCTTTTAATTTCATCTTTAGAACATTGAGGACAATGTTAGATTTAAGTTTGGGGGTATGGGAGAAAGTTCTTAGTTGCAATAAATAAGCTCCAAAGACTAGAAATTTATGCTTATTAAGGTTGGCACTAACTAATCTAAGTGGATGGAAGCATTTTGGTTGTAGGATTTGAGGAACCAATCTGATTAGATGGAAACATCTAAAGCACAGAGCACAAGTGTTAGAAAAAGAAAACATGGTAGTTTCGCCATATCCTCGTGATGAAAACATCGAAAGAATCCTGATCACTTCTTTTTGTTTTTTCTTTTTACCATTACTAGGGTGAAATAGAGTGACTGAGATGAAAAAAAAAAAATTGAGACCAGACCACCAGACCAATCGGAATAAATACAATAAAGTCGACCACTGGTACCCTTGTATATGCCAGCTGAGTTGACCTAGAGTTAGGATTATCGACCACTGGTTCCCTTGTATTTGCCAGTGTGTTGATATTAGTCCAGACCAGTATCTCAGTCCATTAGGATAGGTTCACCTTAGTCAACATCATCCATATTTTTCTCTACATCCATCTTCTTAATCTATCCATGTGATTGGTTGATTCCGGTTTATGATGTCCAGAAACTATCTGAGTAGAGCTCTGTCACTTTATATGAATTTTAGTATGCTTGAGTGCAAACTCGTGTACAACAATTAAAATTTCGCATCAGGGTACTTCCTCCTGTAGTCAATAAATATGCAAACCAAGAAGATTCTTTAGTGCCTTCCAAGGTTCTGCATAGATAGCCAGGGTCTGGAGTAATGGTTTTGTGGGCAAACCTCTGGTAAACCCTCCCGAGATTAACTCGGTTTTATTTATTTTTTATTAGTTTTGCTCCAGGACGAGCAAATAATAAGTTTGGGGGTATTTGATAGACGCATTTATGTGTCTATTTTGTTCTCAATGTTCTGTATTGTTAGACGCGATTAAATATTTATTGTGTTATTTTATGTTTTTGTAGATGTTTTTGGAAAAATAAGCTCTTGCGGCGAAATTGGCTAGAAAAGTGGTGTTTCACACCCTAGGATAGAGTACTAAAGACACCCCAGAAATGCACCGGAGGAACCCAGAAAAATTACTAAAGGCACCCCAAGGGACATGTGTTATTCGGACTCCAGCAACGGATAAGGGGGCGACCACTGGATAAGGGGTGACCTTCTTCTCAAATTCAAAAAAATATTTTGGCGGGAAAATATTTGCTCTTCACTGGCATATTTTCTCGATTGCATTTGGACGTGATTTTGTGCGATTCAATCGCTGAAACTTTGTGGAAACATGTAATATATCATAACAGAGCTGGTATGGGTGATTGTTTCGACTGAATTTGGATGGATAATCACGTGGAAGAAATCAGGGCAACACGGGTTTTAAAATGATATTCACGGATTTTCAGCAAGTTTGATGTGTGTTGCTCGTGTTTGGATGAAACTTAGTCATTGAAGATCCGTGTAGAAGCTAAATAAGGGAGTATCATAAGATGTTTACGCGTGGAGAATCATTTCAGGAAAGAAAATATTCGGAAAATATTTTCTTTTAACACCGAGTAATGGAGGATCATGGAGATTTAATGAGCGTGATTTCTTGTCACTGTTGGGTATAAATAGGTTCCCCGGGTGTCCTAGAAGGGTGTCGAGAGTTTGGGGTCGAGAGGAGGTCCAGAGAAGGTGACGTCTGGATCATTCTCAGCAAGCGTCATCTCAGATGAGGTTTCCTGATAATCCTACGCATATATTCAGCAAGCGTCATCTCAGATGAGGTTTCCTGATAATTTGACTTTCTACGCATATATTCCGCCAGTATCATCGTAGGTGACGTCTCCTCAGAAGAAGTCATCATTCTCAAAAAGTCCCTGAAAAGAAATACAAAAAGAAACACATAAAAAGGAAAAAAAATCTAAAATGAAATGCAAATAATGTACAAAATAAAAATAAATAAACCTAAAAAAATTAATCTAAAAACAAATCCGTGTCGAAGGCGCCAAAATGATAATGTTTTTGACTGCCGTTGTTGTAATAAGGATTCAAACTCTAAGACTTGTGAAGACTAAATTTAAAGGTTTAAATAAAATAATAAATAAAAGAGAGATTCATTGGGACTAGGTTCCACCGAATTCATAGCACATGGTTCAATTTATTTATTCTCAACAACTAAAGTTCAATAAATTAATAAAACATCGACTCTTGTTTTGCCAAAGTAGATCCTCAAAACATTAGTTATAAATCGTAAGCATGGGACATCAAACATCTAATCAAGCATGACCCATATAATAAAATGATAACTAATTAATTCGAATCATAAATCAATTTAAAATAAGTGCAAAAGTCATACATAAAATAATGTAAATTCACCCATGTGTGAAGTTCGGCTTCCTCCGTCGACCCAATATTGGGGTTTAGCTTCTCATGATGAAAACACACTCAAAAAATATAATTAATAGCTCAAATGGTGTTTACAATGGTGCAACAATTTTGCTCTACCAAAACTCCCCCCTCCTTTTTTAAAAAAAATAATAAAACCACAGATTTTCTTTCTCCTTTTCAATAAAAACAAACTCATCAATATATTATCTCTTTTAACTTCAAGATATGAAAACTTCTTGTATAATAGTAAACAAGATATCTTTGCCTTAAATCTTTGAGATCTCCCATAAATTATGTGAATCTGTTTCAAATGAAGAAGAAGAGGGTGCCTCTATCCATTTGTTCATTTGTTGGGGGTCTTTAACAAGTTGGGTGACCGTATCTGAAATGATGGGTGCCTTTATCAGTTCCTCTGGCTGCTTTTAACACTTTTTTCGATCTATTTTTCCAAAAGAGCTTATTTCCTTGAAAATACTTAAAACAAGTTTATTAGTGATAAAATGAGTCCCAGCTAATGTATTTATGGGTGAAAATGCGTCGCACTTTCGTGCTTATCAGGTACTTTCCTCTCCGAATAGGCGACTCTACCAATAACAACACAACAAGGTAGTTTTGCTAGCTCTGAGGATTAGTTTGCTCGAAATGCAAACTTCAATATTTATAGACCAAGGAAGTTTGGACACCAAGAAATTTCCAAAACCGAATATTCTCAAAGATATGCAATAAAGCCAAAATCGGTTTTCATAATTCCTGGAAATGTGTTGTCCAATTAATGACCGAAATCTCAGTAGAAAATCTCCAACTAGTAAATGCACATTACTAATTTATATTTTCTAAAGATATGCATTTTAGTTGCTGGAAATTAAAAGCATATAAAAACTACAAACCTTAATTAAAAGAATCTCAATTTATTCGATTCGGAATTCTCCTTTATCTATTAAAGAATATCTTTGAACAATAAAAGATAAGAGTTACTGCACATGTTCAAAGTATGTCGACATCTTTACTTTGTAAATCCTTTTTCATATTTACAATCTTGGAACCGATTTTCGACACTTCCAAACAAGTTTAGAATTGGTTCATCTGACTTCCAAGAACTATGTGATTGATTATCCTATCAAATCACCATTAATGGGTTTCACGGTTCTACCTCAACATAAAGTTTCGGTTCTACCTCCATGTGGGGACTAGGATCGGTTACACTAGTTACCATAAAATGGCTAACTAAGTACTATGATCAGTTACCACTTCTTATGGTAAAACTTGTGATCGGTTGACCAAGTTATAGGATCGGTTACACCAACTTACTAAAACTTGTTAAACGT
The DNA here is from genome assembly GCF_003573695.1 of Papaver somniferum. NCBI lineage: Eukaryota > Viridiplantae > Streptophyta > Magnoliopsida > Ranunculales > Papaveraceae > Papaver > Papaver somniferum. The sequence goes on from NC_039362.1 coordinate 81,702,144, forward strand.
CTTACAAGGATCGATTACACTCTCTCTTGTGATCGGTCACACCTCTTACTAGGATCGGTTACCCAATGGCTAGTATTTAGTCACACCAAATTCAGGATATCGATCTTACCATCTTAGGTGATTACTTAAGATCGGTTTCACTATTAAAAGTCATATCAATACAAAAGTCAAGTTTTGTGAATAGTTTTTCCAAGATACATAAAAGAGTTATGAGCGGTTATACTAAACACACATATTGGTAATTCAAAATATTTGCAATGAATGACAATACCAATAAGCCTAGCGATTTACCTTTCGATTCACAAAACAAATTTATGAATTTACTTCCTTTAAACGAATGTAAACATTTGTTTCCTAGGAAGAAATCTTCACCCATACCCATACATAATCACAATAGAATTCATACGATTATATCTATGTCTTATATACGAAGTTCAAAAGATAGACGTTATACTTTGTATTGTAATTCCTTAATACTATATCTAACTAGAGTATAATCATTCACACTTTCACAGTTATGTTTACAATATGCACGACTTCAAAGATACGTTAGGGAATAAAACAGTCTAAGTCAAATAATACTAACCTCAAGTGGAAGGATGATGTCGTCATTGTAGCTCCTCATTCTTCAAGTCTTCACGTAATACTTGTAATGTCTCATATCCCAATACTTTCAAGCTAACCTATATGAAGTTGAATCTAGTAAATAATCAAGCGACTATTTAAATGAGTTTTGGTTCACTAAAATATGACATCCAATCTTGACATACCAACGCTTGGTGGGTTCAACCGAGCTATGCTCTAACAAGCTTGGAACACCAAACTGTATTAATCCATGGTGGACCCGGAGATGTGTGAAAATTTAAGCGCAATAAAAACGGGCCTACAGTAATACCGCAAGTGCACGGTCGTCAGTTGTAGCTCGTGCAAGTACGGGTCGATCCACAGAGACTGGGGGTGTTTGGAGTTTCTAGCTATTTGAGCTCTAAATTGCTATTGGGCTTCTAATTGTGCTTTGGGCTTAGTGGGTTTGTTTGTAATGATGAAGTGCTTTAGGCCTTGGGCCTTTGAATTGACTGTGAACTTATGGGCTTTTGGTCTTTTGATGTGAACTGGGCTTGGTAACAGTGAACTGGGCCTTAGGCCTTAACCTGAACTGTGGCTGGGCCTTGAACTAAACTTTGGTCTTAGCTGAGCCAAGCTCAGTTGCAGCAGCAGCAGTGCAAAGGGCAGGTGCTCAGCAGGGAAAGGGAGAGCAGGAGCTGTTCAGGCAGACAAGGTAAAGCAGGCTCTAGGCAGACATGGCACTAAATCACACAGGACCAAGGATGGCATTTACAATGACATGTACAAAGAAAAAGTGACAATGTATATACATGGAAGCAACACAGGGCAAAAGGATGCAAATTTACAATGGCAATGAAGATGGTAGTGAAATAATGAGACAATGGATGATAAAACAAAAACACAAGAAAACAGATACAAATACAAAACACAAAACAGGTGACAGAACAATGAAACTAAACAGAGAACAAAAGCAAAACAAAATGGAACAAAGTGAAAGTGAGAAGGTGACAGTGAAAGTTTAACAGTGAACAATTGAGAAAACAACAATGAAGATAAACAGTGAAGCAAAGACAATAAAATGACAGTGTAATAAACCAAGGCCTAAGCCAAGGGCAATGGCAGGGGAGCAAAATTACAGATACAAAACAGAGAAACAACACAACTAGGTTATGAATCCACCTTGTGACCTAGCCAGATAGTGTAATTCTATGTTAAATCCCTGTCCCTAATGGAGCTAGGGGAAGGTTCAAGCCTGCCTATGTTCCAGGGCATACATAAATGGAATGGAAGGAGAAGAAGCTTGCTCAACTGTTTACTCCTAGCATTGACTGTCTTTTGACAGCACAATCAATCACAAGCACAGTTGAGCACTAAATTCCTCCATTACTCAATCAACTCAATTTACATGAATTATAACCTAGCATTCCACCACTAACAGTGACTTAAGGCATCATCTCAGCCTAGCTATACACATACACATGTGAGCTCACATAACAGCAACAAAAACAAAACAATTACTAAACAGAGCATTGAACTGAACATAAACAAACACAGAAGACATAAAACAAAAACATGAACTGAATTGAAACTAAATAAGAGCAACTGAACTGAAACTAAACAAGAGTAATGGAATAAACATAAAGATAGTTGCAAATTAAACACTAACCCTTGAGACACTGGCTATTCCAGTGCTCTTGGGTGACACACTGGCTAATCCAGGCATAAGCCTTTACATCACACCACAGTCCCCTTTTTATACCCAGACACCCAAATTAGGGTTTACAGAAAAATTCCCCCAAATCCCCAAATTGAACAGTGACAAAATTAGGGTTTCTCACCTAATTCGACTAATTTAATCATACCCATGTTGCCACTGTTCTTCCTCATGCTCTCCCTAGCAGTAATTAGGGTTTTCTCAAACAAACCCTAAATGGACAGAAAAATTAGGGTTAGGGATTTTTCTTACCAAACCTGCGATTTGACGCTTCCCTCTTCAACCCATTCCTCTCCTCGTTCACCAGCTCCATTCCCATGCCTTCAATTGCTTTTCTAGCTTCACTAATTCGTCAACCACTCACCTAGGGTTTCGGCAGGGGAGAAATTGACGAATTAGGGGGCTATAAAGATGGGTAATAGCTGTAGGAAGGTAGGGGTGATGATGGTGGAGGTGTGGTGGTGGTAGAGGAGTTGGTGGCGGTGGCAGTGGAGTGGGTAGTGGTGATGAGGGAGAAGGTGGTGGTACGGGTTCTGCAGACGGGGGAAGGAAGAAGAGATGGAGAAGAAAGAAGAAGTCGATAGAGTTAGGGTTAGGGGGCGTTTGGCTAGGGGTATATGGCTCGGATGTTATGGTGTTGAGCGGTTTCAGCGAGGGAAGATGTTATGCGATCTGCGTCGTAGGATGAGAAGATGGTAGGTAATCTGACGGCGATTCGGAGGCAAGCGATGAGCGACCGTCGGATGAAGGGATACAACGAAACGGACGGCACTTGGTGGAGTTAGGTACTGTAGTGTAGATCGGGAGTATCTAATTTTGATGCACAGGCATAGAAGCGATCGTTGGATTCAACTACAATCTAATCTGAAGGCTTGGAATTTAAGCTCTGTGGTGTTTTGCAGAGACTTCAGATTTTGATGCTCTACGAAGGAGCGACCGTAGGATTTCGATGTAGTCCCATCTAACGGCTGAGAATGGAGGCGGTTATGGATATAGAAAATGGGTTTGGGTAAGGGTTTTGGGCCTTGGGTATGCCAAGCCCATATCTTCTTTAAGAACAATTCTTCCTTCTTGAGCCCATTCCTAGCTTTTTGGACGTGTGCTCCATTCTTTGCGGCTTCCTTGCGTAATTCTTCCCGGCTTTTCACTACTTTTCTGCTCTTTTCGCTCCGCGACTCATCCGAACTTCATTTATTACCTAAAAATGCAAGATTAAGTAAGAAAAATATTTATTCTTGAAAACAATGAAAATACAGAATATGGGATAAAATGTAGAATTAATGCACAAAAGATGAGTTAAATGCCAAGAAAAATATATAAAAATATGCACTTTTTAGCACTCATCAAATACCCCCAAACCTGAATTTTACTTGTCCTCAAGTAAAACAAAACTAAGGAAATCCTACCTATACCACTGTCGCTGGTCTCTCGAATGCATTTAGCGTATGCACTAAGCCTTTTAAACCACTAAGTGTCCCTAGTGGACGAGTGAAGTCTCGTGAAGGTTTGCTAGAACGTACCTACAAAGTTCTAGGTCAAAATATAAGCTCAGATTCCATCAAATGTGACATGTGCAAGTCAGTTTAAGCTCACAGCAAAATGGAGATGTCAATCTAGCTATCAAAGGCACAATCCTAGCACTGATAACAAAAAAAGACATGTGATAAGAGTGTAAAGTGTATCTACACATGTGTAAAGACTGAAGTTATGACTACTAATCACCAAGAGATAGTTTTCGGCTAAGAACCAAGGTCGAAATCTAGCTAGCTGTCCGGACTTTACGAGAATTGTGAATGAGTTGGAGGTATTTCACAATTACTCGCGTTGTACATCAATGGCATACACCCTCCTTGCTTATTACAATAAAACAAAAAGATGACTCTTTACATGACTCTTATTTACATTGACTACTCTCTTTTATTTTTGGAACAGAGAGAATGGAATTGATAAATACTTTTTTTTTTTTTTTTTTGATTTTTTTGATTTTTTTTTTTGAATTATACATCGTTTTTTTTTTTTTTTTTTGAATAGGAAACACTTTTGATACATAACAAAAGAAACAAAAATTACATGACACTTTGCAAGAGGTAGCCCTTTTTGATGCACCCAGTTAAATTCGATGGTTGTCTTTCTTAATGTAACCTCCACCTTCTATCCCAACCAACCAAAGAACAAGCTAGTCAAGTTTCGTTCAGTATTCTAAAGTGATTGGCAATCGTGACTTCCTATCAAACACCTTGAAGATCGAGGCTATACATGTATTGGTAGATCGTGCGCGTGCAAATTTCTTATCACTATGTGAATTGTGTAGAATCAGGGTGCCTAAATATCTAGACTAAGACTCCTAATAATTACATATTTGCACAAGAGTCAACATTTCAAGGTAAATGAGCTCCATTTTTATATTTTTCAATTTTTAATTTTTTTGATTTTTTTTTTTTTTTTCAAAAAGAAGGAGTTCTTGTTTTCAATTATGGCATATTATCAAAGTATCTACTTTTCACCCCCAAACCTAAACTAAGCATTGTCCTCAATGTTTCAAAATATGAACAAAATTATAATACAACATATGAAGAGGATCATGTTGAGTAGAGAAAAAGGAAAGAGAATACCCGATTTCGGCGAAAGCAATTAGAACTCCGTTATTCAAGGCAAGAATCCAACATATGTCAGCCGAGATCATATTGGATTAGCAAAATATATACAAAAGGAACAAAAAGGGTTTTAAGAAATTTTATCTACTGGATTATATACAAAAAAAATTCACCATACACTAACATCTAAACTAAAGTTGAGGATCAACCCAAAAGACAAAGTGTAGAGGTTTCAACAGCTTCACACAAAAAATATAACAGGAAAGAAACGTAAGTGAAACTGTGAAACAAAATGAGCTACCCCTAAACCTGGATTTTTCAACGGATAAAATTTTGGAAACAAAATCTCGCAGTTTTGGGGGTTCATCATGCACAAGGTCTAGCTCAAAGTGAACTGTGCTAGGGACGGGCAAACATGCTAATTCCACTGTGGTTCCTCAAATGTATTATACTTAGAAGCAAAATAGTCCAAGAGGACTTGGGAAGCACACAGTTCCAAACCTAGATTAGGGACTCTCAGAAAAGTCGGTTTGACAATATGGGTACAAACCAAATCTAGGTTGGGTGGAAGGCCAACAGATTGTGACTTATGTAGGACGATAGGCACATCATTATTAATCAAATCAAAATCTCCTAAGTCTTCTACACGTGTCACAACATGCTCACAATCATCAAACAATTGGCAAGATCACAATCAGAGTCATCAACATCATCAACAAATTTATTCTCATGCATCGGCAAATCAGGAGAAATATCACAATGTGACCTAGGTAGAGAATCAGACACATCAAATATATTTTCATGCATATTAGTGTCTACAGAAGATTCAACTATTCCTATGTCATGCTCATCTTCACAGAATAATTGTACGAATCCCATGTCAATATCAAAATCATATGAATTACAATGAGTATTAGAAAGAACAACATTCATGAAGGTCGAGGGCGAGAAGCCATATGTTTTTGAACCAACAGGTTCCACAATATTTTCATGTTCTTCTAACATATCATCATAATCATCATAATCATCATCATGGTAGCATGCATATTGGTCCTCATTAACAGTGGTGGTGTCATTAGTCGATTCATGTTCCTCTAAATTAGGTTCATATTCAACATCATTTACATGAATGGGACTAGACACTTCATTAGGGACAACATACATTTCCTCATGAATTTCCTCCTTTTGTAGGTGAAGCAAAATCTGATCTAAATATGCATGAATTCGTGATGTAGATCTATCATAGTCTTGCTTACTGAGTCTTAAAGCTTCTGTGGTGGAGTCTAAATTCATGGGAGTACAAAATTCTTCATGTTCAAATTGTGGTGAATGGTACATGTGTGCATGGTCATTAGGGTTTACAAATATTGATCGCAACCCTCAAAGGATTGATTATGGTCCCAATGACTACCATCCTCACAATTTATGGGCATTTCATACCTTGGATTTTCTCTAGATTGCCTAAAATTATGCAAAATATGACAATTCTCAACAGGGTGGTCTAAACTACCACATGCGGGACATGCATAGATTTCAGGTTGCCTAAGAAAATTCGATGTGACAGATTCCTCATGTGATTGCATTTCTAAAGCTGCGATTCGAGCTTCTAATTGATCGATTAGTGATGATTGTGTGAGTGAGGCACTAGCAAAATGTTCATTTTCACGTTGTGATGAATGATGCATGTGTGAATAGTTATTAGGGTTCATGTATTGAGGCTCGGGACTTTGAAAATGTCCATAATAATTCCTATAACTATTGACATCATGGAATGGGGGAGGATCACAATGTGAATTTGGCCCGTAAGCAAGTTCTCTAAGTGTTTTGTTTCCACTCCCCGAAGCAGGCCAAAATCTAGACATGATTGGCTCAAAAGATAAGTAACTATGTTACAAAGCCCAAAATTTGGTTTTTAATGGGTTTGGATTTTTGGGAAAATTTGGTTTTGGTGGGATAAAAGAAAAAAAAAAAAAAAATTGGTTGTTAATGTGGGAGCAAATAAAATTTGGTTTTAAATCTGGGAGCAAGTAAAAATTTTGGTTTTTGAATGGGAGAGAAATATTTATTTATTTATTTATTTTAAAAGAAAATAAAATTTGGTTTTTGAATGGGGAGCAAGCCCACTGTTGGTTTGTGTTTGCTTTGGCTCAGCTGGTTTGAAAACGTTTGGTGAAACTGAGTCCAAAATCTCGGCCTAGAATTTGGGTACTCGGCCCACTAACGAGTTAACCTAGCGTGATCGGTTACGAGCTCAGCTGGGTTTAAAAACCCAGAATACAAAATACAAGTCCAAATTAAACAAGCTCACAAAAATTAAATACACGCCCACAAATTAAACAAACAAGCCCACAAAAATTAATTACAAACCCAACAGAAAATAAAAAGCCCAAAATTGGCTTTAATATTACAAGCCCACAATTAAAAATGGAAGCCCACAGGTTGGGTTCTCTTAATGGGTTTAGGCTTACCTTTGAAGCACAGCCCAGCTGTTCAGTTTGGTTGCAAAAGCCCAGTTGGGCTTTGGATCATCCTAAGCTTTGGCTTCAACACTCAAGGCCCAGTTGGGGTCATTTTCAATCCCTCCTTCTGCAGTTACAGCCCAGTTGGGCTTGGTTCAAATCAGCAACAGTAACTTCAGCAAGAGCACCAGAGGCTCATCAGCAACAACAACAAGAAGAAGAAGCAGCAGCAGTAGGAGGCAGCAAGACAGCAGCAGCAGCAACACAGAAAACAGCAGCAGCACCAGAAGTTCAGCAGCACCACAAGCAGTAGCTGAACAGGGGCAATGTTGCAGGCTTGGCAGCAGCAGCTCTACAGGTTCAGCACAGAAGCAAGCTGCACATCATCACCAATTCAGGCTTCACATCAGGTACCTGGTAGCTTAGAAGAGAAGATCAGTCTCTTTGAAGCAAATGGGTGAGGCAAAGAAGCACATCAACAACCCAAGATGAACAGGACAATGATGCAGTGATGGAAACTTAAAGCCACAGATGCTGGATGAAAAACTGTAAACCTAAGTGATACCCACCACCTTGCAAGTCAGTTAGCACACTAAGAAGAACATGAGGTTCAGTTATCACATTACAGAACAGTTGTGGCAAGGCCTAGACTGGGAAGCAGGCAAGATGAAGCAACAACTAAGATGCAGTTGTGGGTTACAGGTGAGGAAGCAAGATAATGACATGCAAAAGATGATGCAATATGCAGATGCTGATGATGCAAGGTATGCAAGATGAAATATGCTAATGATGCAGATGCAAGGTTATGCAGATGCAGTGAATGGAATGCACAACTAAGTTACACTAAGTTACAACTAAGTTACAGCAGGTTGAAAACAGAAAAGCAAGAGCAAATTTTTTTTTTTTTTTCAACTACACAGCACCAGTCCCCGGCAGCGGCGCCAAAAACTTGGTGGACCCGGAGATGTGTGAAAATTTAAGCGCAATAAAAACGGGCCTACAGTAATACCGCAAGTGCACGGTCGTCAGTTGTAGCTCGTGCAAGTACGAGTCGATCCACAGAGACTGGGGGTGTTTGGAGTTTCTAGCTATTTGAGCTCTAAATTGCTATTGGGCTTCTAATTGTGCTTTGGGCTTAGTGGGTTTGTTTGTAATGATGAAGTGCTTTAGGCCTTGGGCCTTTGAATTGACTGTGAACTTATGGGCTTTTGGTCTTTTGATGTGAACTGGGCTTGGTAACAGTGAACTGGGCCTTAGGCCTTAACCTGAACTGTGGCTGGGCCTTGAACTAAACTTTGGTCTTAGCTGAGCCAAGCTCAGTTGCAGCAGCAGCAGTGCAAAGGGCAGGTGCTCAGCAGGGAAAGGGAGAGCAGGAGCTGTTCAGGCAGACAAGGTAAAGCAGGCTCTAGGCAGACATGGCACTAAATCACACAGGACCAAGGATGGCATTTACAATGACATGTACAAAGAAAAAGTGACAATGGTATATACATGGAAGCAACACAGGGCAAAAGGATGCAAATTTACAATGGCAATGAAGATGGTAGTGAAATAATGAGACAATGGATGATAAAACAAAAAACACAAGAAAACAGATACAAATACAAAACACAAAACAGGTGACAGAACAATGAAACTAAACAGAGAACAAAAGCAAAACAAAATGGAACAAAGTGAAAGTGAGAAGGTGACAGTGAAAGTTTAACAGTGAACAATTGAGAAAACAGCAATGAAGATAAACAGTGAAGCAAAGACAATAAAATGACAGTGTAATAAACCAAGGCCTAAGCCAAGGGCAATGGCAGGGGAGCAAAACTACAAATACAAAACAGAGAAACAATACAACTAGGTTATGAATCCACCTTGTGACCTAGCCAAATAGTGTAATTCTATGTTAAATCCCTGTCCCTAATGGAGCTAGGTGAAGGTTCAAGCCTGCCTATGTTCCAGGGCATACATAAATGGAATGGAAGGAGAAGAAGCTTGCTCAACTGTTTACTCCTAGCATTGACTGTCTTTTGACAGCACAATCAATCACAAGCACAGTTGAGCACTAAATTCCTCCATTACTCAATCAACTCAATTTACATGAATTATAACCTAGCATTCCACCACTAACAGTGACTTAAGGCATCATCTCAGCCTAGCTATACACATACACATGTGAGCTCACATAACAGCAACAAAAACAAAACAATTACTAAACAGAGCATTGAACTGAACATAAACAAACACAGAAGACATAAAACAAAAACATGAACTGAATTGAAACTAAATAAGAGCAACTGAACTGAAACTAAACAAGAGTAATGGAATAAACATAAAGATAGTTGCAAATTAAACACTAACCCTTGAGACACTGGCTATTCCAGTGCTCTTGGGTGACACACTGGCTAATCCAGGCATAAGCCTTTACATCACACCACAGTCCCCTTTTTATACCCAGACACCCAAATTAGGGTTTACAGAAAAATTCCCCCAAATCCCCAAATTGAACAGTGACAAAATTAGGGTTTCTCACCTAATTCGACTAATTTAATCATACCCATGTTGCCACTGTTCTTCCTCATGCTCTCCCTAGCAGTAATTAGGGTTTTCTCAAACAAACCCTAAATGGACAGAAAAATTAGGGTTAGGGATTTTTCTTACCAAACCTGCGATTTGACGCTTCCCTCTTCAACCCATTCCTCTCCTCGTTCACCAGCTCCATTCCCATGCCTTCAATTGCTTTTCTAGCTTCACTAATTCGTCAACCACTCACCTAGGGTTTCGGCAGGGGAGAAATTGACGAATTAGGGGGCTATAAAGATGGGTAATAGCTGTAGGAAGGTAGGGGTGATGATGGTGGAGGTGTGGTGGTGGTAGAGGAGTTGGTGGCGGTGGCAGTGGAGTGGGTAGTGGTGATGAGGGAGAAGGTGGTGGTACGGGTTCTGCAGACGGGGGAAGGAAGAAGAGATGGAGAAGAAAGAAGAAGTCGATAGAGTTAGGGTTAGGGGGCGTTTGGCTAGGGGTATATGGCTCGGATGTTATGGTGTTGAGCGGTTTCAGCGAGGGAAGATGTTATGCGATCTGCGTCGTAGGATGAGAAGATGGTAGGTAGATCTGACGGCGATTCGGAGGCAAGCGATGAGCAACCGTCGGATGAAGGGATACAACGAAACGGACGGCACTTGGTGGAGTTAGGTACTGTAGTGTAGATCGGGAGTATCTAATTTTGATGCACAGGCATAGAAGCGATCGTTGGATTCAACTACAATCTAATCTGAAGGCTTGGAATTTAAGCGCTGTGGTGTTTTGCAGAGACTTCAGATTTTGATGCTCTACGAAGGAGCGACCGTAGGATTTCGATGTAGTCCCATCTAACGGCTGAGAATGGAGGCGGTTATGGATATAGAAAATGGGTTTGGGTAAGGGTTTTGGGCCTTGGGTATGCCAAGCCCATATCTTCTTTAAGAACAATTCTTCCTTCTTGAGCCCATTCCTAGCTTTTTGGACGTGTGCTCCATTCTTTGCGGCTTCCTTGCGTAATTCTTCCCGGCTTTTCACTACTTTTCTGCTCTTTTCGCTCCGCGACTCATCCGAACTTCATTTATTACCTAAAAATGCAAGATTAAGTAAGAAAAATATTTATTCTTGAAAACAATGAAAATACAGAATATGGGATAAAATGTAGAATTAATGCACAAAAGATGAGTTAAATGCCAAGAAAAATATATAAAAATATGCACTTTTTAGCACTCATCAATCCACTACATACACTAGCCTACTATCAGATTTCAGACTGGAATATAATTGAGACTGAATTAACCCCCGAGCAATTCAGATACAATCGTGCTCCTTACGTCTCTTATACCTTCAAGGCTCCACGCAATTGATTTCCTTAACTGGCGGTCTTTACATCCTGAGGTGGAGACTTTTGATACCAATATACCTTCTAACATATAAGCCTATTTTATTTTATTTTAGATCGTCTACATTAAGGCTTGGGAATCTATTTGCAATAGACACATATAAAAAACATCAATAATCTGTAACACTTACATTGAATTAGCTAAGAAGTCTGGATTACTAACCACCTCTCAAGGATAATCTTAAACTACTCAACAAAGAAAAGTTTTAGATATCTATCTTGAGGAATCACAAAATCTGAGACGAATAGAACTTTGCGATTTCTATCTATCTCGTTCTTGATATGAGATAAAGAGAACCTCGAAGATCAATAAGAACAAGATCAGGATACACGAACTATCAAAGTAAAAATATTCGGATCCGGCTTCACAAATCCCTAAGTGAAGTCTTTAAGTCGTAAACCTAATTATGTTTCTTAGAGGAAACCTAAGTCAATAGAGGACGACTCTAGCATATAAGTAGGACACAAAAGTTTCAGGGGTTGAAAGTTGTTTGAGTCTATATATTTATAGACTTTCAAGACTATAGGTGGATATGAATTCAAGCTAAGATAACTTGAGATTCAACCAGACACCTTTTCAGATTAGATGAAACTCTGTACAGAGTTCATCTAAGTATATGAGAAGTTCTTTTTGAAATTTACTTAGAAGAATATACACTATGGTCCAGGGATACGTGTACTGGGCATGCGTACCTCTCTCTTTATACGAATTCAAAACCTAAGGGTACGCGTACTTGGTATGCGTACCTACCTCTGTTCCGAAGCACCTACCATATTTCCAGAATCTCAGCAGTTATGATAACTCTCTTTCAATAATTTGAAACATTCCCAATCACTATAGATATGAAATATCATTGCTTGGGCGATTTCCAAATGATCAACTTGAAACAAAAGTGGTTCTTGAATAATATATTATTTTTAACTAAGATTGCGAAGAATATGTGAACGTCATTATTTAAATCATATTTCAAGATATTTAACAAGACAAGCTTGACTCGAAACTTCTTCTTTGCTATGTGAAATATAGTAAAAATCATACGACATAGTCTCATAAAGATAGAATGGTAATGGTGAGTAAATTGGATGGTTCAATACTTACATACCTCTTTGTAGATGAAAAATTCCAAATATCTTCATTTGATCTTCAGTCATAAATCTTCGAGGGTTACTCGGCGATGTCTGATACTCAACTGCCATAATTTACTCCTAGTCCGAGACTTGATTTTAGTAGACTAGAAATCAAGATATGGTTTTGTACATCTAACACCCTTGCGAGTTCGACCGGGTAGTGTTCTAACACCCTAATTCCATGGATTTCAAAGTTGTGTTACACTAGAATTTAGAATAGACTACCAGGTCTTGCAGATTACTGCTCTAAAATATAAATGCATTACCATTACCAATCACATACATATAATCAGTTTTTGTTTTACGAGTGAGTAAAACGTGTATTGGTTTCACGCTTGATCAGTCCACGCATGTCATAACGCGAAACCATTACTCGTTGATGAAGGTATACATGAGTCACATTCTCATTATTCTTCATTTATTCTACTTAACTTTTTATCTAGAAAGATCCTTTAAAGACTACCTTATCGACTGTAATTTGGTCCAAAGCGAATCTTATTTCTACTAGCTTAGCCTTGTTACCTGGAACTGAATTCTCTTTGAACGAGAATCTGAGGGCTCTAGGATGATGCGACTGCCAATTTGCATGTTTCTTCCACAATTTGTTGTCCATGAACGATGTTGGTAAGTGTTCGTACTCCCAAACCTATGTATATATATAATAAGCAACATAACTGAAAGATCGAAAAATAACAAAAACGATAAAAATTCCAAATAAATTACCTGGAGGAGAGAACACTTGCCAAAAAGTTAGTTAGTTGGCGCCTTGCTAGCCTTCCACATCTTTCGCATGAAATATGCAACCACTGCAATGCCCCACGAGTATTTTACGACATCTCCAAAGGATACAACAACTGCAAGAAGTTTGCATTCACCCAGTTTCCACTTGTATCCGGAAAGATCTAGCGCCAAGACATATAGAAAATATGCAACGGCCGTATGACGAATATCTTTGGCATCCAAGTTTTCTTGTTCGAGTTTATCCTTCGTCCTTCCACAGGTTTCCTTTAACATAAGTATCTTGTACGCCTTAACTCCATACTTATTATCAACATAGAACTTTGCTTTTGAAGTTTTTTCGTCCCAACCAAACGTGCATTTGTTCCCAATTTAGTTCCTAGGTGTATTTTCCTTCCAAAAGAGCTTTACCTTATACATCTAGGATTATAGTTTGTTGAGCATCATCGTGAATTAAGGTCATCTGGCCACATGGGAAATACATAGTATCAGTTTCTCTACAAAACTTTTCAGCGAAACAATTTACCATGAAAGCAGCATAACCCACGTAACTTAGGAACGCATGCAATAAGTCGGATGCTTCCACTAGATCTCTAACAACTTGACATTCATTTTCCAAATCTCAAGCAGGCATCGATTGGTGTTAAAAGATATATACCGCATCCTTATGATCCTATAAAACGAAACATAAAATTATTAGTAATACATGACAAACATACAGATGTTTTGTAGATAATATGAGCCCCCAAATCTTTTGTAGTCGAATAAGAGTTCATCGTCAGGTTCACCCGAAATATGGTCATCTGAGTGGTCAGGTAGCATTAGTTATTCAGCGGGTAAGTGGCCACCCTTTTACTTTCAGTTATATTTGCTTTTTCTTTTTCCTTGAACTCCTTATTCCATGAGAATTTCCTCCTCTCCGGGTTGAGAATTTCATCTCAACTCCCCTTCTGTAGGTTCACGGATTGATAAGATACTACAATTACTTGGAAGGTCCACTTTAGTTCAGTGTCACCATGACGGTTTAAAAGGGACACATGAGAGCCAGAGCATCCTTTCCTTTAAAATTGCAAGTTCATTTGACCCACATTAGCTTTGTTCATGATCCTAAATCATAAGACGCAAATAGCAAACGATCCATCAATAGACTATGCATTTTACAAACTAGGAGTCGGCATTGCATAATTGAAAATTGACATTCATCTTAGGAGTCAATATTGAATAACTACAGTCGGCATTGGAATATCAACAATCAACATCGCAAAAGTGTTTTTTGAGTATGCCGACTGTGGTAAATTTCATAAAGGGGATATGTGCCCATAGTCAGAATTGAATTGAAAACTTACAACAACGCTGACAGAGGAAACCAACAGTCGACACTTATGGAATTTCAACCGACCATGTTGAAAGAGAATAAATTCACAACACAGATATTGTACCTCTGACGGCATAACTTTCACTAATACATATAATGCTGACTCCTAGCATGCAAAAAAAGAAAAGAAAAAGGAATTTAAAGGGGAGTCGGTATTGTACTCAACTACAAACTAATAACGACTGTAATAGTCAGCATTGATTCATTCATCAATCAATACCCACTATAAAACAATACCGACTATTGTAGTTGACATTCCATTCATTCATCGATCAATGCCGAAATTACTTTTTAACTGAAAATTATACTTAAATTTTGATATAAAACCTAGAAAAATTAATCAAAACACTATGAAAATTATTGGGAATCATCTACCTTCTCACCAGAGCCTATTTAATGAGAAGTTGATCGTCCGAGTCCGAGTCCTCTTCCTCTTATTAATTTCAATTGCATATAATTTATCTTTGAGATTGTGTTTCGCTTTCTTTTGAGACCTGTAATTTGAGCTGGGATACCAATCCATCTCTATGTATTAAGGCCAAACTCCAAGTAGACAGATCTAAAATTAGGAGCGATGGTTTACCTACTTCATATTAGATTGTTCTACTTCTTTTATATCGGTTTCAGCTAATCTTTCAAATTAGTCTTTTAATAAATTTCTAAATCACACACACATAAAAAAAAAAAAAGAAAAAAAAAAGAAAAAAAGAAGAAGAAAAAGCTAGAAAGCTATGTTTTAAGAGTAATTTGGAATTAAGCTAACTTCTCCTAGTTACAACAAGTACTACATCCTTTCCTAGAAAAATAAAGAACGCGCGATTTGGGGATATTGAAATTAATTGGGAGATAGAGGAAAAGGACAAAAATGGGATCCAAATATCAAATCAGGGTCACCCCTTATCTATGTATTTTTACCTAATACTTAATCTACCCCTCACTAATCAGATTTAGTGATTAATTATAATTAGGAAAAATCTTAAGTATTTGTTAAATGTTTAGTATGTATACTTGTTTGTATTTGGGTGAGTGAGGTGAGAGTAGAAGGAGGGAAAAAGTATTTGAAATGGAACTTTTTTTTTTTTGGTGAAAATGGAGGATGATTGTGAAGAGAGAATTGCTGCTAAGAGGTTGAAAATTTGATTTTTTTTCTTTAAATCCACCATTTTTGCAGCTGATAAAGCTCAGTGCCGGCGTGGACGTGGTATGAATACAATACCGGGAGCAGCCATGCCGGCATGGTATTCATACCACGTCCATGCCGACACCGAGCTTATCCGCCATTTTGAAATTCAAGCCGACATAATATTCAACCAAAAAACTACGCCGGTATTCAACCAAAAAACCATTTTCTAGTTTTAACCAGTCTTCCGGCACAGTTAATTAATTCTCGAGCATGCTGGTACTGCTACCGACATAGTATGTTGCTTAAATTTCTCTGACGGCACATGATATAAAGTATCCAGGAAATTTAAATTAAATTTTTTTTCACTTGACTACCGGCATTGATAGATTTCTATCGAGCATGTCGGCATTTAGTTACGACATTGAATGTTAGTTACCAAGCACGTTGGCACCGTTTTCCGGCATGGTCTTCATCACTTCCGGTGATGTAAAAAAATATTTCCGGCATTTTTTTCATCACTACCGGCATGGTCTCCATCACTTCCGGCATTGTCTTCATCAATACCGGCATGGTCTTCATCATTTCCGGGATGTCTTCATCACTACCGGCGTGGTCTTCATCACTTCCGGCATAGTCTTCATCACTTCCGGCATGGTCTTCATCACTTTTGAATGTAAGAAAAAGAAGAAATCGTTTTCAAAGTGAGGAGTCGGTAGAGAAGGAGAAGAGAATTTGAACGGGAGTGGGGAAAATTTAGAATTTGAAAGGGAATGGGGAACATTTGGGTTTCAAAACCCTAACCTCAGAGAGATTAATAAGAAGTGAAGATGGAAATGGTGGATACGATTTTGTTGTTTGATTTTAAGTTTTTAGATTTTTATTTTGAGGGAAGGATATTTTAGTATTTTTTCCGTCAGAAAATATCCTTAGCAAACACTATTGATTGGAGGAAATAATTTATATCCCCCAATTAATTTCAATATCCTCAATCGCGCGTTCGAAATAAACGAGAGAAGATCCCTTGTATAATATTATTTCCTTCTCTTTTATAGAATTTCCTTAAACTTCTCCTTTTTATATCTCATGATACATGTCATTGGAATGCCTTTATTTATCAATATTGCCATTCCTCTTTAACTAACTTTAAACGTGCTTTTGATTCCTCATTTATCCTTCCATATCCATGAATGTGCCCATCGGGATATGGGCTTAGTCCCTAACCCTCGTGCCATTCCATGGGCCTGGATCCTTCTCAAAGGTGGCCTCCTCCTATCAATGAATAATCCTTTTCTTAGGTATCAACACTAGGCATAGAAAGGAAAAGAAAGTCTCTCGAGCATATGTAAATTCAATTTTCAAATTGAATTTTATTCACACAAAGAAAATTTCTTAATATAACACGCTGATAACGAAAAAGAAAACAAACTGCTAGAAAAAGGATTCTAACTAGGAGTAGTTTTTAGTTCCACAACTAAAAATTTATCTCTCGATACAAACTTAAAACAGTGAAAAAGAAGAAATTATGAGACCACCCGTAGATTATCACCCGAACTCCACCGGGTGTTCCGTAAAGAAAAATAAAACAATATGCGGAGTACCGATACCGAATACTACAGGCACCAAACAAGATTTCAAAATTAAACCAATTGTATTGTGGACGTGCATCATTTCCACAAGTAAAACAGAATTCAAGACTCTTTGGTGCTGGACGCTAGGCTGGAATGATAACATCTTTTCCGAACGCAAACAAGTAAAACAGAAAAGGCTCAACAAAATTAAAAGATCGAAAAGTGTAATCTCCTAGATCTTTAATAGTATGGAATGGATATATAACGACAATATTCATAGTACGTGTGGTCAATTCATTATGGGTCCTAAGATCCGTGGTACACCAATTTAAGGAGAATGACCCCTCCTCTGTCATCCCAACTCCCCATGTCCCTAAAGCGGTCTCTGTAACTGTAATAGTAATTCCCTTCATAAATTTTCTCGCCCACCCCTCAAAGTTACCGAGCAAACCAAGAGGATAAGATACTTTCTTTAGTCGGGAATCGGATCAGTGGATGATGATCCAGAAGGTCCAGTGACCGAACTGGACATCGGCTATTTCCTACGACCTCAAATATAGTTTTCAACTCAAGCCCACCCCAAAATAAGAGTCAAACCCACCCCACTTAGAAAATTACAAAATAGTGTTCAAGTATGCACTTACTGGATGTTGCATGGACTGTCAATACCTGAAGATCAGATTATGAATAATTAAATATACTAACGATGTGCATTTTTCTTTTAGGAAAGGGGCCACCTACTGGGGTATACATGGGTCGGTTCAGTTTAGTTTTTGCTCAAATCAGAACTGAAATCATTATTTTCAATCCAAAACTGTGATATTAACCACGGTTTCGATTTTTAGTTTTATCATTGGGTCCCCATTTTATTATTCGATTCCGGTTATATGATTATTTTGTTGGTTTCATGTGACTGACAGTTCGTATGGTATATCGAAGCTAGGAATGTGGAGAACCAGTTCTGTCGAGACCGCTTCCTTTAATGCATCGAATGACCGTTGACACTCGTCAGTCCATGTCCAAGATTTGTCCTTCCTCAACAAATCTGTCAAAGGGGATACTTTCTTTGAATAACCAACTATAAAACGCCAGTATAATAGTTAGTCAAACCCAAGAAAGAACGAAGCTCTCTTAGCTTTTTTTGCTCAGGCCAATCCATAATGGCCTCTGCCTTTTTATGGTCCATATGCAAACACGCTTGCGATATCACATGTCCAAGGAAAGTTATTGTGGTCAGGGCGAACTCATATTTTTCCTTCTTCACATATAAACTAACTTCATTAAGCTTTGCAAACACTTTGCGAAGATTCATTGCATGCTCTTCCAAAGTCTCACTGTAAATAACTATGTCGCCCAAGTATACTACTACAAAGCGGTCAATATACTCAGAGAATACGTCATTCAGCAGATTGAAAATGTTGCAGGAGCATTCGTCAAGCAGAATGACATTACAGGGTACTCATACGAGCCATACGTGGTTACCATTGTAGTCTTTGGTTCATCTCCTTCTGCTTTGTGCACTTGGTAATAACCTGAGCGAAAATCCAACTTGGTGAAGAACTTAGCTTTGGATAATCTATCGAACAAGTCGGCTACCATCGGAATTGGGTACTTGTTCTTCACAGTTAGCTTATTCAAATCCCTATAGTCTACACACATACG
The DNA here is from genome assembly GCF_003573695.1 of Papaver somniferum. Taxonomy (NCBI): domain Eukaryota; kingdom Viridiplantae; phylum Streptophyta; class Magnoliopsida; order Ranunculales; family Papaveraceae; genus Papaver; species Papaver somniferum. The sequence continues at coordinate 81,720,982 of NC_039362.1, forward strand.
AAGCGAGCAATCTTGCTTCTTTTGGAACAGAAGTGGAGTACCAAATGGAGGTTTAGACGGTTGTATATAACCTGCCTACAGCAGTTTAGAAATCTTCTTGGGCATTTCCTCGAGTTCTAACGGTTACATACGATATGGTGCTTGTGCAGGCGGCCTTGCCCTGTCACCAACTCAATCATACGATCGATCCTACGCCCTGGCAGTAGCGACTTAGGCAGTTATGCAGGCATCGTGTCTGCAAACTTTTCTAAGTCCTCAACTATCCCATCTTCAACTTCTACTACCTTTCCTGGTTTAATCTCAACCAACACACTTAGGAAATTAGTCAAGACTTTACGTAGACCTTCATCCACTTGAATCACAGACAAACATGGCTTAAGTGTCTTGTCTGGTTCATCACTTTCTCTCACCTTGGGACAAAGCATGGGTATTCAGGATGCTGAATCAATATCCATATTTATACGTCAATTGAGACGCTTTTTCCGCGCAAAAGAAATCCATGCCAGCTAACGTCTGGATGAATAAAGGACTTAGTAGCACCGGTATCAGCCGTCGCTAATACCCACTCTCCATTGATCTTCAAATCAATATACATCAGTCCAGAAGACATTTTCTTCTTAGTGTGTGCCTTACTCCCTAGTAAGTGACTGATGTTACGATGTTGGACCATACCAAACATCATGCTAAGCCTTCCCAGCATCGTGTTGTATCTCATCAGCACTTGCAGCACGTATGGTACACTTAGTGTAGTTCTAATATGTAGAACAACTCGTCTCACCCTCATCAAGTTGTTACTAGGACATCCTTCGTGCATTACTTGTAGGTTTTTGGATATATATATATATATATATATATAGGGTTCACATACCTTTAATGCTAACCTTTGGCCTGATCTTCGTCCCATTCTTTCTAGGCCTTGTACTCTTTATGTGGATCCTTCACTTCAAATACAATTCACAACCAACTTCAAGAACAACAACAAACTCGACCAGCCTTCTATAATCGAACGTGAATAGAGAGACCCTTAACCAGGGATCTGATACCCGAATTTTCACAGGTTCAAACTATCCAAATGCAACATCCAATGTTGACAACGACACTATGCTCCACAACACAGTCTCAGCCAATTCTCCCTTAGCCATTTTCTTCACTTCTTGGCTAAAACTCTATTCAACCCGTACTAAACAGATGTTCTACTCACAATCTTTCAAGCCTTCAAAACAGTACACACATTCCGCTTGATGCATAAAAAAGTAAGCCAAACAATGGGACAAATGCACCAACACCAGAGAACTGGAATCCTGGGAGAAGAAAAATGCAGCTCATTCATAAGAGACTGTATCCAAATTAGCTCAGATGTAGCATCAGCAACAACACGATATTCAGCCTCCGTACTGGATTTGGATACAGTCTTCTGTTTGCGTGAACATCAGGAGATAAGGTTAGGACCCATAAAATTTCCACGCCACTGGTAGAGCGTCTGTCAATTGGGTCACCAGCCTAATCTGCATCAGAAAAAGCTTGAAGCTGTAAACTGCTAGATCTCTTGAACTGAAGACCAAAAGAGAGTGTACCCTGTAGATAACGCAGAATCCTCTTAACCCTAGTCCAATGAGATTCAATAGGAGAAGACATAAACTGACAACCTTTGTTGACAGCATAAGCTATGTCAGGTCGAGTAATAGTAGCATACTGAAAAGCTCCCACTGTACTTCTATACACTGCAGGATCTTCTAACAGTGGAGATTGAGAATCAAAAACAGTAGTAGAGATTGGAGTAGCACAAGGCTGACATTTATCCATCTTAGTCTTCTTAAGAAGATTAGTAACATATTGCTCTTGAGAAATATGAATTCCATTAGCATTCTTTGTAGCTTGAATTCCTAGGAAGAAGTGCAAATCTACTAAGTATTTAATAGCAAATTCTGAGCCCAATTTTTGAATAAGGGCATTGACAGCTTGAGGAGAATTACCAATTACCAAAATATCATCCACATAGATCAAAATGTACAAAGCAGTGGTGGCAGTGACTTGAAAGAACAATGAAGTATCAGTCTTAGAGGCAGTAAGACCATTTTGGAGAAGAAATTGACTGAGTTTGTCAAACCAAGCTCTTGGAGCTTGCTTTAAGCCATACAATGACCTCTTGAGTTTGCATACATGATTTGGAAATTTCTTATCTTGAAAACCTGGTGGGTGGCTCATGTAGACATCTTCAGAAATATATCCATGTAAGATTGCATTCTTAACATCCAATTGTCTGATTGTCCAGCCCTTGTAAAGACAAATAGAGAGCATCATCCTAACTGTAGTAGGTTTAACAACAGGACTGAAAGTATCCTGGTAATCAATCCCTTCAATTTGAGTATATCCTTTTTCCACTAGTCTGTCTTTAAGTCTTTCAATGGATCCATATGAATTTCTTTTGACCCTAAAAACCCACTTGCATCCTACAACATTTTGAGAATGATCAGGTGCAACAAGTATCCATGTACCATTCTGCAATAAGGAATTGATTTCATCACACATAAATAATCTCCAGGAAGGAATCTTATTGGCTGCAGTAAAATAAGTAGGAACTATAATATCTTTATTTACAGATTGAACATCAGCTGCAAAAACTTTGGGTTTAACAACTCCACTTTTGCCTCTTGTGTGCATATAATGAGCATTTTGAATTGGTGGGACTAAAGAAGCACCTACAGTTGTAGTGGACTAATCATGAGAATCAGAAGTAGTTGAAGAAGCACTTGCAGTTCTAGTTGTAGTGGACTGATCATGAGAATCATAAGTAGGTGGAAAGAAAGACATGTCAGATGAAGTGTCAGGATCATTAGAATCAGTTGGAGAGACTGAAATGGTTGATAAAGCAGCATCTTGAGTTAGGCAATGAAGAATGAGTACCAAATAATGAAGAATAAGGAAATTCAGTCTCAACAAAAATGACATGACTGGAGACAACAAACTTATTGGTAAAGGATTTAAACATCTGTAGCCCTTGTGCATAACACTATAACCCAAAAAGATACACTTTACTGACCTTGGCTCCAATTTATGTGCATTAAAAGGTCTTAAACAAGGATAACAAGCACATCCAAATACCTTGAGAAAATTGTAATCAGGCTGTAAGTGAAATAAAGTCTCCAAAGGATAAAGTTGCTGCAGTGTTGAGGTAGGCAATCTGTTGATCAAAAAATTAGTTGTCTGTTAGAGCATAGCTCGGTTGAACCCACCAAGCGTTGGTATGTCAAGATTGGTTGTCATTAGTGAGCCAAAACTCATTTAAAGAGTCGCTTGATTATGTACTAGAGTCAACTTCGTATAGGTTAGCTTGAAAGTATTAGGATATGAGACATTACAAGTATTGCGAGGAGTTGAAGAAGTGAAGAAGTAAGAAGCTAAAACGACAACATCATCCTTCCACTTGAGGTTAGTGACATTGACTTGAACTGTTTCATTCCCTAACGTATCTTTCAAGTCGTGCATATTGAAAACAAAACTGCGAAGCATATTGAACTCTAGATAGACATAGTATTAAGGAATACAATACGAGGTTTATTGCTTAACCATTAAACTTTGTATATAAGACATCGACATAATCGTTTGAATGCTACTGTGATTATGTATGGTTATAAGGTGAAAATTTTATCCTAGGAAACAATGTTTTACATTTGTTTTAAGGAAGTAAATTCATGAACTTGTTTTGTGAATCGAAAGAGAAATAGCCAGGCATTATTGGTATTGTTATTCATTGCATATCTATTGAACTATAAATATGTGTGATTAGTATAACCGCTCATGACTTGTATATGTTCTTGGTAAAACTATTCATAAAGGCCTGACTTTTGTATTAGTATGACTTTTATTAGTGAAACCAATCTTAAGTAATCACCTGAGATGGTATGATCGATTTAGTTTTATTGGTATGACCGATTCTGGGTAAAGGGGAACCGATCCTAGTAAGAGGTGCAACCTATCACAAAGGGGAATCGATCCTTGTATGAGGTGCAACAAGTTTTTAGCAGAAAGGGGAACCGATCCTATGGACATGTGAAGCAAGTACAAGTTAGATACCATATATATGTGGCCGATCCTAGTACCTAGTCAACTGAATTTTGGTAACTAGCGTGAGTATGAAAAATACTCACATGGAGGTAGAACCGAAACTTGTTTTTGGTAGAACCGTGAAACCATGTTTGGTGATTGAGTGTTCTTGATCAATCACGTAGTTCTTGAAAGTCAGATGAACCAATTCTAAACTTGTTTGGAAGTGAGGCAAATCGGTTTAAAGATTGTAAGTATGAAAGAGGACTTATAAAGTAACGACATACTTTGAACATGTGTAGTAACGCTTATCTTTAACTGTTCAAAGTTATTCCTTAATAGCTAAAGGAAGAAAATCCCGGATCGAATAAAATAAATTGAGAATCTTTTATTTAAGGTTTTTAATTTTATTTTTGGAAAATGAAAATTAGTAATGTGCATTTACTAGTTGGAGATTTTCTAAGAGATTTTCGGTCATTTTTTGGACAAAGCATTTCCAGGAATTATGGAAACCGAATCTGGAATATATTGCATATCTTGAGAATATTGTCGGTTTTGGAAATTCCTTGGTGTCCAAAATTCCTTGGTCTATAAATACCAAAGTTTGCATTTCGAGCAAAGTAATTCTCAGAAACAACAAAACTATCTCAGTTGTGCTGTACTGGTGAAGCCGCCTATTCGGAGAGGAGAGTAACCTAATTAGGCAAAATCTCTTACGGCCTCTCAGTTTAAAGACTTCTTTGGGATTGAGAAGCTCTATTAGTACCGTTGGTGGGAAACTAGATAATTGCGGTTTATCTTTTGTTTTCGATTGATTTGATTGACTAACGGTGGTTGAACTTTGATTGCACCTAGTTTGTTTATGCTTGAGAATCTTCTCTTCTGATATAAGATTCACTCAAACTAGATCGAAGTTTCGACGGGGATCTTTAGACTGTTTGTAGATCTAAAGACGTCTTGTGACAATCCATTGTTAACATACTCTGTTCTGTGCGTGATTGATCACAAGAGATTCAAGTTGATTGTGTGCAGGTGTTTATTGAAACTCTAAGAAGATTTGAAGACAAAGAAGACTTTGAAGATTTCTGATTTGGGTTCATAATCTTTGGTGTGCACAATACTTGTTTCGGTATAAGAGGATCCAATATAATCGGTTTATCCTTGTGATAGATTAGATTGATTAGTTGTATAGATCGACATCAATACAATTCTTTGTGATTAAAAGTATTGATTGCAAAATCTTAACAATTACTTTGGTAGTTGATAATAAGATAGATATAAGAACCTGACAAAGGAGTTTATTGAGATAAACAGAAGCGCCTTTTGTCGAACTCACATCACTTGGTTGAAAAGAGTTGATACCAAAAAAATTTGTTGTTCCTTTACTGTTTGGAATACGAACCAAAAGAATTGTTCCAAGTACGTGACTTATTACAGGACAGAGGCGTGGGAATACAGACGGAACTAGGTGAACTATAGGTTTAGTTGCTTGGTCTCAACTATACGAAGTTGGTTTGATTTTGTATAACGGCTTAATCCTGAGAGTATTCAATTCTGGACAAGGTCCCGGGGTTTTTTCTGCATTTGCAGTTTCCTCGTTAACAAAATCTTGCTGTGTCATTTACTTTTATTTTCCGCAGTTATAATTATTGTTATTATATTTTACAGTAAATTACACAAACGTTAATTCCTATTTGCTTGATAAGTAACCATATTGTGTTTGGTTAAGTCCGAACCTTTTATCAAGTAAACATACTTCGTTGTTGCATTGTCTCAATCTTGTATCCATAGTCAATCACACAAGTTATCTTGTTGTTGTATTGTCTCGATCTCGTATCCATAGACGGTCACATGAAGTGTGAACCGATTTGTTGTATTGTCTCGACTCAGTCTATAGACAATCAATTTCTGAGAAAGGACTTATAGGTGGATTTTTTTTAGTTTGAGGTATATTTAGGTACCCTTGTCTTTTCAATTGGTATCAGAGCAGGCAAACACGAAAAAATCTAACAATATGTGTTTGGTGCGATCCAACCTATAAGAAATTGAATCTATGTCTGATTCAATTAACGTTATGCAAGAGTATGACTACTCAAAAGTTGAAGATGTTACTACTTCGTTGACTCATGATCCAGGAGTTGCGAAAACATCTGTGTCCATCTCTGATGGAAAGGAAGATGCTGATAAAAGAGTTGGTAAAACTCCTAAAGCCTATAAAATCTTTGTCTTCTAAAGTGCTGATATTAAAGACAGGGACAAATCTTCTTAAACAGGAGATCAGAGATAAAGACATTCAACTGAATATTCTAGCCATAGAGAATATGGATCTCACTGTCAAATTATAAGCTCTTGGTAAATCTCTTTCTCAAGAAAAGGAGACACGTCCTATGACTCTGACTAATGATGTTGTTGTGATTTCTTCTGATGTTGAGGAAACTAAAAGTCCATGCTCGAGTTTTACAGATTGTGATAAAACCGGTTTAGTCACATCTGAAACATATCAAGATGATGGTAGTTTCCCCCTACCTACATCAAGTCAGAAGAGGATAAGAAACCTTCTTCTATATCTACTGATGATCAAACGAAATCTTGTCCGAAGGAAACTTTGAACCGATTCCGTGAAAGTAATCTTAAGGAATACAATTTTCACTCACTTGATAGGAAAATTATACTTCTTCAACATACGGTGTTAAAAATATTGAAAGAAGTTTCTTGTCTGATAATTGTTTCAGACAATCATACTGATGTGCATCATAAGGAAATCCTTAGAATGAGAAAATCTTACAAAAATATCATTAATAGAATTAAGAGAGATTTAACTATCCCTGAAAATTTTCACATCAGTACATCTTCTCCACATGATCACATCTCAAGAGCTAGAAAAGATCATTATTCGAGGAGAAGATATTTTGGGCAGAAATTCCCAAGGAGAAACATGAACTATGGTTCTGATAATCATTGTAAGCTAGAAAAATCTTACTTTGATATAACTTAGTTGTATCAAAATTGTGCACTCTCATCCCCTTCCGTGCTCTTATTTATGGATGAGAAAAGCACAATAAAACGAGAGCACATTTGTTTTATGTGTAGGTGCTTATCAGAAAAATCTGTGACATTTTATGGTTTACTGCGAATCCATGATTGTCTAAAAATTGTTCATGTTTATCATGTTCTTCCAAAAATAGGTTTTATTTAGAATTTTCGAATTTTAATAAATTTTCCAGCATGAGAAGTTCGGACAAAGGAAACAAAATATATTTCTGTAATATTTTCGGATTTTCTGATATTTTCGGTCCGAGAGTTGTCTCTTCTTAAAGGGAAACTATCTCTTGCTTGTATTATTGAAAACCTGATCAATCCTTATTTATATAACCGAGCATGCCTCCAATAACTCGCAGTATCATAAAGGCTAATAAGGAGGAAGCTCAAAAGGTTAAAGATTGTCAAGGAATCAATACAGAGAGGAAGAAGAAAAACATATCAAAAATCATGTCTGATTATGATTCTGATAGTTCAGTTGGATCACAAGATGAGTCATGTCTGTTGGCTTACAACCTACAAGATCCAACCAAAACCAAGTGGATTCATTCTGATAGTATGACTGACTATATCCAAGGTTTTGAAGAACTAAGAACCAATCTCATAATAACGGTTCGAAATCAGGACCGGCTCAAGGATAAGATTGAGGAAACAAAAGCTGATATTGGTGATATGAAGGTTCAAGTTGAAAAGCTTGAGAAACAATAAGTGGTTGCCGACAAGTCTCTTGAGACATGCTTTAAAAGTTTGAATACTGAAGAAACCTCAGTGAACAACAAGAGCACCACTAGAGATTAAGTTATATGCTGTAATACTTAATACAGAAAAATAGACATCAATTTTTGATTTCTTTTAATGATTGTATTAGGTCTATTATGAATAAAAATATTATTATGAATAAAATTATTTGATTTATAATTTTTCTTGTGATAGTTTTTGATTTACATAGCCTGTGCTTGAATGCTTTATGTTATCGCTATGTATGTTTATGGGATGTTTGATTTCGGTTTTACTACCTTGATATTCGATCTCATAATGTTGTGAATCCTTATGGTTTGGGTGACTTTTTGGTTTAGCAGGATTAAGTTCTATCCCATGTTAGTAGGCTTTATCAAAGGATCATGAGGGGTTCTGATAGAAACAGTATTTGAAAAAGTCACAATATGTTGAATCGTTTGGTTTAGCATAAAAGCATATGTGTTTCGGGGTTTTCAACTTTTGCTTACAATAGTTAAAAACCGGTTTTCAACCTTTCTCTTGTAAAGGTTGGTTGTTGTTATTCTTTTGTTTTCATAAGGATGACAACATAATGATATTTCGATATCAATTCTCCCTGGAAGGTGCAAACATATTGGAGAAGAGGATGCGAAATTTGAGGTAACGAGTTTGTTAGTTAATTGTTTTCCTGTTTAAGAAAAGCCTGATTTTATTGCATATATTTATTGCTTTTGCTTAACAAAATTTCGGTACAATTGATGTTTTATTCCATTATTTATGTATGGATGTGTGTGTGATTCAATTGGTTCTAGTTAAGAAAAACTATTGTTATCTTGCTTTATTGTTTGATATCAATCGTTTAGGCTTACAAAATTTCGGTGCAATTGCGGTGCTTTAATGTCTATGTTGTTTCAATTGCTTCCGGTTGAGGTGAATAATTATGCCAGTTGATTTATTTAGTTTGTATGTATTGTTTATGGCTTAACGAAAGAAAAGGTTTACGGGATGAATTGTTTAGTCCAATTCGATTCCGAATAAGAGAAACTAAGTTAATTCTGATCTTAGTTAGACTTATCAAAGTGGAGGTTTCGGTTATTCAAGTCTAATCGAATGCCTTAACAAGAAATGCTAGTTAACTAACCTAATACTTGTCTTGTTTAAAATTTAAAGGTCTAAGTTATATGGATAACTAGAATCTGATGAGAAAAATAGAGTTATCTTTATTTTGGTCTTATCGAATAAGCGATTGTATTTGTACAATCGGTTTAGCAAAGGAACTAAGGTGCTTAGTCGATTTTTGGTTTTCTAAACTATTTGGGGAAAATTTCTTCGGGCAATTGTTCCCTTGGTAACATATCAAAAAAAAAAATTACTTTGTAGTTTCGGTTTTGATACTGGTTATCAAAAATGGTGTGTGGAACCCTCGTGCTTAACTCTATAGGTTGAAAGTCTATTGAGATTTGTAAGATCCTTTCGTTTTGTCCTTTATTTTTTCGTTTCTTTGTCATTTTGTGACAAAAAGGGGGAAAAATATATGGAGTAAACAAGTGGTACTGGTATTGATTTATATTGATTGGTATCATTAAGGGAAAGGACATTGGTGCTTAAACGTTTATCTAACGAAAGAGTAAAAGCATAGACTGAGGGGGAGTAGCATATCATATGATACTTGTAGTTATATGGACTACAAAGGGAATAACAAAGACGCGAGGATTGAAAATCTACCTATCTCACCTTTATGGGGAGTATTAGCTTTATTATTATAATGTCAACAACGACATTTATGGATTGAATGTATACATGTTATTGTGCTGTTGAATTCGGGAATCAAGCGTATGTGTAATGAATTTTTGTAATTTGTTTATCCATATGATGTAAGAGTTTTGTCACTAAAATTGACAAAGGTGGAGATTTTTAGAGCATAGCTCGGTTGAACCCACCAAGCGTTGGTATGTCAAGATTGGTTGTCATATTTTAGTGAGCCAAAACTCATTTAAAGAGTCGCTTGATTATGTACTAGAGTCAACTTCGTATAGGTTAGCTTGAAAGTATTAGGATATGTGACATCACAAGTATTGCGAAGACTTTAAGAAGTGAAGAAGTAAGGAGCTACAACGACAACATCATCCTTCCACTTGAGGTTAGTGATATTTGACTTGAACTGTTTCATTCCCTAACATATCTTTCAAGTCGTGCATATTGAAAACAAAACTGTGAAGCATGAATGATTATACTCTTGTTAGACATAGTATTAAGGAATACAATACGAGGTTTATTGCTTAACCATTAAACTTTGTATATAAGACATCGACATAATCGTTTGAATGCTATTGTGATTATGTATGGGTATAAGGTGAAGATTTCATCCTAGGAAACAATGTTTTACATTTGTTTTAAGGAAGTAAATTCATGAACTTGTTTTGTGAATCGAAAGATAAATCGCCAGGGATTATTGGTATTGTTATTCATTGCATATCTTTTGAACTACCAATATGTGTGATTAGTATAACCGCTCATGACTTGTTTATGTTCTTGGTAAAACTATTCACAAAGGCCCGACTTTTGTATTGGTATGACTTTTATTAGTGAAACTGATCTTAAGTAATCACCTGAGATGGTATGATCGATTTAGTGTTATTGGTATGACCGAATCTGGGTAAAGGGGAACCGATCCTAGTAAGAGGTGCAACCTATCACAAAGGGGAATCTATCCTTGTATGAGGTGCAACAAGTTTTTAGCAGAAAGGTGAACCGATCCTATGGACATGTGCAACACGTTTTTAGGCAAAGGGGAACCTATCCAATGGACATGTGCAACAAGTACAAGTTAGATACCATATATATGGGGAACCGATCCTAGTAAATAGTCAACCGAATTTTGGTAACTAGCGTGACTGTGCAAAGTACTCACATGGAGGTAGAACCAAAACTTGTTTTTGGTAGAACCGTGAAACCCATGTTTGGTAATTGAGTGTTCTTGATCAATCACGTAGTTCTTGAAAGTCAGATGAACCAATTCTAAACTTGTTTGGAAGTGTGGCAAATCGGTTTAAAGATTGTAAGTATGAAAGAGGACTTACAAAGTAAAGATGTCGACATACTTTGAACATGTGTAGTAACGCTTATCTTTAATTGTTCAAAGTTATTCCTTAATAGCTAAAGGAAGAAAATCCCGGATCGAATAAAATAAATTGAGAATCTTTTATTTAAGGTTCTTAATTTTATTTTTGGAAAATGAAAATTAGTAATGTGCATTTACTGAAAAAGCGGGGGTCTAACAACCTCACCCAATATTTCAATTAGCAATCTGTATGGACTAAATCCAATATACTTTCTAGAGAATGAACTAGACAATCAGACTCAATCTAGGTAAAAGTATATCAAGGAGTTAATATCTCTATCTCTCGATTTGATCTATACTCAAGCAAATATAAATCTGTGAGTCTTTATCAAATACAGGAGATATAAACTTGGATGGTACCAAAGACCAATATCCAAGGATCAATCAATTTCCAATCAACAACCAAAGGTTGGATTTCATAATTGATCGATACAACGCACAACCTGTGATATTTCAATTATATAACAAAATATAATGCGGAATAGAAGTAACACAGACACCAGAAATTTTGTTAACGAGGAAACCGCAAATGCAGAAAAACCCTAGGACCTATCCATATTGAACACCATATTGTATTAAGCCGCTACAGACACTAGCCTACTACAAACTAACTTCAGTCTGGACTGTAGTTGAACCCTAATCAATCTCACACTGATTTAAGGTACAGTTGCGCTCCTTACGTCTCTGATCCCAGCAGGATACTACCCACTTGATTCCCTTAGCTGATCTCACCCACAACCAAGTGTAGTTGCAGGAAATCCTACACTACACCCCTTATATGATTTCATTATTACTCAACTCATTTTTAGATTTACACTCTTAATTTTATTGATCAATCATTGAATGTTCTTACAAGAAAAGATAAAAGAATCAAGAATGACTTATTCTCTAGACTTTCTCTCTCCTATTTACTTGTTTCTTACTCAAAAAAGATCTCTCTTTTTCCTTTACAACTGAACGACTATTTATAGGGAAATACATAATGGATGACAGCTAATCTGTCCTTTATTTTCGGATAAGACTTGCAACATTCTCGCAACCTTACAAATATTAATCTCGCAAACTCTCTAATTTTCGCAGGATCCTTACGTCTTTCTCATGATTTTAGCCGATGTCGTTTATTATATCATTTCTGAAATTGTTCTGCGACGCTGTTGTGTTGTGTTGCTGATAATTTCGCTAAGATATTATTGTTGCGAGATTCTGATCCTACATCTTGACTCTTCTCATATCTTTTCTGCGAAGTAGAGAATGATGTGAGAAATGCCGCAGCTGTTCCTCTCTTCATATTCTGCATTTATCACACGTATTCTTTCTTCCATCTGTTTCTTGACACGTCTTTTGTAACCATTACCTTTTAACCGCTTATATCTTTCCGTATTAATCGTGTTTATCTTCTCGAGGATAAATTCCCTCTATATATATATTCTTTCTCACTCTCTTTTTCTTTCTTTTTATTTTCTCTGCAACTTCATCGTTCTTCTGCAAATTCCGTTAATGCAACTTTTCTTCTTTCTTCTTCATATTATTTCTTATACGGATCTTCATCGTTCGTAATTTTCTTCGAAATAATCTTCCTGCTACTGTTTTCCATGGATTCGTCAAGGTTAGTTTTCTTTTTTCTTCTTTATGGGTTTTGCTGAAATTGATGTTGTTTATTGCCTTATTTGATGTTGTTTATGTGATTCCCATACTCTTGTTATTTCAGCAAAAGCGCCTCCAATACTAAATTTACAGTTCAGAACCCTAATATTCCCAAATCGCAGCATAAGGTTGTTGCGCATAAAAGAAAATCTGCGAATGAGAAGGTAGTAAGAAACACTATCCTTTTCTAATAAGATTATTGTTGCCTCTGTTTCTTATCTGGATTGTAATTCGCAGGGTGATAAGGATGTCAATAACCCTCTCAAGAAATCTCGCCACCTTAAAACTGTTCCAACTTCCGTTCCATTCCACTTACTCATCTCTTCTAAATCTCCCGCGACATCTTCGCAAGATAAACCTTTATCTCCCATTCGCGAAAAAGATGCCTCAGACTTCATTTCTTCAGCTGACCTTTCAATGATTGAAACCCCCCTTGTTGATCCTTCCATGAATGAAACTTTTTCTCTTTCTATTGAGAATGTTTCTCAATCTTCTATCACTGTCAGTTCTCCACCTGAGTCTCTTCCTCTTTCAAAAGAAATGTGGAAGGAATAAATATTGCTTTCAAAGTTTTATCTGAAGTCCTGGATGATGGCAATAAGTCTTCTAGTGATCCTATCAAGTCTAATGTTTGCGAAATTCTGAGCAAGCATTTAGGTTCTGACAGAGCTGCTTCGCAGACAACTTTGGAAAAAGAGTGTAATGCTCTTCGTCTCGAAAATCAAAAGCTTCAGAATGTTTTGCTGGATCGTGACAATCTTCGCAAGAAGAATGATGAATTGAGAGGTATGATTTTCTTACCCATGTCTTCAATTTGCCTTTTTAATGGTTTTATCCTTCCCATATTTAATTATCCTTGAAATCCATCTTTCGCATGTTAAGCCTTAAACCAGAAACGAATAATGGAGAGATATCAATTTGAATCTGCTGTTGAAGAAGCCCATGTTGATAAAGAAATTTTGATGGATCAATATAATCAATTAGATAACCTCTATTCATATTCTCTTGATCATATAAATAATGTTACCAATGAAAATACCCAATTAGTTCAGAGGCAAGATTTATTAAGTAATGAAGTATCTCGCCTTTCTTATTCTTTAACTAAAGCTAATTTAGGGATGGAAACTTTATCAGATGAGAATAAAACCTTGTCTCAAGAGAAGCGAACTTATTTAAACAAGATGGCGATATCTTCGCAACAACTTAGCATTCTTCAGAAAGTATGTGATGACCAATAGCAATCTCTTCGCTCTTTGAGAAACAAACTTAAAGAAGTAACAGAGTCATCCATCGCTGAAAGAGATACACTCATTCAAGGTAGAATAACTTTAAGTGTAAAGGCGAATCAACTTAAAGAACAATATTCGAAATTAGAAGAATCTTATTCTTCTCTTGCGAAGAAAAATTCCTTTCTTATTTCTAAAGAGAAAAATCTTCAGTCTCGACTTAAAGGTTTAATTGGAGATAAATTTGATGACGCAATGGACCGTTGGGAGAATAGTTGTCTATCCTTGATTCAACACCTTATTTCGCAAAAGGAAGGTAGTCATAATAGTTTGACTGCCTTAACTATCTTTTCTTTGTCATATCTTTCTGAATTCTTCATCTTAATGAAATTTTGTATTCTACCTTTCGTAGAGTCTGAGAAGAATCTTCATTCCTCCATTTCTGTTTTGGAGGCTAAATATGCCAAAATTCGCAAAGAAAATGCATTGCTCGTCTCTGCCCTTACTGGTTCTCGCGACCGAGCAGAAAGAAGACTTGATTATCTTGCTTATTTTAAGGATATTCAAGATAGGAATCATCAGAGAGCTCTTCTTCGTCAAGTTCATCTCCGGGATGAATTGTAAATGATATTTTATTGTCCAAGTCTCTTCCTCCTACATCAATTGAACCTTTAGAAGTAGATGATGATGAAGTTCCTCATCCTGCTGATAGTGATTATGATTATGAAAGTGGTGCAAAGGACGATCTCTTGGAAGGTGAAGAAGAAATTCCTTCTAAAGAAGCATCTACTGGTGTTAATCAAAATGAGAAAGAAATCTCTCCTGAAGAAGTAATTGCTGGCGATAATCAAGGTGCTATTCAAAGCGAAGATCTGAACCGAAATGAAGGAGAGGCTTGCGATAATGAGTACATTGGCGAAGAACGTCTGTTATCTCCTGTTACTGGAATTAATATTGAAGCTTGAGCTTCTTATTTAGTTTTATCTTCTTGAATTGTCTTATTTTAATCACTTTTGTGATTAACCAACTTTGGAATCAACTTTTCATTTTAGTATTTTGTTGATGAGAAAGATAATGCTTCTTGTTTATTGATTCTCATACTTGCCTCTCATTATCTTTCTTGCAAAAAATAATCTGTTACAAATACTTATAAATATTTTGTTTTATCATGTGGTCTTATTTTTCCTTCCTAATTAAAGGTCTTATTATGCCACCTCTTGTCATTGCGACAAAATCGTAGGACGTCCTTGCACTTTCATGCAAAAACCCATTGATCTTGCCTTAACTTTTTATTTTTTATTATGGCCTCTTCAGGAATGTCACGAAAATATGACAGGCCTAAATATTCTTGCGAATATAAATCCCCATGATATTGCCGTCTTGCGACGAAATCGCAGGACGTCTTCGCACTTTCATGCGAAAACCCATTGATCTCGTCTTGTCTTTTTCTTTTGTATTATTGCCTCTTCAGGATTGTTGCACAAATATGACAAGCATTAATACTCTTGAGAATAGAAAGCGTCATGACATTTGCGTCTTAAGACACTTATCAGCTCCCTAATGGAGGGTACCGCCCTTATCTTCCCCTTGGTTGCCCCTTCAAGGAGGCGTACTTCTACCATACAAGGTTAGCTCCTCCCATCCAGTATTAACAACAACCAGTTGTTTTCGAAGCCTCTTATCCCTTTTAGCTATAGGGCTTATGGTTACGAGACTGCAACCTAAGTGGGGTTTTCTTCGGGCCGAGTGTAGTATAAGCCAAGACTTGTCAAGAATGGCAAGGTACGCTTCAAACGTCCCTGGCACTCTTGACTAAACCGTGTACCTCGGCGCCTTGATCAGATCTGCACTCCTTGGGAGAGTCCTTATTACCTTAGTCGCCCAACCCAAGTCATATGCTTAAGCTGAGAATCCAAGGTCCCTCTCCCGGATGGGCTTTATTGACCACAAATCTCCATGACTCAGGTTCCGGTGGCGGTGTAGCCTTTCCCTGAGCCATGCAATAGGTACCCCCTAATATGACGTACTTTAAGTCTTACATTTGCCTCTTGCGAAATTTTATTCGCGAACTAGGGTGTACGCCATCAAGGTTCGCCCCTTTCTTTTATGTCATTGTTCTGTGATTATCTCTGTGAAAATTTCGCACATCATGATCTTGTTTTGATATGAATAATCTTGCAATTATTTTTTCAGAATCCATAACTTCTCAAAGATTCTTACGGATAATATCTTTTTAAATACAACCTGTTCCATGGTCTGTCAAGTCTATGACCAACATCTCTGCCTTCTGGATCCATTAATCTATAAGCTCCTGTTCCAACTATCTCCTTAATGATGTAAGGTCCATCCCATTTTTTCGCTAATTTTCCACCATTTTCTCGCTGATATATTGGTGTCTCTCGACGAACTAAATCTCCTGGTTGGAATTCGCGTACTTTGACACGTTTATTATATTCTCGGGCTAATCTTCGCTGATAATTCTCCATATGTTGTAAAGCTTTTTCTCTTCTTTCTTCTAATTCATCAAGTTTATTTAAGATCAAACCCGCACTAAGATTTTTCTCCCAAGCTTATTTTTTTGTTGTTGGAATAACAACTTCTGTTGGTAACACCGATTCAACTCCGTATGTTAAACAAAAAGGTGACATTCCAGTAGCTTCTCTTCTAGTTGTATTATAAGACCATACTGCATTATGTACTTGTTCTCACCATGCTCTGTGATGTCCTTTCAATTTCTTCTTTAATATATCTGCAATTATTTTCTTTGTTGCTTCTACCTGCCCATTAGCTTGTGGATACAAAGGTGTAGATGGGGAAAAACGATTTGCAGGTTTTTAAGGAATTGAGGAGACGACCGTACGAAGGAGACTCCTCGAACCGAGCGAAATGTTAAACCTCACACAGATGCACCGCTGCAAAGGGGGTGCTTTAGATTCGAGAGATCAATCTGTAGTACTCCGGCCTAAATCAAGACAATGACCGTTCCAGAGTAAATTCGGTCACAAGAGAGGATGGGTTGATCTGTAGGAGGGAAGCTGAGAAATGTGTGGAATCAATGGTAATCAAAGATTGTGGGTGTGTGAATTCTGAATATAATGAGCTCTGAGTAATTGAAATTGCTCAATTGAGAGTAGTTGCTCAATTGATGAGTTGATGATCTCGTGTTGTCAGTTTGACGTGAGATTGATGATACAGTTGATGTCGATGATTCAATCATGATTCAGAGACTTATTTATATTGCTGGAATTTTAGACACCATGATTCCCTTCTTCTGTCAAGACCTAGATAGAGGACCCGGGTAGAAAAATCGATGTAAAGACCTAGGTGGTCGAAGTTGGAGGTACCTTGATGAAGGACTTAGCGAAAAGACCTAGTGGACACCGATCGACTGTGGAAGTTATGAATCCCGTCCACGAATCTCTGGTTGCGCGTTGTATGCTCTGGAAGCTGTAGAAACCTCATACGACGTCGGAATTAGATGATTGACCCCAAATTTTGAATCTAAGAGATTGAGTTATCACATGATAAAAAAAATCACTCAATTTATAGTTCTATAAGTCATCCAACGAGGCGTGCACATTTGTAATTTGTAATCCCGTACAGATTTTTCAGATCTCGTAGACCTCACAGTAAATGCCATATCTTTTAGCTCGTATGTCCGATTGATGCGCCCTTTTGGTATGTTGTAGAAGAGACATAGACGAACATCTTTAGTTGACGAAGTATTGTCCTATTCCTCACTCATTGGTACATTTTTGTAAACCCATGGGCTGAAGTATGTTGTACTTTATCTGTAGAACATCTTGTAGAAGACTTTGGCTTGTGACCGTCCACCATGCAAGCTTTCAGAAGATGCTCATGCTATCGTGTTTTCATGTCTAGATATATTTATATGAATCATTAGTGCTTGGAGAAGCCCGCTTCATGTGTAACACTTCAGAGAATGATAAGTTGATGAAGCCATGTCATGAGGATGTTTCTCCCGTTGTTGATGCTAAGATCACAATTGAGTTTTCTCCATACATTCTTATTGATGCTGAGACCATGGAAGGATTTCCACCAGATATCCTTGTTGATGTCGATGTTATGGCCAGAGCTGCTCCAGAGATCGAAAAGGCTGGAACCATGATTATTCGTTGCTCCTCCATTCAGTGAGCATGTATATTGACGAACTGAGTTGAGAATCCCGTATATTGGGAGTTCAACCTGAGTTCTCTTGAAAACATGACTGTATCGTGAAGCGTCTTTGTAAGTTAATCCACGCTGTTGTGGAAGATATCAGCAGAAATCTCCGTTCTCAGGTTGCCCAGTGTATGTTGAAAGAGTTGGTGACATTCATGTATGAATGATGTTGCATCTGCTTCAGAAGTATTATAATGAGATAATGAAGACTTATCGAATGTAGTGTCGATCGTGCTGGTGTTGAATCTGTTGAGATATTTGTGTCGAAGCCACATGTGCCATTATCGAAGGTGTACTCTTTGATTGGGAGTACAATTTGAAGGCTTCTTAAGTGTTGAAGCGTCATACCCCTTGAGCATGTCTTAGGTTTGATCTTATGGGCCCCGACTATCTTCTGTTGATTCAGCATTCCTTTCGTTACAGCAGTGGGATTCAACACTTGTGCAGAAATCAGAGCTTTCTAATTTTGTGGCACACATGGACAATCCTGCAAGGTTATGTAGAAACTACCAAAGTGTTCTTTGCCATGTTTGGACATTATCTCAGCAATGAACGTCTCATTGCTCGATTCGGAGAAATGTTAGATTCAACCAGTTGGTAAAATACTAATTGGGTGAAGTTACCATTCATAACGTCTTACAGAGTTGCTAGCAGAATTAAGTCCCCATGCTAGGATAGCATGTGAGGAAATAAATGACGTAGACACGGGAGGAATGAGACTTTCCTGAGTGTGGAACCTCTTGATGAATGTCTATGCATCTTTTGCAGGTTCTTGCTTCAATCTCGTCAAAGTTCGAAATTCCTCCAAGTGCTCTGATGATGGCATGTCCGTGATGTGAAACCAAAGACGCTTTTTCAACATGGATCCACGCTCGTTTAAAGAACATGTCATATTCTGGATCATCCTGATTATGTGAAACTTGGTTTCTGTCCAGGTTAAGCTTATGTCCACCTTGAGAGTGATGTAGCCATAAATATTTCTAAGCGATCCTTCAAGGTCTCTGATTGAGATGGGATCACGACTAGCTTGTTGTCGAGTGCTGCCTGCGGCTCCGAGGGTTTTCAATGGAATGGTGTTGATAGCGGTGCTAACATGGACCAACGTTCTCCCTAATTCGTTTCTTCTGAGATTGAGTATGGTAAGCAGTCCCCAGTCGAACATATCTTGATTTCCGGAATGAATTTCTTGACATGATGTGGTTCAGTGATGTGAACATGTCTCTCCTTTGTGTCTTCGACGGATAGAGCAATCCACATTCGACCAAGGATTGAACTGCCTCTTTGACAGGTTGTTCAGAGAGTCGAGGTATTGATTGGGAGAGGATCTGTGTACTCCTTCAGTACCCAGTTGAATCTTGTGTAGATCAACCTTCTCTTTAAAGATGTGCTTCAAAATATTGCAGTTACTTGTTGGATGATTGATGAATCCATGAAGATGACAGTACCTGGGGTTCTCCATCTTGCTTCAGTTGGCTCTGTTTGATGAACATCAAGTTGATTGTATCATCTTGCACCCAGACTTCCGGTAACTCGATCACTTCAGGGAGGTTTGAGTCTGTCCGATCATTTCCCGTTTGTTGATGCTAGGTCGAGGTTTGTGCATCTTGGTTATCCTTCCTTTGTGATTTTGAAGGAGCTGAGGTATGCTTGCACGGCGGTTCGACTTTTCGTTTGCTCCCTTCTGCAACAGCGTTTGTAGAAGGATGGAGGTTGTACTGCTTGTTGATCAGACGTCTGCTACCTCGAGCGCTGTTCTTCAGCCTTTGTAGCTTGTGTTCTTTCCAGTAAAGCGGGTGCAATAGTCTCCGATCTCTTCGCCGCTTCATGAAGCTCTGAGAAGGTATGGAAACGTAGATTTTCCAACAAAGCTATGTAAATCGGGATATGTTGTTGATACAGAAGTCTACCAGTTGTTTCTCTGTGACGCTTGGATCATGACAGTCCAGGGCCTGGGCTCTGAATCTTTTCACGTAATCATTGGGATGTTCATCGCTCCTTTGAAGCATCCTTCCTAGATCAGAGAGAGTGACTTGCTCTGACACGAAGAAGTATTTTCTGTAGAAAGCATTAATCATCTCTCCCCAATCGGTGATACTTCCCGGTGCGTTGTACCGGGTGTATGCTCTGCCTCAGAGACTTCGAAAATTCCTTCAGACGGACGACATGGTTGTGCTCGTGTTCGCTCGAAACCGAGAAATGTGTTTTTGAGTATTGCACGTTCCGTCATAAAGAATGAATGTTAGAGCGGTATAACCTTTTGGGAGAGGAATCCTCCGTATAACAGCGGGATATGAAGGTTGACGAAGATGGACAAATGATGTCTTGTCTTTTCCTCGATCTTCAAAAGAGTGCTCCAGGTCTTCACGAGTGATTGATGAAACTTGCAGGTTCCATTGCTGGAGAGTCATTTGCAGCTTTGCAGGATTGTTCATCATGTACAACATGGATTGGAGAGATTTCAGGATCAACAGTTGAAGATGTTTCTTTAACTTTTCCTTTCTCGCGCTGAGGCTGAGTTCGTTCAGACGCAAGCTTTTCTATGAGAGTTTTGGGATAAGTATACAACTCTTTCTGTGCTGCAGCCACGTCAATCTGAACCTTCATGAGATCAACAATGGCAGGCTGATTTCCTCTGGTTTCTTCAGGAGATCAACGAAGAGTAGATTGTTGATGGCGCAAGTGCCGTCACTTGCAGGGGTGATCACTGGAGCACCATTGCTTGGAGCAGTAGTAGTAGCAGGTTACGTCGGAGGAGTGGCATTAGAGGTACCACTAGAGCTTGCGATATTAGGATCGGGTTTGAACCCGGATTGGTGGACCTAAGACCGTCCATCCTTGTGAGAATTGAGATTGCAACCGAGAGAATGATCTCCCACTGTGGTCGCCAATCTATAGATGGGAAAAAACGATTTGCTGGTTTTTAAGAAATTGAGGAGACGACCGTACGAAGGAGACTCCTAACCGAGCGAAATGTTAAACCTCACACAGATGCACCGCTGCAAAGGGGGTGCTTTAGATTCTAGAGATCAATCTGTAGTACTCCGTCCTAAATCAAGACAATCACCATTCCAGAGTAAATTCGGTCACAAAATAGGATGGGTTGATCTGTAGGAGGGAAGCTGAGAAATGTGTGGAATCAATGGTAATCAAAGATTGTAGGTGTGTGAATTCTGAATATGATAAGCTCTGAGTGATTGAAATTTCTCAATTGAGAGTAGTCGCTCAATTGATGAGTTGATGATCTCGTGTTGTCAGTTTGACGCGAGATTGATGATACTGTTGATGCCGATGATTCAATCATGATTCAGAGACTTATTTATATTGCTGGACTTTTAGACACCATGATTCCATGAAGTGTGACAGTTGATGGAATCAAGGAGTGGGGAAGTGGAGATCGTGTTTGAAACCAGTTGCTCAACGTGTGGAGACTTGGTCGATTTTACACCCACTACCTCGTGAATTCCTTCGACTGATTGCACGACTTGCTCACATTCCATCGTGTGTTTGAACACACGTGCCGTAGACCGCCAGACCAAAACCCTAAGTGATATCCACCCAAGTGACACGATTGACGTCTCGTGGTTTGTTAGTCAATTGATGACTTCGTGGTTTGATGGGACGATGAGTCCATGTAGTTGCTGAGTTGAACATGATGTTCTGAAACTCATGAATTGAACATGTCATGAGACAGAGGTATAGTTCTTATGATGAAGTGAGCAAGTATTGCTCATTCGATGGATCGTTGAATATTTATTGTTGAATGAATATTCCTTGGTTTGAGAAAATATTTATCATCTGAGCAAGTGTTGCTCATGTGATGAATTGTTGAATATTTGATCGTCTGAGCATGTGTTGCTCATCTGATGGTTTATTGGCAGCGTACTAAAAATATTAATTAGAATACTGGTCGTTGAACCGAGCATAATTAATAAAATTAATGACCATGAGGCCGTCGTAAAATTATTAAGGTTGGAATCTGGAATGATGATCCTTGGATTCAGAAACTCTAATTTCATCAATTCATGGTTCGTCAGAAGTTTAACCATGGGATAAAGGAGGGAGCGACTACATGGGACCGTGGATCAACCATGTAGTGTCCATATGCTCAGGTGAGCAAATACGAAGAACTCCTGAAGAGTTGAAGATTTGTTGGTGGAAGAATGATTAAATGCTGGCTTAATCATTTATTCAAAAATGCTCGTCTGAGCCTTAGGTGAGAAAACCTAATTAATTATGACGAGGCGAGGGACCGACCATGGAGTCACGAAACGGGCCCTGGGTTGTCACGTGACCGCCCGACGATCACTTCATGAAAATCCAAAGTGTTTGGAAGAGTTTTGGACCTAATACGAATTGTGCAAATTAGGTCAAAACTGTGAAAATTGATGGGACCGGCTTCCGTGAGCCAAAGAGCCAATCTTGGTCGGTCAAGATAGCGTGCTCGTGTCCCCAAGGCGTCCGCGTCTCAGTCCTGAGAATTTTTATATTTTCTGGCGTGCAATTGAGCATCCATTCGAGAAAATATGCCAAAATTAGGGTTTCGACGAAACCGAGGAAAACACCATGAGATGATGAAAAATAATTATAAAATAAGGAATGAGGAGGTGTGGGACCTCCATGGTCAAGGAATGGTCGGCCGGTCGTGACCACGGTCCCGTGGTGCCTTTTCCTTAATTTTATAATATTTTGATGATTTTATGAATAATTCATGAAATTTGAGAAATTTGATGAATTTAGGGAGTTTCCATGAGTTCAGGGAAGCAAAAAATATTAAAATAATAAAAACAAGGGCATGTGGGCCCGTGGAGGCGCGGCCGGCCGGCTAGGGCCGGTCCCACGAGTTTCCCTAATTTTTTAATATTTTTAGGTATTTTTGATGATATTAGGGATTTTTTCCTAATTTGAGAGAAATACCATAAAATCAAGGAATTTGATGAATTTAAGGAAAAATAGGAAAAATAATAATAAAATAATAAAGCAAAGGGCGTGTGGGACCGGCTAGGGCATGGTCGGCCGACTAGTGGCCCGGTCCCACAAGTTTTCATAATTTTATTTTATTATTATATGATGATTTGTGCAAAAATACCATGAAATCAAGGAGTTTTTCATGAAATTTGAGAAATAACAATAATAATAAAATAATAAGGAACCGTGGGGTGTGGGGCCGGTTGGGACCAAGGCATGGCCGGCTGGCCAATGGTCACGCCCTACACTCCTTTCCTTAATTTTATATTATTTTTATGGATTTATGGAAGTACTATGAAACCGAGGAGTTTCCTCGAGACGAAGGAGATTTGATAAAATGAGAGAATTTTCATCAAATCATGGAAAATAATAAAAATGCATTAAAATATAAAACTGGCGTGGGATTTACCACGACACGGTCGGTCGGTCGTGTGTCCGTGCTCCCAGCACCTAGGTCAATATTTTTAATTATTTATTATTTTCTTCTCTATTTTGCATAGGTTCATCGTTTCGTTGTATTTTTGAAATACTCGTTCGTGCGGTGAGTGTTAGTGTATCATCGTTGAATACACCTTCACCATTTGAATCGGGGCTTACTTAGAGGTAGCTCAGACGCCCGGTTGTTGATTATTTATTACTAATTGTGGAATTCAGCGGAGAATAATTCACAAAACTGAGTAATAAGATGTTTATTATTAATTCATAGGATCAGCCGAGGATTCGACTACGAATTCAGAATAATAAAGTGAGCATTACCATTCTATGGGATCGTAGATTGGACCATAGAATCGGAGTAATTAAGATTTATCTATTACCATTTATGAGACCAGTTGTGGATTCGATCATGAAATCGGAGTAATGAAATAATATAGTTATTGCTATTCTATGAGATCAAGCAGTGGATTCGATCATAGAATCAGAACAATTGTTTATTCCCATTCCATGGACCAGTCACAGATTCGACCATGGAATAAGATCAATTGTTATTGTCATTCCATGGGACCAGTCGTGGATTCAACCATGGAATAGGAGCAATTGTAATTAGGAATAATTAATTTTGTGGCTCTATATTAGCAGAGCAAGCTGTCTAGGAGCATTAATTATCCCGATATGAGCTTGCCGGTAAGTCATGTCCTTTATATAGTCAGGGTAAACTCGTTGTTTGTTCCTGAAGACGTTATCGCTCTATACTAGCAGAGCAAGCTGTCTAGGAGCCGTCCATCTCGTGATACTATATAGAAATAATCACTGAAAGTATTCAGTATTCATGAGATATGCTGTTGTCCAGTCGTGAGACTACATATCTACATGTACTCTGAGAGAAAGTACTCTCCGTTGAGAATTCGATGAGAGACCCGTGTCTCGATCCTCACGTCTGATTGCTGGATTAGAGCTTCGTGTAATTATGAGTTTACGATTTTAGCCCTTGTCGAAAATCCACCATCTACATTAAGTCCCCTGCTTACTGAGGAAAGTTGTGTTCCTCAGTCAGCATTAAATGGTGATTTTCCGGCCATAAGTAATAATACCAGTAATTGAATTTAGTCGTAAGTTGAGATGTTACCGGATTTAAAGAGCATGATCAAACCATGACTTGATGAAGGATTCAATGTCATGATTGGAGCATCGTTTGATGAGCATAAATTGGTGTTGATCCACTGGTTTGGACGACGAGTCCATGGTCGATTAGGATTCGCGGGCCGGGCCAATAAGGAAATCCTTATTTTAGGAATAGACGCTCGTTTGTTCATTAGTTTAAAGAACAAACAAAATAAACTTGAGTCTAATGATATAAAGTTTTGTTTATGAGCTTTCACGAAAACCAAAATTTTATCTTTGTGAGATTTCACAAAATGGAATAAACTCTCGTTCCAAAGGTGAATGCTCGCACGAGAGAAAAGTTTTTTTTTTTTTTTTGAAAAGACGTGCGTCTGTTAATAAAATATTTGTCTATGAGCTTTCATGAAATTTTTTATTTTCGATATGTGAATGTTCACAAATTTTTGAAAATATACTCTCGCTTCAAAGACAGATGCTCGCGCGAAGGAGAAAAAGTATGTAGATATATTTTTTCAAATTTACATGGGTCTCACGTTAAATATTTACATATTTTGTAAAATCATGTTTTGATTTTGAACAACTGTTGAAATTAGACAATTATACATGGTGAAATAATGTCTGTATGAGTTTGGCGGTATTATAGTGTATGCACACATGTATAAAACCAGCGAATGTTCATATGAAAGGTTATGTGAATTATTCATAGTTTCATGAAAAGTCAGGTGCTGGTTTTAAATAATGAATTTTGCTCATCTTGGAAAGTTTGAAGAGGCGAGCAAGTTTTTCGAGGGTTTTACGTTATTATCACTAAGTTCGTGAAACGTAAATAGGTAAGAGTGGAGGATTACCATTTTTGTAGACGCCGTTGTGAGCACCTTTAATCCATGATTCATTGTTCTGTCGAATCCTGCGCTTTGTATGAACGATGTGCTCTGAGTGGTGACAGATCCTTCATACTGAGTTGTATTCCTGGTTATTCCGTTAGCTTTACCATAGGATGATCATGTAGTGAGATCCCGGATCAATGTAGACTCCATGTAAATGGAGGATAATCTACGGGAGCGGAGAACCCAGAAGTAAGGACTATATGGTGTTAGCAAATGACGTGCAGTCCCCAGCCGTTCCTTGTGTCATGACTTTACCCGTGTAATTAGGATCATGAGATCAAGGTTTGTTACTTCTTTTCAGACTTTTTCTCCATCTATTGACGGTCTTCAACTTGTTCCCGGGTAAACAATTCATGAATCCAGCACTGATGAAGAAGTCGATGTAAGTACCCTTTTTCGTGCACGTGATCGTGGCATCTCCTTGAATGAAATAATAATAATTGTTGTTGACGAACCCAGGAAGAAGTCATGGCATATAAGCACTATGTTGATGAAGCGTGCTCTTCTTTGGGATATGAGAATATGGAGAGTTCCCAAAATCCCGAACCGAATGAAGATAATGGAGTCGCCAACGGAGATTCCAACATTGCCGAACCCTCAAATGGTTTAGAGACTCCCCTAGTAAGTATATCTCCTGTGACCTCTTTATAGAAGTATGAAATTTCTGATTTGTGAGTGAATGAATGAAAACCCATGTGAATACACGAGTAATTTTGCCGAAATACGTCACTAGGAAATTTCAGACTTCAGCCTTTAGTAAAAACGCTGTAGGATCTTCATTTGGGGTCGTATTTTCGACATCTGAATATGTATCCCCAAGTCCAGGAAATTTCCAAGATTTAACACAGAAGATTTTTGAGTTTAGAGCTTGTTTAGGATCCGAAATCGACAAAACAGTAAACTTCCAGGAAACCTTCAGAAAATTTACAGCTGGCATGGGGTCCAATGTTTTGTCCACAACTCTTTGATCGTTTCTCCAATTGTTGTGAATTTTGGATATGTTGTAGAGGACATCCATGCGAATAGAATGGTATATGACCCATACCTAGATTCTTCACCAATTTCTCCCAGCTCGTCGGTTTGTACATGACAGCATAAAATTATTTCAGACGGGCTTGTTGTAAAACACTCATGTTGCGTCTTTAAACCATTCGCTTGTGTCTTGAACGGTTGGTGAAGGATTGATGTCATTGATTCAATTTATATCAGGACTCCTTGATTGGCACATGAGCATGGTGCTTGATTACCACCTTGTTTCTGTCAGTCATAGAAACATTACTTCTGAAACCCTGGTCATGGGACCATAACTGAGGTTGCTCTCAAGAGGGGATGATGTAATGACCGTGGTTTCATGTCCCGGTGGTAGCATTCCTTTTATGATGAATGATTATGACTGGAGAGCCCGGAACCACGAGTGTTGGGATGTGAAATTGATCGTCATGATCGGTGGACCGACAGTCCCCAGTATATTGTTGAATCTCCCTCTTTCGTTTTCCCTTCTTCTGTCAAGACCTAGATAGAGGACCCGGGTAGAAAAATAGATGTATAGACCTAGGTGGTCGAAGTTGGAGGTACCTTGATGAAGGACTTAGCGAAAAGATCTAGTGGACACCGATCGACTGTGGAAGTTATGAATCCCGTCCACGAATCTCTGGTTGCACGTTGTATGCTCTGGAAGCTGTAGAAACCTCATACGACGTCGGAATTCGATGCTTGACCCCAAATTTTGAAGCTAAGAGATTGAGTTATCACATGATAAAAAAATCACTCAATTTGGAGTTGTAGAAGTCAGCCAACGAGGCGTGCACATTTGTAATTAATAATCCCGTACAGATTTTTCAGATCTCGTAGACCTGACAGTAAATGCCATATCTTTTAGCTCGTATGTCCGATTGATGCGCCATTTTGGTATGTTGTATAAGAGACATACAAGAACATCTTTTGTTGAGTAAGTATTGTCCTATTACTCACTCATTGGTACATTTTTGTAAACCCATGGGCTGAAGTATGTTGTACTTTATCTGTAGAACATCTTGTAGAAGACTTTGGCTTGTGACCGTCCAACATGCAAGCTTTCAGAAGATGCTCATGCTATCGTGTTTTCACGTCTAGATATCTTGATATGAATCATTAGTGCTTGGAGAATCCCGCTTCATGTGTAACACTTCAGAGAATGATAAGTTGATGAAGCCATGTCATGAGGATGTTTCTCCCGTTGTTGATGCTAAGATCACGATTGAGTTTTCTCCATACATTCTTATTGATGCTGAGACCATGGAAGGATTTCCACCAGATATCCTTGTTGATGTCGATGTTATGGCCAGAGCTGCTCCAGATATCGAAAAGTCTAGAACCATGATTATTCGTTGCTCCTCCATTCAGTGAGCATTTATATTGACGAACTGAGTTGAGAATCCAGTATATTGGGAGTTCAACCTGAGTGCTCTTGAAAACATGACTGTATCGTGAAGCGGCTTTGTGAGTGAATCCACGTTGTTGTGGAAGATATCAGCAGAAATCTCCGTTCTCAGGTTTCCCAGTGTATGTTGAAGGAGTTGGTGACATTCATGTATGAATGATGTTGCATCTGCTTCAGAAGTCATATAATGAGATAATGAAGACTTATCGAATGTAGTGTCGATCGTGCTGATGTTGAATCTGTCGAGATATTTGTGTCGAAGCCACATGTGTCATTATCGAAGGTGTACTCTTTGATTGGGAGTACAATTTGAAGGCTTCTTAAGTGTTGAAGCGTCATACCCCTTGAGCATGTCTTAGGTTTGATCTTATGGGCCCCAACTATATTCTGTTGATTCAGCATTCCTTTCGTTACAGCAGTGGGATTCAACACTTGTGCAGAAATCAGAGATTTCTAATTTTGTGGCACACATGGACAATCCTCCAAGGCTATGTAGAAACTCCCAAAGTGTTCTTTGCCATGTTTGGACATTATCTCAGCAATGAACGTCTCAGTGCTCGATTCGGAGAAATGTTAGATTCAACCAGTTGGTAAAATGCTAATGCGGTGAAGTTACCATTCATAACGTCTTACAGAGTTGCTAGCAGAATTAAGTCCCCATGCTAGGATAGCATGTGAGGAAATAAATGACGTAGACACGGAAGGAATGAGACTTTCCTGAGTGTGGAACCTCTTGATGAATGTCTATGAATCTTTTGCAGGTTCTTGCTTCAATCTCGTCAAAGTTCGAAATTGCTCCAAGTGCTCTGATGATGGGATGTCCGTGATGTGCAACCAAAGACGCTTTTTCAACATGGATCCACGCTCGTTTGAAGAACATGTCAAATTCTGGATCATCCTGATTATGTGAAACTTGGTTTCTGTCCAGGTTAAGCTTATGTCCACCTTGAGAGTGATGTAGCCATAAATATTTCTAAGCGATCCTTCAAGGTCTCTGATTGAGATGGGATCACGACTAGATTGTTGTCGAGTGCTCCCTGCGGCTCCGAGGGTTTTCAATGGAATGGTGTTGATAGCGGTGCCAGCATGGACCAACGTTCTCCCGAATTCGTTTCTTCTGAGATTGAGTATGGTAAGCAGTCCCCAGTCGAACATCTATTGATTTGTGGCTGGAGGCTCAAGAAGTATTCCGGAATGAATTTCTTGACATGATGTGGTTCAGTGCTGTGAACATGTCTCTCCTTTGTGCCTTCGACGGATAGAGCAATCCACATTCGACCAAGGATTGAACTGCCTCTTTGAAAGGTTGTTCAGAGAGTCGAGGTATTGATTGGGAGAGGATATGTGTACTCCTTCAGTACCCAGTTTAGTCTTGTGTAGATCAACCTTCTCTTTGAAGATGTGCTTCAAAATATTGCAGTTACTTGTTGGATGATTGATGAATCCATGAAGATGACAGTACCTGGGGTTCTCCATCTTGCTTCAGTTGGCTCTGTTTGATGAACATCAAGTTGATTGTATCATCTTGCACCCAGACTTACGGTAACTCGATCACTTCAGGGAGGTTTGAGTCTGTCCGATCATTTCCCGTTTGTTGATGCTAGGTCGAGGTTTGTGCATCTTGGTTATCCTTCCTTTGTGCTTTTGAAGGAGCTGAGGTATGCTTGCACAGCAGTTCGACTTTTCGTTTGCTCAATTCTGCAACAACGTTTGTAGAAGGCTGGAGGTTGTACTGCTTGTTGATCGTACGTCTGCTATGTCGAGCGTTGTTCTTCAGCCTTTGTAGCTTGTGTTCTTTCCAGTAAAGAGGGTGCAATAGTCGCCGATCTCTTCGCCGCTTCATGAAGCTCTGAGAAGGTATGGAAACGTAGATTTTCCAACAAAGCTCTGTAAACCGGGATCATGTTGTTGATACAGAAGTCTACCAGTTGTTTCTCTGTGACGCTTGGATCATGACAGTCCAGGGCCTGGGCTCTGAATCTTTTCACGTAATCATTGGGATGTTCATCGCTCCTTTGAAGCATCATTCCTAGATCATAGAGAGTGACTTGCTCTGACACGAAGAAGTATTTTATGTAGAAAGCATTAATCATCTCTCCCCAATCGGTGATACTTCCCGGTGCGTTGTACCAGGTGTATGCTCTGCCTCAGAGACTTAGAAAATTCCTTCAGACGGACGACATGGTTGTGCTCGTGTTCGCCCGAAACCGAGAAATATGTTTTTGAGTATTGCACGTTCCGTCATAAAGAATGAATGTTGGAGCGGTATAACCTTTTGGGAGAGGAATCCTCCGTATGGCAGTGGGATAGGAAGGTTGACGAAGATGGACAGATGATGTCTTGTCTTTTCCTCGATCTTCAAAAAAGTGCTCCAGGTATTCACGAGTGATTGATGAAACTTGCAGGTTCCATTGCTGGAGAGTCATTTGCAGCTTTGCGGGATTCTTCATCATGTAAACATGGATTGGAGAGATTTCAGGATCAGCAGTTGAAGATGTTTCTTTAACTTTTCCTTTCTCGCGTTGAGGCTAAGTTCGTTCAGACGCAAGCTTTTCTGTGAGAGTTTTGGGATAGGTACACAACTCTCTCTATGCTGCAGCCATGTCAATCTGAACCTTCATGAGATCAACAATGGCAGGCTGATTTCCTCTGGTTTCTTCAGGAGATCAACGAAGAGTAGATTGTTGATGGCGCAAGTGCCGTCACTTGCAGGGGTGATCACTGGAGCACCATTGCTTGGAGCAGTAGTAGTAGCAGGTTGCGTCGGAGGAGTGGCATTAGCGGTACCACTAGAGATTGCGATATTAGGATCGGGTTTGAACCCGGATTGGCGGACCTAAGACCGTCCATCCTTGTGAGAATTGAGATTGCAACCGAGAGAATGATCTCCCACTATGGTCGCCAATCTGTAGATGGGGAAAAACGATTTGCTGGTTCTTAAGGAATTGAGGAGACGACCGTACGAAGGAGACTCCTCGAACCGAGTGAAATGTTAAACCTCACACAGATGCACCGCTGCAAAGGGGGTGCTTTAGATTTGAGAGATCAATCTGTAGTACTCCGTCCTAAATCAAGACAATGACCGTTCCAGAGTAAATTCGGTCACAAGAGAGGATGGGTTGATCTGTAGGAGGGAAGATGAGAAATGTGTGGCATCAATGGTAATCAAAGATTGTGGGTGTGTGAATTCTGAATATGATAAGCTCTGAGTGATTGAAATTTCTCAATTGAGAGTAGTCGCTCAATTGATGAGTTGATGATCTCGTGTTGTCAGTTTGACGCGAGATTGATGATACTGTTGATGCCGATGATTCAATCATGATTCAGAGACTTATTTATATTGCTGGACTTTTAGACACCATGATTCCATGAAGTGTGACAGTTGATGGAATCAAGGAGTGGGGAAGTGGAGATCGTGTTTGAAACCAGTTGCTCAACGTGTGGAGACTTGGTCGATTTTACACCCACTACCTCGTGAATTCCTTCAACTGATTGCACGACTTGCTCACATTCCATCGTGTGTTTGAACACACGTGCCGTAGACCGCCAGACCAAAACCCTAAGTGATATCCCCCCAAGTGACACGATTGACGTCTCGTGGTTTGTTAGTCAATTGATGACTTCGTGGTTTGATTGGACGATGAGTCCATGTAGTTGCTGAGTTGAACATGATGTTCTGAAACTCATGAATTAAACATGTCATGAGACAGAGGTATAACCATGGGACGAAGGAGGGAGCGACTACATGGGACCGTGGATCAACCATGTAGTGTACATATGCTCACGTGAGCAAATACGAAGAACTCCTGAAGAGTTGACGATTTGTTGGTGGAAGAATGATTAAATGCTGGCTTAATCATTTATTCAAAAATGCTCGTCTGAGCCTTAGGTGAGAAAACCTAATTAATTATGATGAGGCGAGGGACCGACCATGGGTCACGAAACCGGCCCTGGGTTGTCACGTGACCACCCGACGATCACTTCATGAAAATCCAATGTGTTTGGAAGAGTTTTGGACCTAATACGAATTGTGCAAATTAGGTCAAAACTGTGAAAATTGATGGGACCGGCTTCCGTGATCCAAAGAGCCAATCTTGGTCGGTCAAGATAGCGTGCTCGTGTCCCCAAGGCGTCCGCGTCTCAGTCCTGAGAATTTTTATATTTTCTGGCGTGCAATTGAGCATCCATTCGAGAAAATATGCCAAAATTAGGGTTTCGAGGAAACCGAGGAAAACACCATGAGATGATGAAAAATAATTATAAAATAAGGAATAAGGAGGTGTGGGACCTCCATGGTCAAGGCATGGTCGGCCGGTCGTGACCACGGTCCCGTGGTGCCTTTTCCTTAATTTTATAATATTTTGATGATTTTATGAAAAATTCATGAATTTTGAGAAATTTGATGAATTTAAGGAGTTTCCATGAATTGAAGGAGTTTTCATGAGTTCAGGGAAGCAAAAAAATTAAAATAATAAAAACAAGGGCATGTGGGACCGTGGAGGCGCGGCCGGCCGGTTAGGGCCGGTCCCACGAGTTTCCCTAATTTTTTAATATTTTTAGGTATTTTTGATGATTTGAGGGAATTTTTCCTAATTTGAGAGAAATACCATAAAATCAAGGAATTTGATGAATTCAAGGAAAAATAGGATAAATAATAATAAAATAATAAAGCAAAGGGCGTGTGGGACCGGCTAGGGCATGGTCGGCCGACTAGTGGCCCGGTCCCACAAGTTTTCATAATTTTATTTTATTATTATATGATGATTTTTGCAAAAATACCATGAAATCAAGGAGTTTTTTCATGAAATTAGAGAAATAACAATGATAATAATAAAATAATAAGGAACTGTGGGGTGTGGAGCCGGTTCGGACCAAGGCATGGCCGGTTGGCCAATGGTCACGCCCCACACTCCTTTCCTTAATTTTATATTATTTTTTATGGATTTATGGAAGTACCATGAAACCGAGGAGTTTCCTCGAGACGAAGGAGATTTGATAAAATGAGAGAATTTTCATCAAATCATGAAAAATAATAATAATGCATTAGAAATTAAAACTGGCGTGGGATTGACCACGACACGGTCGGTCGGTCGTGTTTCCGTGCTCCCAGCACCCTGGTTAATATTTTTAATTATTTATTATTTTCTTCTCTATTTTGCATAGGTTCATCGTTTCGTTGTATTTTTGAAATACTCGTTCGTGCGGTGACTGTTAGTGTATCGTCATTGAATACACCTTCACCATTTGAATCGGGGATTACTTAGAGGTAGCTCAGACGCCCGATTGTTGATTATTTATTACTAATTGTGGAATTCAGTGGAGAATAATTCACAAAACTGAGTAATAAGATGTTTATTATTAATTCATAGGATCAGCTGAGGATTCGACTACGAATTCAGAATAATAAAGTGAGCATTACCATTCCATGGGATCGTAGATTCGACCATAGAATCAGAGTAATTAAGATTTATCTATTACCATTTATGAGACCAGTTGTGGATTCGATCATGAAATCAGAGTAATGAGATAATATAGTTATTGTTATTCTATGAGATCAAGCCGTGGATTCGATCATAGAATCAGAACAATTTTTTATTGCCATTCCGTGGGACCAGTCGCAGATTCGACCATGGAATAAGATCAATTGTTATTGCCGTTCCATGGGACCAGTCGTAGATTCGACCATGGAATAGGAGCAATTGTAATTAGGAATAATTAACTTTGTGTCTCTATACTAGCAGAGCAAGCTGTCTAGGAGCATTAATTATCCCGATATGAGCTTGTCGGTAAGTCATATCCTTTATATAGTCAGGGTAAACTCGTTGTTTGTTCCTGAAGATGTTATCGCTCTATACTAGCCGAGCAAGCTGTCTAGGAGCCGTCCATCTCGTGATACTATATAGAAATAATCACTGAAAGTATTCAGTATTCATGAGATATGCCGTTGTCCAGTCGTGAGACTACATATCTACATGTACTCTGAGAGAAAGTACTCTCCGTTGAGAATTCGATGAGAGACCCGTGTCTCGATACTCACGTCTAATTGTTGGATCAGAGCTTCGTGTAATTATGAGTTTACGATTTTAGCCCTTGTCGAAAATCCACCATCTACAAAAGGAGTAGACTTTCCACATTTTATCTTGAATGCATTAAGTAGCATTTCTATATTCTGTCCTTCGAATTGTTTCCCATTATCAGATACCAACTGCGCATGAATTCCAAATCTGCAAATGATATTTGTCGCG
Source organism: Papaver somniferum (assembly GCF_003573695.1). Taxonomy (NCBI): domain Eukaryota; kingdom Viridiplantae; phylum Streptophyta; class Magnoliopsida; order Ranunculales; family Papaveraceae; genus Papaver; species Papaver somniferum. The sequence continues at coordinate 81,755,031 of NC_039362.1, forward strand.
AATATGCTGTATTGCTTTCACTTATGTCCATTTTTTAAAATAATATGTTGCGACTATTAAATATCTTATTTGTCCAGAACCTGGTAAATATGGTCCCACAATATCTAAGCCCCACTTTCCAAAAGGCCACACACTGGTTGAAGATGATAACGGTGCTCCAGGTGCATGTATTTTCTTTCCATGCCGCTGACAATCTTCGCAACGCCTTGATATTTGTTTTGCATCTTCGTGCATGTATGGCCAGTAATAGCCTTGCATTTTTGCTCTATGTGCCAAAGATCTTCCCCCGCTATGATTTCCATCATCCCCACTATGTAACATTTTTAGCACTTTTTCTCCTTCCTCTCGTGTCAAACATCTGAGTGAAGGTCCGTTAAAGGATTTTCGGTATAGCAGCCCATCTCTTAATTCATAATTCGTTGCGCGGCTTTTTAACTTGTGTGTTTCTAATCTATTTCTTGGTGTTTTTCCTTTCGCCAAATATGCATGAAGTTCCATTCTCCTGTCTGCGATATTGTTCGTTTGTTCTTCTTCTTCATTGTCTATTATCATCACATCCACTTCTTCTTCTTCTTCTTTATTGATTGATGGTGATAGAAGTGTTCGTATTTTTATGCATCTCGCAGTTGGATCTGTCATCATTCTTGAGATGAAAGCAAAAGCGTCTGCGAGTCTGTTATCCTTTCTTGAAATGTGCCTCCATTTTATTTTTGGGATTTTCGCTGACAATTCTTCAATGAGCTTCTTGTATTTCTTCAAGGATGGTTCATTTGTAGTATACTCTCCCTTTAGAATAACTAGTTGCGAATCACTAGTGATCCTGGCATTTTCTAGTTTCATTTCTATTGCGAATTTTAAGGCATGTATCACAGCTTCATATTCCGTTTCGTTATTGGTGGATGTGAATTCTAATCTGAATGAGAAAGCCATCTTCACTCCTTTTGGCGAAATTAAAACAATTCCAACTCTATTTCCTTCTCCATTTGATGATCCATCTACCAATATCTCCCATCTATTTGGTTATGTTAATAAATATTTTGGATCTCCGTGTTCTTCTTCTATATCCATCATTTATTCTACCGCTTCATCTTCTTCTAAAGGAAATTCTGCCAAGAAATCTGCAACAACTTGTGATTTTGGTGAAGACAAAATTTCATATTTAATGTCAAAGTGGCCCACTTGTGCATTCCACCTCTCCACTCTTCCTGATCTTTTAGAATTCTTCATCACTGATTCAATTGGTACTTTTGTTAATACCTTTATCTTGTGCGCTTGAAAATAATGCGGAGCTTAAATGATGCATAAACTAATGCTAAGATTTCTTCTCAATCTTTGAGTAATTCTTCTCGGCAGTATTAAAAGTTTTGCTAATGTAATAATGGGTTCTCCACTCCTTGCGTCTATCGCAATAACACAACACTTAATGCATGCGACGTCGTCGCAAGATAGATCAATAATTCTTCTCCTGATTCTGCTTTTTGTAAAATAGTTGTATTCATAAGATGTTCTTTGATCCCTTGAAAAGCTTTTTCACATTCATCAGTCCATTTAAATTTCGCACCCTTCTTGAGTATATCGAAAAAATATTTGCATTTGTCTGATGATCGCGAAATGAATCTCCCCAGCGAAGCTAGAAGCCCATTCAACTTTGTACATCTTTTATTGTTGCTGGTGTTGGCATGTCACGAACTGCTTGCACTTTTTCTGGATCAACCTGTATTCCTTCCTTTGATACAATGTAGCCTAAAAATTTTCCCGATGCAACTCCAATAGTACACTTCTCAGGATTCAATTTAATGTTATACTGCCGCATTTGTTCAAAAATCTCCCTCAGGTCTTGTACATGGTCTTTAGCTTCTTTTCTTTACTAACATGTCATCCACGTATACTTCTAATGTTTTGTGTATCCATTTTGCGAACACCTTCTCTACCATTCTTTGGTATGTCGCTCCCGCATTTCGCAAACCAAATGGCATTTTCGTGTAACAATATAAACCTCTAGGGGCGAAGAAAGCAGTATGTTCTTGATCTTCTTCAGCGAGAGGGATTTGGTTATACCCTTTGTACCCATCTAAAGACGATACTCTATCATTTCCCGCTGCGGATTCCACCATTTGAGGAATATCTGGTAACGGAAAACTATCTTTGGGGCAAGCTTTGTTTAAATCAGTGAAATCTATGCAAATCCTGATTCCTTTGTTTTTCTTTGGGACAATGACCATATTCGCTATCCATTCTGGGTATTTAGCTTCTCTTATGATTCCCGCATCAAGCATTTTCTGTACTTCTTCTATTTGAGAATGGTAAGTTGTTGCAATTTTTCTTATTCTCTGTTTAAATGGTCTCACATTTTTGTTAATCTCCAACTTGTGGCATGCAATTGATGGATCTATTCCCGGTATCTCATCCATGCTTCCTGCGAAAACATCTTTATATTCTCGCAATAGGTTAACAGTTCTTTCTTCTTCTTCCACATCCATTTTGGTTCCAATTCTCAATATTATAGGTTCTTCTATAGTCCCAACGTTTATTTATTTTGTTGGTTCTGCGGCAATGTAACTGGGTTTAGGTTCTCCCATCGGTGTTGGTTCTTTTATTGTTTTCACAGGTCCTTCTCCTTATTCCGAAATTTCGCTGGGTATTAATTTGCCTTCTTTTCCCCTTATCATATATACTCTAAATTCTTCTTATTTCTTTGCTTCCTTTGCCAACTTTCTACGAAATTGTTTCTTTTTTGCTTGTCCTTCATAATGCTTTACTTCGATTTGATGACATAATTTCGCATTATCAACATCTTCTCTGATTTCTCCTATTCCATTTGATGTGGGGAATTTAATACATTGATGTAATGTTGATACTACAGCTTTTATCGCATGTATCCATGGTCTTCCTAACAACACATTATACGGTGATTCCATATCCACCACGCATAGTGTTACGTATGTCTCGATCTCTCCAAGTGGAATTCGTACCACTAATTCTCCTTTAGGTTTTGTTGTGGATTTTCCAAAGCCGTGAACAAAATATGTTGAACTGTACATTTCTTCATCTTTAAATCCCATTCCCCGGAATGCATGATAAAATATTATATCCACTGAACTTCATGTATCGATTAAAGTTCTGTTCAATATCCATTCTCCCTTGGATTTTGTTGTCGTCTCCTTCTCTTTTCGCGTAATAGGCATTATAACAACCAATGGAGATGTGTGGTTCAAATTTTATTTTGGTATTTCTGCCGCCATGAATGTAATTTTTTGCTTTTTCCAATCTTTCAAGGGTGATGTCTTTTCTACCGCCATAACCTTCCTTCCTTCAAAATTTCGTTTATGTATTATTCCATTGATGTTTTCATGGAATTCATTAACCATCGTTTTTGTTATCATATTACACTCCAATCTTTTGTCATCTTCATTAATTCTAATCATTTTTCTTTTAACTGGTTCACTGATTTACTTAATCACATTCTTGATTTGAAAAATCTCAACAACAATCTTCAACTTTCGATCTTCAATTTCCCTGTTTCTAGCGCTATTATGTAGTTGCAGGAAATCCTACACTACACCCCTCATATGATTTCATTATTACTCAGCTCATTTTTAGATTTACACTCTTAATTTTATTGATCAATCTTTGAATGTTCTTACAAGAAAAGATAAAAGAATCAAGAATGACTTCTGCTCTAGACTTTCTCTCTCCTATTTACTTGTTTCTTACTCAAAAAAGATCTATCTTTTTCCTTTACAACTGAACGACTATTTATAGGGAAATACATAATGGATGACAACTAATCTGTCCTTTATTTTTGGATAAGACTTGCGACATTCTCGCAACCTTACAAATCTTAATCTCGCAAACTCTCTAATTTTCGCAGGATCCTTACATCTTTCTCACGATTTTAGCTGACGTCGTTTATTATATCATTTCTGAAATTGTTCTGCGACGCTGTTGTGTTGTGTTGCTGATAATTTCGCTAAGATATTATTGTTCCGAGATTCTGATCCTACACCAAGAGTTGCTACGACCTAAAGTCGAAGACTTTAATAAACAAATCTGTATCACACAGAAAAGTCTACGATAATAGATAAATCTGTCTCCCACAGATAAACCTATGAGTTTTGTTCCGTCTTATGATAAAATCAAGGTGAACATGAACTAATTAATAACCCAGATTTATATTCCCGAAGAACAACCTAGAATTATCAATCACCACACAATAATCTAAATCGTATGGTAGCGAAACTAGATATTGCGGAATCACAAACGATGAGACGAAAATGTTTGTGATTTCTTTTTATCTTGCGCTATCGAAGATATAATCTCAAGTCAATTATTCAATTGAACTCGTACGATAGAAAATGGCAAGATCAGATCGCTCAACTACAAGAGAAGTAGTTTCGTCTGGCTTCACAATCCTAATGAAGTCTTTAAGTCGTTAACCTATAGGGTCTCGAGAAGAAACCTAAGGTTAAAGGAGAATCGACTCTAATAAAACCAACTAGTATCACACAGGAGGTGTGGGGATTAGTTTTTCCAGTTGCTAGATGTCTCCTTTATATAGTTTTCAAATCAGGGTTTGCAATCCAAGTTACCTTGGTAACAAAGCATTCAATATTCACCGTTAGATGAAAAACCTGATTTAAGCAAGCTAATATCTTTCAACCGTTAGATCGAAACTTAGCTTGTCACACACAAATGAAATGTATTTCATTTAGGTTTGAGTAACCATACGTAAACGTGTACACTTAGTTGGTTCACAAATAGTTAACCAATGGTTAGCCATATCAACACTTTCATATTAACGGTATTCATCTTTCTCATAACTAGTTCAAATGACTCATAAGAACTAGTTCAAGAGTTGTTCAATTGCTTAGGTATTTATTCATAGACACAATTGAAACAAAATCGGTTTGATCCATTTAAATCAATTCATGAACAATATAGCCACGGTTTGCAAAGATTGCATTCCTTATCATTTATTGTTTTAAGTTCATGAACTACCGATTTGAGAAATAACCAGCTTGGGTACGCGTACGGGTATGCGTACCTTAGATACCAGATTTGAGTTTACAAACTCAGCAGAAATTTTTGGTTCGAAAACTTCCGTGGGTACGCGTACCTAAGGCGACTGGTTTACTAGTTTGCAAACTACAAACTCAGCAGAAATTTTCGGTTCGAAAACTTCCGCTGGTACACGTACCCAACCTGTCTCCTTCACTAATACCGCATGCACACATGTGCACGCACTTGGTTTCCGGTACATGGATTTATACACTAATGTGCGAACACACTATATATGCTTATATCCGTAGGTGGTAATCTCAACTCAACATTTCAATCATTGAAACATTCTTCTATAATGTTATAACAATCGTTATTCACGACTATCGTCATCAAAGCTATTTTCAAGATTGAATATGATAACTTTCGTCACGGGTAAAGATGAAAATGGTTAAAGCGAAAGCTTAACAACACATATTTCGAGAAAAAGATAGGCAAGTAAACTCGGCTCGAAATAGAAAATGTGTATGTATGAAAACTATCATACTTATACGACTTTTTGTCTCAGGAGAAGAAGATAGAGTAGATAGACTTTTGAGTGACAGATGAGTTCAAGTCTCCACATACCTTTTAGTCAGATGAAGTTCCACTGGTTCCTTGAGTAGTTCTTCGTCTTTGTAAGATAATCGCCATGGAGTCTGGAGCTCAACTATACTTAACTATCCTAGACCTAGACTTAGTCATAAGTAAACTAGAAATCAAGACATATAGTTTTGATCACTAACATTGACAAACATGCTTGAGATAGCAACGCATGCGAGTTCGATCGAGCAATGCTCTAACATTTACTAGTTGGAGATTTTCTAAGAGATTTTCGGTCATTATTTGGACAAAGCATTTCCAGGAATTATAGAAACCGAATATGGAATATATTGCATATCTTGAGAATATTTTCTATCTTGGAAATTCCTTGGTGTCCAAACTTCCTTGGTCTATAAATACCAAAGTTTGCATTTCGAGCAAACTAATCCTCAGAGACAACAAAACTATCTCAGTTGTGCTGCTACTGGTGAAGCCGCCTATTCAGAGAGGAGAGTAACCTAATTAGGCGAAATCTCTTACGGCTGCTCAGTTTAAAGACTTATTTGGGATTGAGAAGCTCTATTAGTACTGTTGGTGGGAAACTATATAATTGCGGTTCATCTTTTGTTTTCGTTTGATTTGATTGACTAACGGTGGTTGAACTTTGATTGCACCTAGTTTGTTTATGCTTGAGAATCTTCTCTTTTGATATAAGATTCACTCAAACTAGTTTCGACGGGGATCTTTAGACTGTTTGTAGATCTAAAGACGTCTTATGATAATCCATTGTTAACAAACTCCGTTCTGTGTGTGATTGATCACAAGAGATTCTAGTTGATTGTGTGCAGGTGTTTATTGAAGACTAAGAATATTTGAAGACAAAGAAGACTTTGAAGATTTCTGATTTGGGTTCCTAATCTTTGGTGTGCATAATACTTGTTCGGTATAAGAGGATCCAACTATAATCGGTTTATCCTTGTGATATATTAGATTGATTAGTTGTGTAGATCGGCATCAATATAATTCTTTGTGAATAAAAGTATTGATTGCAAAATCTTAACAATTACTTTGGCAGTTGATAATAAGATAGATCTAAGAACCTGACAAAGGAGTTTATTGAGATAAACATAAGAGCCTTTTATCGAACTCACATCACTTGGTTGAAAAGAGTTGATACCCAACAAATTTGTTGTTCCTTTACTGTTTGGAATAAGAACCAAAGGAATTGTTCTAAGTACGTGACTTAATATAGGTCGGAGGCGTGGGAATACAGACGAAACTAGGTGAACTATATGTTTAGTTGCTTGGTCTCAACTATATGAAGTTGGTTTGATTTTGTATAGCGGCTTAATCCTGAGAGTATTCAATTCTGGAAAAGGTCCCGGGATTTTTCTGCATTTGCGGTTTTCTCGTTAACAAAATCTTGTTGTGTCATTTACTTTTATTTTCCGCAGTTATAATTGTTGTTATTATAATTTAAAGTAAATTACACAAACGTTAATTCCTATTTACTTGATAAGTAATCCTATTGTGTTTGGTTAAGTCTGAACCTTTTATCAAGTAAACATACTTCGTTGTTGGATTGTCTCGATCTTGTATCTATAGTCAATCACACAAGTTATCTTGTTGTCGTATTGTCTTGATCTCGTATCCATAGACGATCACACGAAGTGTGAACCGATTTGTTGTATTGTCTCGACTCAGTCCTTAGACGATCACTTTCGGAGAAAGGACTTATAGGTGGAAAAGTTTTAGTTTGAGGTATATTTGGGTACCCTCGTCTTTTCACTGTCTCAAAAGCATATGACCAATAAGAGAGATAAAGGGAAGCATGAGAAAGAAGGGCAAGACCAGTCTCAACAATATGCCTATGCTTCCTTTCTGCTTTTCCATTTTGCTGATGAGCATGTGGACATGAAAATCTATGGCTTATTCCACGAGATTCAAGATAATTGGACACATTTCTGTATTCTCCTCCCAGTCAGATTAAACACATTTAATAGAGGTGGAAAATTGTTTCACAACATGAGATTTAAGTTTGACAAAAGTAGATAATACTTCTGATTTGTAAGAAAAAGAATAAAACTAAGTGAACCTACTAAATGAGTCAATGAAAGAAACAAAGTACTTGTATCCATTTACTGAGCAAACTAGGGACACCCATACATCTATATGAATAAGATCCAAAGGACCATGAGAATTATTTCGAGACCTAGTGGGAAATGGTAAAGCATGACTCTTGGAAATTTGACAATCACTACAAATAGAACCAGAAAGATGAGTATCTATATTATTAGTCATAGAAGACAAAACATGCTTAAGAGTCTTGAAGGATGGATTGCCTAACTTCTTGTGCCAATCATATGAACTGGAAGAGGTGGAGAATGCTTGCTTGAGCTGATCTTGTGAGAACTGTAGATCATGTAGTCCATTCTTAACAAGTCCATTGAGAAGTTCTTTGTGAGAAACCAAATCCTTGACACAAAAATGATCAAGATAGAATGAAAAATAGCAGTTATTATCCTTGGAAAATTGAAGCACATAGATCAAATTCTTAGTGATACTAGGTACATGAAGCACATCTAAAAGAGCTAACTTGGTATCATTAGAATGAAAAACAGAAGAGCCAACATGAGTTATAAGCAAACCCGAGCCATTACCAACTTTAACTTGATATGATCCTCGATACTCAGAATGAATATTAAAATTTGATAAATCTGAAGTAATATGGTGTGTTCAGCAGAGTCTGGTACCCAAGAAGTAGAAGGAGTTGGATATTCTTCATTGTAAACTGCATAAGCCTCTGGTTCAGGGATCCAAAAATTATCATACTCATTATACTAATTGTATGCATCGTCAGAATATGCATTATAAGCTTGAGATGCAGAAAAATGAGTGCCATAATATCGATATCTAGACTCATTAACAGAATTTCCAGGTTTTCGACAGAGTTGACACTCAATATAATATTCATACTTTATAGGGGGGATAAAAATTTGAAGAACCTCTACCAAATCTTCCATCAGTTGACCTCCAGATTGAAACCTGCCATTAGACTGAAATCTACCCCTTGAATTGAAATGTCCTCCTCTTGCAAAACTATGACCCCCTCTTTGAAAATCAGATCGACAATAACCACCACCACGAGAAGGATTAGATTGCCAAGATGAATTCGAGTAATTAGGTGAAAAATTACCTGAAGAGTTGCTCATAGGAGATGTTTCAAAAGATGAAGAGGAACTAAAATTGTGTTTTGGTGGATGAACAACATTTGAATAGCAGTAGTCAGATCTACATTAGATTCAGCAAGAACACGAGTTTCTTCTGATAAGAGAAGACCTAAGAGATCAGAAGAAGTAATTTGATTTAAATTCTTCAATTGTTGCGTGTTAACAGAAATTTTGAAAGCATTGAATTATGGAGGTAGGCCTTGAAGTATATGAAAAACAAGAACCTCATCAGAGAGTGGACGACCAATCTGAGAAAGTTGAAAAATCAATTGAACGATCTTTATTGAAGTAAGTATGCATAGAATCAGATCATTTCTTGAGTTTGATCAAATCAGTTTTTAACTGCATAAGACAAAATCTTGTTGTAGCATTATAACTGCTCTCCAAACGAGTCCAAACTTCATGAGAATAAGTGCAATCAACAACTTGAGAGTGGATTTCTTCAGTACAAGCAGAGAATAACCAGGATAGAATTGCTTGATCTTGATTGATCCAATACAGGTAAACATGATTTTGAACAAAGTCATGATGATCATCAGGAGTTGTGGATGAATTTGGATCTTGAGGAACATATTTCACTGGACATTGATAAGATCCATCAACAAATCGAAACAAGTCGTAACTGCGTAACAGAGGTACAATCTGTGATTTCCATAGATTAAAGTTTGAATTTGATAGTTTCGATGGAGGTTTAATGGTAAGGGAAATATGATCAGGCAAAGAGGAAGAAGTTTTTGAAGTTTCCATCAATGGTGGTTGGGTATCTGATACCATGTTGAAGAGCTCTGTGTTGTTAGACAATTTCTCAACTTTTCATTACAGAATTCCTGACTCTACAACTCTTTATATTAGAATATAACCGACATTTACAGCTGTAATAACAGAATGCTAACATGTACTACAATTTACTAACTTGAGCCTGTAATTGACCAATGACTATTTGACTATTGTGGTGGACTGAGTAGTGGACTGATCAGGTGATTCTCCAACAGAGTTAAGTTGCTGTCATGATGGGTTGATTCAAGAGGCAGTAGAACATATGTAAAGAATGATTGAGTTCCTGGTGGTGTTGAAGCTATGATGGAGCTCATGGAAGAAATGGGTTTATGCAGTAGTAGGGTCTGGTTCAAATTTGATAGATGGCTTTGTTTGAATGAATTGTGGAGTTGTAGCTGCCAATTGAAGCAATAGAGGAGCTGAGAAGATTGAAGACATGGCTGTAGTATCTGTATGAAGGCTTAGATGGTTCTGTTTGAGTTGTTGTACATTGATGCAGTGATGTAGTGGTGGTACTGCTTCAAGGAAGTGTTGCTGCTCAACTGGTGCTGAGAGCTGAATACTGAAGGTGTTGTTGGTGCTAGGCTTGTGAGGTTGCAGGTAATGGCCTTGCATGTGCATGAGTTGGTTACGACTCTCAGCTGGAGTAGTTGGTACTGAGAATAAAGATGAGATGAGAAAAGAATTGGCGATGGTTGTGACAGTTTATTGGTGTTTAAGCTTGAGATGAATGTCTGAGAAGATATGTGAATGTTATGACCACTGTTGAGGAAGAACAGAAGAGTGGTAATGCGTGTGTTCCATTCGGAGCTGTTGCTGCCATGGTTTGTGTCGTAGGTGATGGTGTGCAGTGATCTGAAATGAGTGAATGATGCATTGGGAAGACATGAAGCTGCTGCAACTGTAGAATGTTGCACCATTGTTGCTGGAACTGGATCTGTACAGTGCCATCATGGTACAACAGTGGGTATAGCCTGTGCAAATGGCTCAGACCATGGAAACTTAGACCAGTTAGCCTAGTCAGTTCACCTGATTATCTGACTCATTACCCTGACTCGGTATGACTTTGACCGAGTTGACCCAGTTGACTGGCGACCGGTTTGACTTTGCCGGTTACCTGAGATACTTTTCCAACATGATTCTGGCCAACTTTCGGCATGTAACCCTTTTTCCAGCGATATTTTTTTTGGCAGAATTTCTACACGGGTTTTTCTCTCATATGCGCTTGGTGGACCACATTGGATAGGGGCTTTTGAAGACTTGACCTACTATTGGAAACAAGAAGAGATCTAAAGAAAAAATTTCAACAACTTTGGGGGATCACGTATTCTACTTGGAGCTATTGGAGGTGAGCCCCTATTCTACTAGGGTTTGCTTTGTTTCATCTTCTTTCTTTATTTTTATTATGATGATGAACTCCATAGATATGAGTAGATAAATCCTATATTATTGGTTAAGGATGTAGTCAGATTTCTAAAACTTGTGCTAAACTTGTGCTTGATTAATGTATTAGTTTTCTCTCTTTGTTTTTCGTTCAAACTTCTACTGTTTTTATAATTGCATGAATGATGTATTGCGATAGGATTTAGATGTTTGTTTAGTTAAGTGGCCAATTAATTGAACTTGCATCCCTGTCCATAGTTAATTGAGGGTTTATCATCGAGCGATAACCCTAAATACAAGTAGCATGATATGATTACAGTCTGTGCTGATACACTCTTGTAATCATATGTAGAGTTTGACCTTTGTCCAAATTGTCATGCGAAATGTATGACAATCGCATTGACTAACCTATTTCTGAAACTTAATGCTCCTAGGAATTGAATTTAATTAGCGCAAGGCGTTAGGTTATTCTTTAGGTAGAATTCACATACGCAGCTCTAATGTGTGTGTTGATGAACTTAGGAAATTAACGGATTATCTTGCTAACTTGATAGTCTAGGGCTTTTGATAATAAAGAGATTAAATCATAATTCTAATCATGTATGCAAGCGCTTGTTTGAGATTGAAGATGAACTCCTTGACCAATATTCTCAACTGTTGATTACTTTCTCCATTTTACTTTGCTTTTGATTTACTTTTATTGCTTTGCATAAAATCAGAAATCCTCCAACTGGTTACTTAGTAAATTGAAAACATAATAACTACAATTGTCTCTTTGTGAGAACGAACTCTTTCTTATCATATACTTTAGGAAAGTGAAATTATTTTTGACGCATACGACAGCGATCATCAAGAAAACAAGCCCGCATTGCATGGAAACTACTATAACTTCCTGTTTTCTAACTTGGAAAAATGAGTTCAAACATTTTTTATTTATTTTTGATTGGTTCCAGTGTTGTTTTTCATGTCTTTATGTGATTGTAAATGCAAAAACAAACTTTAACAACCACTTACAATTTATTATTCTCTATTAGACAGTACTACGTATTAGTTACAACCACATGCAATTAAGGTTTGAGTAATGGTCAATTTTGAAGCAGATTGTCCCGACTTATTCATTACTAGTTATTTTCGTTGATCTCATGGTTGCAGCATATTTACGCATTTGTGATGATTAAGGGCAATTTTATTTATCTTGACCCACACAACTGGTACTAAATAGTTCTGCCACTATTGCACCGGTAATTTAAGTCAGTTGTTGGAGTATAATTCTATTCTTAATTCCTATCAAAACGAGAGTGCAGAAAAATATGCTGATAGAGCGTAAGTATAGAACAGTAGTAGGCGATCGAAATTCAAAGCGATTAAGACAAAAAGTATATATAGAACAGAACCGTACATGGTTCAGTAACACTGTTACACTGACCTACGCCAACAAGGTTTAACCTTTGTTGAGCTTATGTACTTATTTTACAGAAAACTTGAAAGACTTGACTTAGTTACTTTCTCGACACAGGGAACATACATGAAACTTAGTAATTACTACACATAAAGACTGAATTAGCCAAGTACATTTTGTTATACTAGATATAGATATTTCATCTGTACGGAGGATAAACTTTGTACTGTATATGTGTTGGCTCATGAGCTACTTGTCGTCAAGTTAAGTAATTCAACACAGCTTACCAGATAGAATCAATATTAAATGACTGTTGCTGAGAATCCATGACTACCTTTGTAGACGAGGCAGAAGTTGAAGGGATATTTGGGCTGTAATTAGACCCAACAAAGGGATGAATATCCCCGCCTTGTTGCGCTAACAAATTGTTTATATTGGCGGTGGACGTCGGCATAGCTTCTCGTGCTTGATAAGTAGCGGCAGCTCCCAGTTGCAGTGCACTCAAAATCATTGAGTAGTTAGCGGGGTTCATTGTCAAGAGACTTGAAGGCCAATTCAGCAACGGTGAAGAAAGAGGGTTTATCTGCTGTTCTGACGGCCGTGCTGAGGCCCAATTCATGTTCGTATCAGCATTGTTGTTATGAAAGTTGTTGTTATTCGATATCAGAGAAGCAGCGTTAAAACTGGGCGCGGAACTAGTCAGACAATTATTCAGCTGTGAATACTCCATTTCTCCGAACTCATTTACGAATGTGTCGGTATTATCAAGACAAGGTGAGTCAGGTGAATGGTGCATTGGCGACGACGTTTGTAGTGGTCTTTTTCCCGTGGAACACTTCTTGAAAACCCTGCAAACTACCCATTCATCCTGGAAAAAAGAAGCAGCATTGATTAAGGAATATACATCATCAACTAGCTAGCAAGTACCAAATACAGATAAAAGTTAGTTGGAGAGTAGATATATACTGGAAATTAGGGGGTTCCAAGGGTTGCGTTTTTCCGTTTTCATGTTGCTGATCTCTGTACTATACCCCTTGCAAATTTGTGCGGATGAATCCATGATGATCAAAGTAATTAAGCAAATGCAGTATTTGAATTGTGTTTATTTACCTTAGTAGGCTTGAAAGTAAATTTGGTTTCAAGTCTATATTCATGCATGACCCAGTTGCTTTTCTCTCCTTTAGGTGCTCGACCCATGTAAAAGACTAGAGTTTTCTTCAATCCGACTAGTACACCAGAATGATATATCTCCTTGTCTTTCCCTGTGGTTTTCCAATATCCTGAATCTGTAGCTCGATTTGTTCGAAGACCTGTCGGATACTTCCGGTCTCTCAAGCTAAAGAAGTACCACTCTTTCTCTCCCATGACAGCTTTGGCTAAACAAATCAAAATCGCATATCAAATGATTGAAATTCAGATGCATGATAAACATAAAATAGTGGTGTAGAAATATTGTACCTGGCAGGTCCCAAGGTTCACATTTATTTAGATCAACATCAGCAATAACAGTGGAAACGAAACGAAAATCGGATACTTTTCGAGTTAGATAATAAGTAATGAGCTCTTCATCACTTGGATGGAACCTAAAACCAGGAGGAAGATTCTCCATGTTAATTTCTTTTTGAGTGTTACTGATAATTCTCTCTTTATTACCAAAGTGAGTAATGTTCTTTATCTTCTTCTACTCATAAATAGTAAGAAGATGATAAAGGTTTACTAATTACAAGCTAATTAGAAAGTAATTATCAATAACACATCAAGTATTAATGGAAATGGATCCAAATGCTTATATATACTAACTTCTTTCCATGTTGAAGAGGAAGTATCTTAGAAAGTAGCATGTATAATGAATATTTCTAAAATTTCATCTGATCAACTAACATTTTGACAAAGATGGTTCATACCCAAAAATACAATATTATGCAAGTAAATACTTCTAAATTACTATTTATTTAAAATTACTCTAATCACTAGCTAAAGCCCAATTCGGCGCGTTTTTGTATTTTTATTGCAACTTGATAAATTTTATTATATACTGCATCAATATGAATGCGAAATTAAGTAGTAGTAATCTAGCAAAACTTATTCAAGAATATGGTGGAGTCGTATGTGACACTGTGCTACTTAGTCCAAGTGTTCAACTACATTCAGCTATTTCTACCCACCGAAATCTCTTATTTGTATCCTGTTTACATGAACCTAAGCTAAAGTACAACAAGACAACCAATGATACATAGACATTTGTGGCTTTGAGAGTTTGGTATACTGTCGTCAGTCCATAATACTATTGTACTGAAACTGTTTGGCCCTCAAATTCATAAAAGATTGTATTCTAGCTATTTGTTCTGTTTTGTTTGGGATTTAGCTACGATGTTCAGTCCCTTAATCTCTATATTTGCTTCTAGAGAAATCGCAGTTGGTTGAGTGGAATAACTACACAGAATCTCCATGCATAAAATGAACACAAAATTGATTAAAAAGATCAAAATCAATAATTCCTGGGTGAAATGGACAATTAGATTTTGATACTGTTTAAATGGCCAAAAATGTAAAAATAGACAGGATGTAACCAATTTCATCGTGCCTATTTTCAAATATTTTTTCTTATTTTTAATTTAAACAGGATGTATCCAGTTTCATCCTTACTATTTTTTAAATTTAAGCTAGGATGAAACCAGCTTACTATTTTTCTTAACATTTCACCCAAATTATTTTTTACTCGTCCATTTGAACCGTGATTTAAAAATATTTGGATAAATGACCCACTTTCCGTAAAATGAACAACTACAAAGAATTTCCATGCATAAAATGAACAACAAAATTTACTCAGCTATGAGCTTTCGTCACCAAATATAATTCGTGATCAAGGATGCACGAGTCTTTGCAGATTCGGTTTGTTGACCATGCAATTCTGCATGCCTACCGGCCTATATATGTTGCTAGTGCTAGTTAGCCAACTAGCTAGCTCGGCCATATAGGATCAACAAAAGTCTTTGACAAAATGGGATTGAGTTAGGACTTGAGAACAGTTTTAATTACCGACATGGATTTTCTAAGGGTGGTTAAAAGTGTTAACCAACCCGCACGACCTTGTCCTTTATACTAAATAACATTGAATAAATCATAGTCGATTTTTCACAATTTAAAAGCTTCATTTTTGTCTCACAAAGATCTTAGTTTTGTTAGTTTCAATCCTAACAAGACCTCCTGCTTCTTGTTGGTAAGATTCAAGCAGCTTCCATATCTAGGAGTTTCTAGAACTCTCGTCTATCTATGGCATTTTATGATGTTGTCTGTATATATTGATGTCATACGATGGTTGGATAGGCCCCTTAATTCTCATATTTTGCAGGCTGATACCAGCTTTATTAAGGGATGATACTAGTTCATATAGGACAAAAAAATCATGGTGATCCTGGCCATTGGATTGATGGATTGGTATCAGCTCCTAGTTGAGCTAATATCCGCCCTTATAAATCATGTTAATTCTAACCTTCCATTGGCTATTTTAAATCATGTTAAATCATGTATTTTAGATTTGTTTAGATTTGTTTTTTTGCATTGGCTATTTTAGATTTGTGTTGGATGAGTCCATTCAGTAAACTGAAGCTATATTTGGGATTAAAGTAGTTGAAATTAGGGGTGCACATACCCTATCCATATCAGCCAATCCTATCCTACCCGCCAGTGTTTTAACCATATCCTATCCTACCCACTATTTGGCGGGTAGGGTAACGGGTAAAGATTTTCTTAACCTCCGTTAGATGGGTAGGGTGACGGGTAAAGCTCGAAATTATCCTATCCTACCCGCCTACCCGCCTATTTATCTAACAGTCGTTAGTAGCCGTTGATCTTTCTATTATTGATCATCTTTGCCGTTGGTTTTTTATTAATCAACTCAACCTAAAAACTAAATTCATTTTCGTTTCATCTCTTCATACTTCTCCTCTCTACACAGAAACTCCCAGAACCCTAGATTGAAAATCCAGTTTGTTTCTCAATAATTAGAAATGAAAGTTAGAAATCGAAGAGGAACCTCACTTTCATATCGAAGATCGAAACTTACTGTCACAATTCATTCATCGTCCTAACCGAAATCAAAACGTATGTATCAGTAGAAATCTAAAGTAACCATTTCCATCTAGTATATTTTTTACCTCCAAACACAAGAGTTTCAGGCTTACAGCTAAACTTTATCTTTGGGGTTTGTCAATTTTGGGTGCGAGAGGTAAGGATCTCCCTTAGCGGTTTTGTTTTTAAAATTTTTTTCTGCCCTTAATTCAATTGGTTAGTTATTTGATCAAGGTGTTGTAGATTGATTTCATTTTTCCAATTTATAACTTGGGCAGGTCGTAATGACCATAATTGCATGTTTTTTTAATTTGTTTTAGGGAAATTAAATTAGGGTTCCTTATTTTTACATGAGTTATGGGTTTTTTTTGTTTTCTTGCAATGACCTAGTGTTGCCTCCGTTGTTCTTCTAGTACTGTTTTTTCATTAGGGTATGACTGATTTATGTGATTTTGTGCATGCCCATCTTGAGATTTGATAAGCAGTAGCCATGAGTATGTTAGGTTTCGGTTGAAGTTTTTGATTTTTTTCAATTCCATTATCAAAATCTGTGATGTTGAGTTGAGTTATTGTATAGTTAAAATTACTTAAGCTAATTGTGTTCAGTGTCTCTCGCTGGTTGTCAAATCTTGGCTGTAAAACCTTTAATGGATAAAATGCAAGTGTTATATGTTTCTGCCTAGTATTGTCCGGACTTTTGCTTTGGATAAGGCTGTTTTGGTTTAGTGGTCGATGGATGAAAATGTGCATACATCTAGAAAGGCTTGGAAAAGCACGTTCTGTTGATTAAGGATTTTGTTCATCAATGTAATGGTTTATGTGGCTATAATAGATCCAAAATATCAGTTATTTTGACTGGGGCGGGAAGCTTAGAAGGATTCATTTACTCTTCCATGTGGTTGTTCTTATACTAACCACTGTCGACCTTGGTGAACTGATGTGCGACATTAGAATTTATACCTTGCTTTGTAATTAACATTTATATTCCTGAATGCTTTTTAATTAGGATTACGGGTCTGCTGTCAGTTCAGCGGGTCCTGCAAACAAACGTTGGGGGTTCTTTTTTGAACCCAGGGTGAGTCTCTCTACAAGATAGGATCATTCATAGAGTTGTAAATGTATTCTGATGTAAGCACCGATACGTCGTTCAGTTGTACGAAGGAGTCAGTCACCGGAGGGGAGCTCTTTGAAAAAGTTGTAATTTATCCATGAAGTCTCAATCTTCCCGAGCTGAGTGCAATCTTCCCGAGTTTATCGTTTTGGAGTCAGTCATCGGAGGGGAGCTCTTTGAAAAAGTTGTAATTTATCCATGAAGTCCCCTGTACCATGATTAGATGCATGGAGTCTAAGCGTTATGATGGGAACACAAGGTCTAAGCGTTGAATTTAGATATATAGGTTCTCGACACGGTGCCAGCAGGGGTGTCCGGAACCAGCAAAAACACATCAGTACGTGTTTAAATTAATTTACCACGGAGACTTAAAGGTTGATTTTTTGGAATGTGTTAATTTTGTAGAAATTAGGAAACTTCAGATATACAAGATAGGATCATTCATATAGCTGTAAATGTATTCTGATATAAGCTGGAGTAGGTAATTGTCTGTACACAATCCTTTTGGTGATATTGTGCATGTGAAGGAGGTAAATGCAATGATACTAGTTCATTTAGGATATAGGTCTCACAGTGCAGAAGCAGTTTGTAAATTTAACTCTTTTCAAGGCTGTTATCGGAGATTAAACGTCAAGAGTAACAAACTTGGTGTGCTACTAATGGGATTAAGACCACATACTAACTGCGAAATCAATCCTCACAGTACTAGTTTTATGCGCCTTAATTACACCTTGCTCTGTAATTAGCATTTATATTCCTGGTTTTTTTTTTTGTAATTTCTTGTACTGCATATTAAAGTTATGAAATTTAATGTTGTTGGTTTTAGTTTGTGCAGGCTTAGTGTGAGCAAACATGGTTGAGATTACAGAAGAGATGTCAACGAGACCTCATATTCCCTCTCAAGCTGCATCTCAATTTTTGCAACGAAGGGCCAGTACTGTTGCATCTCCGCCACCTCCACCTCCACCATCTTCTCAACTTGAGGTCAGAGAAAGTAAGAAGCGGAAGAGGACATCTTGGGTATGGGGGCATTTTACGACGAGTTTTGATGAAGATGGTATTAAATGGGGGAAGTGTAACCATTGTGAAGGCATGATGCTTTTGTTTGTTCATTTTTCCCTAGTTAGATTGGCAGTACCATTGGGTACATATTTAGATAGGATGGCTCTTATTTGCTGTGTTGTTGCAAGATTTCATTTTTGTTTTTTGGGAAGCATTTTTTGTATACATAGTCAAGGTAGTAACTAGTAACCAGAAAATCCAGAATATAGAAAACTAAAAAAGAAAAAAAAAACGGTTATACCCGCCACCCTATCCTACCCGACCCGCCAATTAATGGGTCGGATAGAACCTTATCCGTTTAATGGCGGGTAGGGTGGCAGGTAAAAGATTTCTTACCCGCCAGTCAGGGGGTAGGATGGAGAAATAGGTCATATCCTACCCACCCTACCCGTTGTGCAGTCCTAATTGAAGCAAGGAGCGAGGAGGGGAGGAGTCAGATTTGGGGCGAAGAGGATGCAAATTTTTTATTTAATCATGCCACTACCTAAATTGTGGCGCAGAACGGCTTGGGTACCTTTTTATGACCAAAATATGAATAATTAAGCTTGGGAGCTAACTGGGTTAGGTGTGCATTTGCTCTAAGCTAGCTCCGCATGTGGCGAGGAGCGACGCGCTCAGTTAAGGAACTCAATAAGATTTGACTGGTGTTCAGTTAGATACATTAGAAACTTTAAAGTCTTTCTGACAAAATATATAATTAGTAATATGGTTGATATCAACAACCTAAACACCCAATCACATCTCTCACACCACGTCGAGAGTTGTAAAAACCTCCCCTCCCATTGGTCGGTGAACAAAACCCTCGCTCCTGATTGGCCGAAATCAAAGTTAGTCCCTTTACATTTCGTGGCCGTCAATTTCTAATTACATGGATTCGGTCGGACGCTTCAAAATTAGTGGTCGCGTCCACCCTTTTTTGTGTTGGTAGGTGGACGAAACCCTTGATTATGATTGGCTGAAATTTATTGAAAATTCTTACATCCCATTTACATGATATTAATAAAATCCGGATCGTATAATCAATAATGGAGGGTCGGGATATTTTAGGGCCGTGAAATATAAAAACGCAAAAAATCTCGAAAATCTTATTAGTTACTAAATAACTAATTTTTGTTAAGAAATAACGAAATTTTGGGAAGATTGTTGTAGATTCTTAGTGAAATATAATTAAAATTTCCAAATATTGTGCTGTCGTGCATGTACTTTTGTGGAAAAAATTGGATAAGTTTCCTATATAAAGAAAAATGACCGTAGATAAGGGGTCGAGATCGTCTGTGCCACTGCTTGTGTGTGTCCTATGTGCCATACCAATAGAAACACGCCACATCATTCCTCTCATTAACCATGACTAACTAAATAGATTTTCTATTTATACAACACTAATCGATTAGGAAAGATAATTAATTAGTTAAAGAAGATATTACAAATCCAAGAGAAAATACCGTGTTTCTATTGGTGTGGCACATAGGGCACAATCTGGACCCGTAGATAAGTATTTACAAGATTTTTTCATTAGGAATATTTGAAGATCTTTATTGGGAGAGTCGACATAAATTTTTTTATATAGAAAAAAGGAAAATTTCCATATCAAAGGAAAAATCGAGGTAAATAAGTTTTTATGGCAATTAGTGGAGAAGGATGGAAGTTTCGTGTAATGTAGGTTATGGCGATTCTATCTTTGGCAGTTAGTGCTGAGTTTACATAAATTAATTATGACATAGTTACCTTTTTGGGGGAGACAAAGAGTGGCCGAGATAGACATGAAAACACAAAAAGTGGTCTTGATTTCGTGGTCGAACAAAGAGAAGGTCTACTCCGTACGTTCCATAGGTATAGACTTATCCACCATCCTTTGTGGATTTAGTTTCCATTTTAAGTTTGATTTTGCTCCCAAACCAACTCAAAATAACCATGTCAGGATCAGTTATCCCACGTTAGTAGGAACTGCAATTGGTCAGTTTCACCGGAAGAATATATAAACACTCTCTGCCTATTTTTCTACTTGGGAGTTCTTTTACATATGATTTTTTTTCTTCAATACCGACCTGATAGAAAGGACAATAAAGGCCAGAAAACAAAAACAAAAAAAAAGTAAATGATCCATTGAAGCAAAAAAGACCTTTATTAGCATTCTTTCTGTTCATATCAGATGTTAAGAAGAAGGGGACGACTGGAAACATAATCAAGGTTTGTTTCTTTATTTATTGGTTTTGGATTTTCCTGATCGACATTACTGCACAATATCTTTCTGATCATCTCAAAAAAAAATTTTGGATCGGTTTCCTGATCATCTCAATATGAAAGTCTGTCACGAAGTTCATTTGGGAACACATTAACTGATCAAAATTTATTTGGAAATTTAAGGATGTAAATCCGTTGTATAAACATTTTTTTTTTCGGGTTTGGGAATATAATTTTGCACAATTATCACTTTGCAGGCCGGGCATTGCACTGGATGACAGAAAAATAAACAAGTACGTCTCTGAGAATCCTGAAATTTGGGACATGCTGTCTTCAGAATCCATTTCGCCAACCGTTACTACGTGAACCACCTAGAGACTTGGGAGAATTATATGAAGGGGACAACGCCAGATCAAATTTGTCTCAGACACATGTGAAAGTATAATGCGGCAGATGCGACCAGCCATGGATCTTTGAATGGAATAGAGATTTGAGGCCTTTCTGACAATTCCGGGAAATGAGAGACATGTAGGTCAGTCCAACCATACATTAATGATCCTTCTTTCTCATTGTTTGTTCGTGGAAATGAAATTAAATATGAAACCGAAGTCCGGACTATGAAATTAAATGCTAGACTTCAGCATCAAGAATATTTTCTTTTCCTATATTATGTATCTTCGTTGTATATGCCTATCCTATGAATATGTGTCATCTTCTTTTTCACATGTCTTCTACTGTTGTTGTTGCTTAAGGGAGACGCAAAAAAACAATGGTCGATGGTGATGGTTACGAGAGATGCAAAGATAATGGTGGATGGAATTGATCGAGGGTGAACTAAAAATTTCTTACTTCATTTTCGTTTTGTTGTTTTTCTTTGATTTCCAATTACTGGTAATTTGATCTTTTTCGTGCAGGTGCAAGTGGAATTGGTTTGTAGACGTAAAAATGGACTGAAAAGACATGTATATGGTATGTTCGCCTACAAGTGCAACGAAGTTATTAGAGATTTTCTACAAAATCCATAATCATAGTTAGTTTTTGGTATTGTGGCCTGTATGTAATTTAATTAAAACGTTTTTCAGTGTTCAAACGTTCAGTTGATTGTATTCCTAAAGCTTTTGTGGACTCCAAAATGTGGTGTTTTTGGAGTTGGGAGGGATAGGTGAATACTTTGTTTTACTATGAATATTGTGAACTCTATTTTTTTTTTATCGGTCTAACTCTTAATAGTTTTAACAGAATCAATTGTATGTTCTTAGAATGTGACATTCTACTGCCATATTAGGCGACGGGCATCTAATGTTTTTGTCTTCATTTTTCTTTGCAAACATAATTCATTGTACACCAAATCAAAACATCCATCGTGTATTACAAGTGAGCTTATAAGTAAGGAGTTTGGTAAAAAAAAATCAAATTATAAACTTTTAACAAATATCTATCTACTTAGATTTTAATCTCTCGAAGTACAATGAATGCATGGAAGGTTGCATAATTCAAGCCAAAAGCGCGGCGGAATCATGAAGTTCCCTGCAACTAAGACACCACTGTACTCTTTTTGCTCAAATTATGTCCTTATCTTATTTTTTTTTCTTTTTTCTTTTATGGAACATTAGTGGAGTTTCTATTGAGTAAACTCTCTTGGATATAGACGGATTTTTGGAATCAATTCCTATAAGAGATCGTTGTTAATGTTCACGTTCCAAAAGGAACTACTAAATAGGAGCCATTTGAAGGCTAATGGAAATTTCTTTGAAACCTATGCTTCTCATTGTAACCATAGAGAAATACTTCGCTCAAATAACCATAGAATATTTGTAATTCCTTGGTAATCTCTTGGTGACTGCATTGATAACATAGAAAATACAAATTTTAATTCATCCCAGTTTGTGTTGTCTGAATCAGCTAAGCTACATATAGATTTCCTTTTTTTTTTAATCCTATACTACTTCATCCCAGTTTTATCGCTCTGAATCAGCTCAACAATTTAAGTTTTACGGGTTCATCTCTGTTTACGCTAGAGTTTTATGTTTGATGTTGTATTAATGAAAATTAGCACATCAAAACTCTATGTTTACCAAAGCAAAGTTGTTGCACCTATCTACAAGATCATCCAGGAGACAAAATGATTTGCATGACGGAAGCCAGAAGGATTCAGCGCGGCCAAACAAGGGACTGGAAAAAAAAATTTGTACAACACAATAGCAAGAAGCTGTCGTAGAGATGGAAAAATAGTCTTAATTGTTGCTTCATCTGGTATATCGCTTCACTACTTCTTGATGGAGGTCGAACAACACATTCCACTTTTAAGATTCCATTTGAAGTCCAAGACGATAACAGTATTAGTATTAGTAAAGACTCGGATTACACCCAGTTGCTTAAAGAAGTCAGATTGATCATATGGGATGAAGTTTCAATGCAACATAGATTTTGTGTGGAAGCAGTTGATCGCCTACTACGAGATATTCGCAGTGATGACAGACACTTTGGAGGTGTAACAGTCGTCTTGGGTGGAGACTTTAGACATACTCTACCGGTGGTCTCGAATGCAAGTCGAGAAAAAACTGTTGGAGCATCTATAATAGGTTCATTGCTTTGGGATTACATTACTGTCTTGACGCTAAACCAAAATATGCGATTGGAGCAGGAACCGGAAAATTTGGAGTTTGCTGACTACTTGCTTGAGGCAATGAAATATCATTGAATAAAACTATATTTATCGTAGACATAGCTAATATCAAAACATGCATGATCTAATATCTTCGGTGTATTCGCTGTTGGGAATGGATGAACCAATATCACCCAAATACTTAACCGAGAGGATCATTTTATCTCCACGTAATGAATACGTCCATAACATTAATATGGACGCATTAGAAAGATTACATGGGGAGACTTACACGTATTTTGCTGCTGACAAAATGATTCGGGATGATCATGGAAGGGATTCAGATTTTACAACTGAATTTTTCAACAATTTGAGTCCACCAGGATCACATCCATTTAACCTAGACCTTAAAGTTGGATGTCCCATTATGTTGCCGAGAAATCTGGCACCGAAAGAAGGCCTTTGTAATGGTATAAGACTGGTGGTGACGAGGTGCGGACGACACGTGATTGAAGCTAAAATCACAACCAGAGAAAAAGCTGGTGAAGTAGTAATCATCCCCAGAATAACTTTTCAACCTTCAGCTTCAGAGCTAAACATACAAATGGAAAGACGTCAATTTCCCATACGCAACACAACCTTCAGCTTCAGAGCTAAACATACAAATGGAAAGACGTCAATTTCCCATATGCGTTGCATATGCGATGACTATTAACAAATCACAGGGACAATCGGTTAAGTATGTGGGCATTGATTTACGTACTCCAATATTTAGCCATGGTCAGCTATATGTCGCATTGTCCCGGTGTACTGCTGCAAGGAGAATTACTTTATTGTTTCCAAATGAATCAAATGTGTCTTTAGATCCGGTAACAACACATATAATGTATCCTGAAGTATTATTGTAAAATTTGATGCTTCTTTTAATTTTCTAGATTGTATGGAACATGTAATTTTTAATATTTCTTTAGATTGGATGATTTTATTAGTTTGTTACTTTAGTATTTCGTGAAAAAACAAACTCCCAGCATAAGAATATCCCCAATTCTTGCACCAATCCGGATTTGGTCAAAACACGTCTAAAACTAATACACCAACACGCCGAAGGCGTACGAGAGGTTGAGAACAGGCTGAAGGCCTGGTTGATACCCTAGTCTAAATATAAAATATGATGCCATTGCACGTCTATTCAATGGAAACAAAAAAGGCAGTTTCGTGGAGTTTAGGTTAAAGAGATGTATATATATAAGCTACACGAAGATCATGTCTTTTGACGTCCAGACAGAATCTCAGGCGATAGATCTCTTTTTGTTTTTAAGAATCAAACAAAGAATCAAGCAACTAATATCATACTTTAATGGGTGATAAGGAACATCAAGGAGTGATGAATATTCAGAAACCAGGTTAGTATCGGTTTGTGTTTTAGTTTTTTTTGGTGAATCTGCGATATGATAGATTGCTAATTACTTTTTAGTGATCCCTTATTATAGGTCATATAACTACTTTTTAATGATCCACCAATTGAAAAAGCAATGGTGTTTAGATATTTGAATTTATTGGTTATTGATTTGATTGTTTTGTCTTTGTTAACTTGCAGTGGTTGACAAGTCTGCAGGGGTGGTTTACACACCATTCATCGATCCTGAACCAGAGTAGACAGTTAACAAAGTCGTGAAAGCATTGGCATTGAAGGTTTGGAGATTCGAGAAAAAGAGGAGTCTTGAACCAGAGTAGACAGTTAACAAAGTCGTGAAAGCATTGGTATTGAAGGATTGGAGATTCATCTTATGGATCATAATGTGTGTGAACACGCATATCAAAGTCATCTGAGTATTCACAAACAATACGCGCAGACTCATGAAAATACAATAAATAGGCTGCGCCTGAAGGGAACAGATTGGTTATGTCGAATCCTTGACTCAGAGTTCTAATACTCTTCCTCGTCTCATCGATTACAATCATTGTCCTTAGCTCATACAATAAGATAAATAATGGACGAAGTATAAAATGTACGAACATGATATGCTATAAATAACGAATTGAATATATAAAGTATGGATGTATGAACATAGACGAAACGATTAACTTATATGATTCTCACTCAGATCCCTGTCTCCGAGATTGGGTTTTTCATTATATGGTGGGGATTACCGAAATAGTCGAATGATTTTTAAGACTAATATAAGCCTGTGTAGCAGGAGGAACCTCACTTACACTTTCTCTATTTCTCTGTCTCTCTCCTCTTCTCTTCTCAATGTTTTTCCCCTCCCTTTTCCCCCCTCTTCACTTGGGAGAGAGGGGTATTTATAAGGTGGTTACATGGGGTTCACTTCTGAAGCCCGTTATAACCTTATCCTCTTGTCTTGTGTCGCTTACGCAGAGGTCTTCGTGTTCTTGGTCTTCTCTGCGTGTTCCGTTTGAATATTCAGTGCTATCTGGGATTCCTCCACATGCTGACTGACACGTATGCTGTTTGAGGGTATTTGATGCGGGTAGTTGAGATGTCTGTCCGAGGTAGACAGTTGTCCTCTGTCCCTGTCTTGTCTGCGTCATTCTGACTATCCCCAGCCGTAGATCTTAGATCTTTCTAGGGATAGGATAAAGTGAATCTCGGGTTATCCTTCAGTGCTTCGCAGTATTCTAGTGTTTCCGTCTTCCTCGATCCCCTACCGTTGGATCTGGTGGGTGGCGACGCTATCTTGATAAGGCGCGTCTCTTGGCTGTCCACTTGTGGTATCATATCTTGATGTTCTCAGCCGCATGTCCTCCACGTGTGTCTTTGTGGACACGTGGCGGAAGATGAAATGTGTACCTACAATTTGCCCCTTTTTATCCTACTGGGCGGTTAGTCGAAGTGGGAAGAAAAAACGTGTTACTCTCTTCATCTTCTCTTTATTATTTTCCTAGATTTTAGGGCACGTTCCCCACTATTTGCAATAACTTCTTCTTGGGTAGTGGGGCGGTTTTATTTCTCTTTGTATATATATATGAGAAGGAATATGAAAATTATCTGGTCATAAATTTCATTCCTTCTCTTTCCTCAGAACTTTTGTTCTCTGCTTTTGTTTCCTTGTTATTAATTGTTGTTGCTGCTGCTGTTGTTTTTGTCTTTGTTGCTGCTGTTGTTGTCTTTCCTCGGAGCTTTTCTGCTGTTGTTGTTGTTGTTCCTCGAAGCTTTCTTTACGACCCTGATTTTTCCTTTATAGGTAAGTGGTTCTACTGTGTATGATTATCTTTTGAAACTTGTTTTGATTTTCGTTTTGTATCCGCGGAAATCTGAAACTTGTTTGTGTACTACGCAGACATGGATGATCATCCGCGGGTTTCTTATCAAACTCCACCGCCTAGTCCGCGTAGATCTCCTCCGCGTAGGGATCCTGATGTTTCTCCGCCTGGTGTAGGTTCGTCTAAATCTTCCCAAGGTGATGCCCGCATTCATAGGGTTTCGTCTTCTTCTGGTCAGAGGCGCTTAACTTCTAAGAGGAGTGAGTCGCATAGAGGGAATACGCAGAAGGGGGACCGGCCAAAAGAGACTCCTGGCTCCCGGTATGCTGTTTCTCGTCCCTCAGCTAATCTGTGTGATGATCCTAAGAGAACGCGGGATGTCCTACCTCTTAGGTCAGTGGCGCCTCCTTCCGCGTCTCACCAACATCCTTTACCTCCCCCTCCAGTGTCTCAACCCAAGGGGAGGTCTTCGAAAGAATTGATTTCGAAGACTGATGCATCTAAGGTTCATCCTAAGAGAAAAGCTTCCGATAGAAACCCTTCGAAGGATTCTGCGCCTGATCCCGTGGAGGAGGAGGATATTTCTCAGGAGATACGCAGCGTCGCTGTTTGGGAGAAGAAAGTGACCTTCAAATATATTGATCTGGAGGTTTTCAAGGAAAAACATGGTCTTCAACTATTCGATGTTCGTTTTCACGCTGCTGATGATGATATTACTTTTGAGATGATATCGACGTATAAGTTTGATGAATTTCATCTGCTGACCATGGTGGGGGCCTTTGAAGCAGGTCCTATGTTGCCTTTGTACAAGTCTGGGGATTCTTTTTATTATGATGTGATGGCTGGTCGAGAGGGCTCTTCGAAGAAGACACACTGTCGCTTTATTTCCCAACTTCATGGGAATTATCTTCATGCACTGAGGGAGTGTTATCTTCGGAGCAAAGGAGAGACGATGATGACTCTTTATGTTCCAAACCCTGAGGAAAGGGAGTGGTATACGCCTGAGAATTTTAACAAGTCTTTCGGTGACTATGTTAACAGTAGGAATCGTAAACCGTGGAGTGTGAGTCTTAGGAATATTGCCGCTCCTCGTGGTGAGATACGCCTTCTGAGTGAAGTAAGTGGTGCTAAGGTGAAGTACGTCCCGGGTACAGAGAATTCTACTAACAAACTGGTGTTTCCTACTCGTGAGCGGATCAAGCGTGATCATGACTATGAATGACACACAACTGTTATTGAGGTTGTTGGTCCCTGGGCTTGGGGGTGGGTTCCAGGTCCGCAAGGATGGCGTCCTACCGCAGATAGCCAGATACGTACGGCTCCTCCTGCTCGTTATGGGAATTTCCGTCCTTGGCACTTGAATTTTGAGGGCATGAATTTCCAATATGCCCTCGATGTTGTTGATGGAGATGACGAAGAGAGTTCCAAAGCTGATCTTCAGGAGAAGAATGCTGTGGTTGTCAAGGTAAGATTTTTATATGCCTTGTCCTTTAGTTCAGGCAGTTTTAATTCTTTTCAAAGTTAGGGATTTTTATTCTTGTGCCTTGTATTTTTAGGCGATGAAGAAGAGCAGGAGAAATCACAAGCACTCCACCACCGCAACAATCGAGGAGGCGGAGGTTTATGAAGAAGTTAACAATCCTGTGACTGAGCTTAGCGAGGATGAAGATGTGTCTGACATAGAAGAGCGTACTGATACATCCCTCCCGTTCATGATGTTGATGAATTTGTTGACGGGAATACTACCGCCGGTGGCAGCGGTATTGGTGGTGAGATTAATCCCGCAGGGTGTTATGATGCTGGTGCCAAAGCTAATCCTGCGGGTTGCAGTGATGCTGGTAATGATAGCACTGGCCTTGGTGATGAGGGTGCTGGTGGTGAAATTCCTGCTATGTCTCAGGAGTTTTCCTTTGGTCGGATTTATTCTGCGGAGGATGGTTTGGACATAAACGCTGCCCTGGGCCTGGCTTCTGAGTTCAACCTGCTTTCCCCCAACGATGATTGGGATGTGCTTGGTAATTTTAACAAGGTGGACGGGAAGGGTAAGGGAGTCGTGGATGCTAGTGATGTTCCAGAGGGGAGCGGTGCTAGAGACCTTCCAGATTTGGACGCAGAGTAGCCTCGAACTCTTCGGGTGCTAAATTCACGGACATGGGTAAGGCCTCGGTTGGGTCTCCTGGAGATGATTTTCCTCAGTCACTGATCCTGGAGGGTGATGATGCCATCTTAGCTTGGTTTAAGAAGAAGAACTTGATGTTCGTACCCAATCCACCCTGTGGTGGAGGGTGAGAAGAAATCTGATGCCTATACCCGTAAGATGATGCAATTGTCTCCCGAGGACCAGGTTGCAGTAGCGTGGGATAAGAATCTTCGGGCCTCGGAGGCTGCTCTAGTAGTCGACGCTCCCTCGACTGTTGCTGATATGATGGCGTTGGCTGATGGGTATCAGTATGGATTTCCCCAACACGGATGTTAGAGGTGAGTTCTCTTATCATTTTGCCTGGTATCAGTTTTTAGCAATTTTTAGAGTCAGGGTGTTCTAATCTTCTGATTCGCAGATGATGAGGAGTGAGCATTGCAATCACATGTTGTACCAGTTTTTTAAGGCCAAATCCCTTAAGTTGGAGGCTAAGCTTCGTCTTCGGGAAGAGGAGCTTACTGCGGCTGAGACTGTCATCGCTGATAGGGATAGGGAGATATGTGAGTTGAAGAGTCTCCTCAAGGCTAAGGAGCAAAAGGAAAGGAGGAGAAGCTTCGTATGGATTGCTATGGTTCGTAGTGATTGGAGGAGGCCAAGAAGAATTCTTCGGCTGTTACAGGTTTGATTATCTGTTCTCTTCCTTGCTGTTGTCCTTTACCGTAATTAGTGTTCTGTCTGAGTCTCCCTCCCCACCCTATCTTCAGTGGGTGGAGTTCCTGAGTTAGTATGGCTTCGGAAAGAGCGGCAGCGTCAGAAATCTCGCATCGCAGAGTTGGTAGAGAAGATAAAGAGCGAGGCTGATAAGTGGAATGCTCGTGCCGATGAACATAATGCTCTGGCAGAGAAGTGGCGGGTCAGGCGAGTCCAAATGATTGATTTGCAGAACCAATATAACAATGATCGTCGTTTGTTTGATGGAACGTTGTTGTGGACGCGTGATAATCTTCGTGAATCCCGAGAACAGGTCTCATCATTGGAAGCTAAAATCAATCTCTTGGAAGAAGAATTGCGTCAAGCTCGTTCTTCTCAGCTCTGATGTTAAAGATTACCTTCAGCGTCTTGCTAGGGAGAGAGATGACGCTAGGGCTGAGGCTGGTGCTCTCAGCAAAGCTTTAGCTGCGTCTAGGGCTGATGTGGTACGCCAAGCTGAGGCTGAGAGGAATCTTGAAGTAAATATGTCGGCTCAACAAGGGTCTGGAGGGTTTAAACAATGAGGTCAATCATCTTCGTCACTTGGATTCAATGAAACAGGTAGAATTAGATGCGAGTCAGTACGCCCTTTCAACCCTTCAAGCGGATTATAAGAAGTTGTCAGATGAGTATGATTTTCTTGGTGAAGCCCGTGATGCTGCTTTTAACGAATATGAAATAGCTTCGGCGAGAGTCGAAGGTATATGCTTATATTATCGAGTGTGATTCTGCAATTTCCTGGACCTAACCATCTGCTTTTTCTTTTCCTTGCAGAGCTCCAGGGACAGCTTCGTACTGCAAATGAAGAGCTTGCGGAGGCTCAATCTCAATTAGTGCATCAGGAAAGTCAGATTAATTATCATAAAGGTTTAGCTACAGCAAGGGACGAGGCTGCCCAAGCCGCTTCGAAGGAAGTGAGTCGCCTTTCCTCGTTGTTGTCAAAGGCTGAGATGATGAATACTGTTATTGCGTACAAGGCTCGGTGTCAACTAGTGGAAGAGACCAACAAAATTCTGGATAGCATTGAGTATGATCTGAAGACCGAGCATGGCCTTATCAGGAGCTATCCGCGCCGTGAGAAACCCCTCCCCCTACATCTGGTTCTTCAGGCCCTTCCTCGGGTGGGAGCGTACCTTCAACGCAGAAGGGGAAGATTGCTAAACCTGCTGGTGGGGTTGAATCATCCGAGTAGATTTTTGTAGAGAGTTGATCTTTGTTGATTATGAGGCTTCGTGAGATTCCTTTTGTATTTTCTTGTTTCCGCGTACCATTGCCAAGCCTGTAATCAACTTTTAATGAATTGATAATTGTTATGGTTAATTTGGAATATAACGACTGTAACCAGGGATAGTGAAGTGTTTGGGTGCGAACCCGAAGATGTGTGTCTTCGTGAACGTCTTGAGACCTGTCACCCCGCTGGCTAATCCTGGGCAGAGGATTCCCAGACGGTGGGGGTCGGGGCAGCGTTCTAGGATATGAGTTGTTTGGAATGTACGTTCATTCCGTCGACCCGCTGCCATAAGTGTAAGTGAAGTGTTTGAGTGCGAACCCGAAGATATGTGTATCTTCGTGAACGTCTTGAGACCTGTCACCCCGCTGGCTAATCCTGGGCCAGAGGATTCCCAGACGGTGGGGGTCGGGGCAGCGTTCTAGGATATGAGTTGTTTGGAATGTATGTTCATTCCGTCAACCCGCTGCCATAAGATTGGTTGGGTATCTCTTTCTGCTGGATGCCTTCCCCATGGTCCTACACTTATAGACGCTGATAGGGGAGTCCCGAGAGATTGTAGGTGACTACTTTCCCCAAGTAAAATAGAACAATTAACATCAGTGTTTACGTGGTTCGACAGCAGAGTGTCTACGTCCACGGGTGAAAGAGGGTTAAAGTGTCTATTCAGTTGAGTTACATTTAGAAGAATTCCATTGATGGAACCTCTGAGGTAGTAAATAGTAAAAAACAGGAGGATGAAGTATTGACGCGGAGGCTGTATTTACAGGTGTAGGGTTCTCGTGAGGTGTTATATTTACACGCAGTCGTCTTGTTATATGTTGCTCCATGTATTGACTATTTTTGCCAAAAGTTTGCTTGATTGATAGGTTGAGGTTTGCTATTCCTCTCTCAGAGATAGAAACATGTCGATCGCAAGCGTCGTTTTCTTCTTCTGGTGCTCTTCACGTAGATGCAGGTCTGCGTTCCCTCTACGGGTATATGGCTTGAGATATTTTGCATTCCATGGGTGTTTGAGGATCTCCCCTTTTAGGTTGCGCAGATAATAAGACCCATTTCCTGCAACATCATGTATGACGAAGGGTCCCCCCCATGTTGGTGCTAATTTTCCCCACTTCTTTTCTCGTTGGTATTGGGGAATGGTCCTCAGCACATACTGCCCTTCTACGAAATTTCTAAGCTTAACCCTCTTATTATACTCCCTTGCTAGTTTCCTTTGATAGTTTTCCATTTTTTGTAGTGCTGCCTCCCTCTCTTCTAGATCATCCAACCTTTCCAACATCATGTCCGCTGTGAGGTTCTTTTCCCATGCTTCAGTCTTCGTAGTTGGCATGATTATTTCTGTTGGGATAATAGCTTCGGCTCCATAGGTGAGTAAGAATGGGGATTCTCCCGTGGCTGATCTTCGAGTTGTCCTATAAGCCCACAAAACGTGTGTGTAGTTGCTCACACCAACGCTTCTTGTATTCGTCCAACTGCTTTTTGAGGATGAGTGCGAGGGTTTTGTTTGTGGCTTCTGCCTGACCATTGCTTTGAGGGTAAATTGGTGTTGACTTGTTCTTTCGAATTTTGAAAGTATCGAAGAGTAAGTCGATGTTTTTCCCTGGAATTGCTTGCCATTGTCAGATACAATCTCAGCTGGTATGCCAAACCTGCAAATGATGTTTTGAAAAATGAATGTGAAGACATCTGCGTCTCGAATCCTTGCCAGGGCTTTAGCCTCTACCCATTTGCTGAAATAGTCCGTGGCCACTATCAAGAATCTTCTCTTCCCTGATCCTTCGATTAGGGGACCCACGATGTCTATGCCCCATTTTGAGAATGGCCAAGGGCTGTCTACTGGGTTTAACATTGTTGCTGGTGCGTGGATTTTTTTGGCGAAACGCTGGCATTCTTCGCATCTTCGTGACATTCTTGCAGCGTCTCGTATCATTGTTGGCCAGTAATATCCTTGAGTTTTCGCCTTATCTGCTAGGGATCTCATTCCGCTGTGATTGCCTGCGTCGCCGCGGTGTATGTCTTTCAAAATCAAATGTCCTTCGGATCTGGATAGGCAACGTAATAATGGTCCGAGAAAAGATTTTTTGTACAAAATTTCTTTTCTCAGATCATATCTTCCTGCCTTTGACTGTATTTTTCTGGCTTGCTTTAGATCTGAGGGAGTGTAGAATTTTTTTTTAGGAAAAGATGAATCTCAGATCTCCAATCTTCTTCTTTGCTGAAGTCTTCATCTTGATCTGCCTTAGCCATGATGTCGTCTTCTTGGAAATCATCCGCGATGAATTCTCCCACGTCATCATCTGCATATCTTCTTCTGCGTGGTTCCTCTGCTGTGCAGCGCAGAGTTCTTGAATATCAATTGAAGGCTCGTAAATCCTGGTTACTTTGATTGCTTTGACGTCCTCGTTTCTGAGCATCGATGATATGTAGGCCAGGGCATCCGCGTGCCTGAGTTCCTTCCTTGCCAGGTGTCGGAATTTGATGTTTGGGATTTGTGATGCCAGTGTTTGCACCAATTCCATGTATGCTGACAATGTTCTGTCATAAACATTATATTGCAACCCTATTTGTCGGATGACTAGCTGTGAATCGCTTGTCAGACGCACGTCAGTTATGCCCATTTCTATTATCAACTGAAGGGCATGCACCACTGCTTCATATTCAACTATGTTGTTGGTATGCCCCTTGAATTCTAACCTGAAAGCATGTATGATCCTGTCTCCTGTTGGGGTGGTGATTACGATGCCTATCCCCGCCCCTTCTTTATTTTTCGACCCATCTACGAAGACTTCCCATTGCCTAGGATTTTTTGGTTCCAAGATGTCTATAGGGTCTTTACCTTCGTCCATCTGGTAGTCCTGCTGCCTTTCGTCCTTCGATGATGACTTCTTCGCAGTTATCCAATGGTAAGTCTGCTAGGAAATCTGCTAATACTTGTGACTTCTGAGAGTGTTGTAGTTCATGGATGATATTGAATTGATCTAGGTGAGTATTCCATTTTGCAATTCTGCCTACTTTTCCTGCGTTTTTAAGGACTGCTTCTAGCGGAGCTTTGCATGGGACGCGGACGTAGTGAGTCAAAAAGTAAGTTCTGAGTTTCAGGGTTGCCCATACTAACGCCAAGATGAGCTGCTCGATCTTCGTGTAGTTTCTTTCTGCTGCTTCAGAGTCTTGCTGATGTAATAGATGGGCTGCTCTATCTTCGTGTTGGTTTTAACCAATACTGCGCTGACTGCATCTTCTGTTGCTGCTATGTATAGTGCCAACACTTCATCAGGGTCTGGTTTTTGTAATATAGGGATCTCAGCCAGGTATTCTTTGATATTTCGAAAAGCTTCCTCGCACTCTGCCGTCCATTCGAATTTGCTTCCTTTTTTGAGAATGTTAAAAAAGTGCTTACATCTGTCCGAGGACCTGGATATGAACCTCCCCAGCGCAGCCAGCGAACCATTGAGTTTCTGAACCTCTTTTAAACTCTTTGGGGATGGCATTCTTACGATGGCTTCAATTTTAGCGGGATCGACTTCAATGCCCCTCTTCGTCACCAAATATCCGAGGAACTTTCCGGAAGTGACACCAAAAGTGCACTTCTCTGGGTTTACCTTCATGTTGTGCACTGTCATTGCTTGGAAAATATCTTTTAGGTCTTGGTGATGATCTTTGCGCAGCTTGCTTTTAACGAGCATATCATCCACATATACTTCCAGCGTACTTCCAATCCATGGTTTGAAAATTGCATCCACCATTCTTTGGTAGGTTGCCCCTGCGTTTCGCAATCCAAAGGGCATTCTTACGTAGCAATAGAGGTCGTGTGGTGTATAGAATGTTGTATGTTGTTGATCTTCTTCTGCTAGGAATAATTGATTGTATCCAGAGTATCCATCCATGAATGACATTTCTTCGTATCCTTCAACTGCCTCAACAAGTTGGTCAATGCTTGGCAGTGGATAGCTATCTTTAGGGCAAGCCTTATTGAGGTTGGTGAAGTCGATGCATATCCTTACTCCGCCATTTTTCTTCGGTACGATGACCATGTTAGAGATCCATGTTGGGTACTTAACTTCTTTGATGAATCCTGCGTCCAGTAGTTTGCGGAGTTCCACTTCAACTGCTCGATGGTATTCTGGAGCTACTTTGCGCACCTTCTGCCTAAAAGGGGGGGGGTACCTGGTTTTATTCGAAGTTCGTGATGAACTAACTTTGGGTCAATTCCCGGCATGTCCCCTAATTTCCAAGCAAAGATGTCCGCGTATTCCTTTAGAAGTTTGATTAGCGCGGCTTCTCTTTCTTCATCCATCAAGGTGCCTATTCTGATAATCTTCGGATTTCCCTCAGTACCTATGTTGATTTCTTTAGCTGCTTCGACAGGCGTAAACGTGGGTTTTGGTTCCCCCAAGAGAGGAACATTCTTTGATTGCTATTTGGTGTGCTCTCCGTTTCTTTTGTCGCGGAGGTGCTGGCTTCTGCGCTGCCAGTGGTGCTCACGTTCAGAAGGTTTTTTCCGGAGATTTCTTCCAGATATGTATCTATGGTTATTTCCTTATTTTTGGCTCTTCGGGACTGGTGGTTTTCTTCCCGCTCGTTATTGATCTGATTCTGTAAGGTCTGACATTCCCGCGCAGTTACTTGGTCTCCTTTAATTTCCATGACTCCCTGGGGTGTTGGGAATCTGAGATATTGATGGTAAGTTGCCGCTACTCCTTTGAGCTTGTGAACCCATCTTCTTCCGATGATGGCGTTGTAAGGTGAAGGTGCATCTACGACGCTGAATCGAGTGTCCACTTTCATGGGCCCTGCGTCTACTTGTAAGACAATGTCCCCTAGGGGCTTTGTAGCTGCGCCGTTGAATCCGTAGATGGTGTAGTAAGATGACAGCAGTTGCTCGTCGTTGAGTTCCATACGTTTGAACGTGTCATAGAACAGGACGTTGACTGAGCTTCCTCCATCGATGAGAATTTTCTTGACATTGCACCCTGCTATTGGGAGTGTGAGGACTAGAGGATCATTATGGTCTTCCATGTCTTCTTCCACATCGTCTGCGTCGAAGGTCATGGGCGCGTCCATCCATTGTTCGTGCTCGTTTACCTCTTTCCCATCGATCTTATAAAGCTCACAATAATCTTCGAATTGTTTTCTTAATCTCTTCCCAATCTGGGCGGTTAGGGATGGTCCTTGAATCTCTGAACATGAAATGTGTTGAGGGTGCGGTTGCCTTCTGGTAATTGAACCTGCTTGCCTCTCTTGGTTCTATCTTCGTTATCAATCTTCCGTATAATTGCTTAGGTCTCCTGCGTCGATTAGTTTTTGAATCATTATCTTGAGATTTTTGCACTTTTCTGTTTGATGACCGTTGAAACAGTGGTATTCACAGTATTCCTTGGATTTTTCTGATCTAGGAGGCTGCTTTCCCTTGGACCATGGCCAATCGAAGTTCTCCCTCCCTTTGATCTCTCTCAGGATGCGCGAATAACTGGTATTCAGCTTGGTATAGACTTGATCTTCAAATTTTCGATCATCTCTTCGTCTATCATCCCTTCGTTCTTTCCTTTCTGCGTTGGGATGCTCTTCTGTGATTCCTCTTTTGGACCCGCTGGCTTGATCCACGGAATTTGTGCGTGTGGGACGTTGAGTATGAGCTCTGGGATTTTCACGCTGAATTTCTTCTAACCTTGCATGCTTTTCTATGATTATCCGGAGATCTCCTTCGGTGGTAGGGATGGTCCCGTGGATCTCCACAAACAAAGGACTCATCCTGTCCATCCCCCATTTGTAGCAGTTGATACTAACCACAGGATCTACGTTGCCAATAGCTTGGAAAATCTTGTGCCATCTATCATATTCTCTGATGGTCTCTTTGTATTCATCTCCAGTGAGAATAGCTTGTCCATGCCGGTATTGACAACCTTGTTGTACATGTATGTTGCTAGAAATTTTTCTGTGAGTTGGTCGTAGGAATCGATGGAGTTTGACGGCAGGTTATCGAACCATGATAACGCGGACCCTTTTAGACTTGATGGGAAGTATCTGCACAGTATGGAGTCTTCATTATCCCAACGGGCCATCATTCGATTATAATATCGAAGATGAGCCGCAGGATCAGCTGACCCGTCATAGCAATCGAAAGCAGGAACCGAACATTTCTGCGGTATGGAAGCCCTGGCCAAGTGTGGCGTCAGCGGGGTAGTGTTTGCTTCCTTCATCACTTGCTCTAGTCTTCCGCCTCCCTGCCTAGTTTTTAGCTCCTTGATTTCTGCCAGCATCTCACGCAGATTTTCCATTGCGATCTGGTGCTCTTCACGAATGGTAGATTTTGCTCTTAGGAGGGTGGTACCGTCGTAGTAGTCCGAGTTCTCGGGATTGTACTCAGGGTCTGATCTTTGGATGCTCCTTGCTCCTCTTCGGTTCAATGGAATCGGTTTGTTTGCGATCACCATTCTTCTATCTTGATTGGGTGCTACAGCCTTGGAGTTAGCTTCGTCGCGTTGGTTTTCTACCTCTGCACTGTGAATGATTCTTTCCTTGAGTGTTTGGTTCTCTTGTGCTAATATCGCCACAACATCTGCGTATGCCTTCTGGTTCTTCCTTAATTCTGCTAGTTCGACCATCATCTGAGCGGAATGATTTGACCCTTGATTTGGTGTTCCTGCCTGCAATCGCTCATCGGAGGCTATGGTCTGTTCCTCATCCACGATCTGTATTACTGGCTCTGGTGGATCTAACCGTGCACCCCGGGACCCCGACGGTTGTTGTGAGGGTTGACCTGCTATTAGAAGCGGTTGCTTGGTCGGGAAAGGTATGTTCTGTTCGTTGGTTAAGGGCATCCCATAGAGGGGGTGTTGTATTCCTGACTCTGCTACGACTTCCTGATGTTCCTGTAGTTGAGCATTGGTTATTCTGGGAGCTCCAACCTTGGATCCGCCAGCTCTTGAAGCTCCTGCTTTGGCTGCCGCGACATTTATTGTGTTTGCTGCGATGATGTTGGCATTGATGGGGGCCGTGCTTTCCGCATTATCATGCGCCCTATCTGCTGCCTTCAACTTTTCACCTCTCTGCTTACTCCTAGTTACCACTGGGGTCGTCCTTGGCATCTCTTTTGACGAAGCTTTTGCCTTCCCGATATCTTTGCTTTTCTCCATCTTTTAATATTTTCCTGAAAAAGAGAGAAAAAATCACGAAGACAATGGGTCCCACGTGATATTTATTAGCGTTTTGAGTTCTCAAAGGTGTAAAATCTTGAAGATACGAAAGGCATCCATCTATGTAGACGACCGCAGATCCGTTCGAAGTTTTGATTTTCAAGGACGTGAAAACTTAGAAAATGCATGAAAAATCAGATCTACTTAGATGAGCGCGGATCTGCTTATAATTTTAGTTTTCAAAGGTGTGAAAACTTAGAAAATGCATGAAGAATCAGATCTACTTAGATAAACGCGGATCTGCTCATAATTTTGGTTATTGAAATCATGAACAAAAAAAACCGTAGTGTTCCATACATCGTTACTTTCAAAAAACGAAGCCTGAAACAAGTCATAGGAGAAGATAAATCTTTTACCGGGATGAATATCCCTGTTTCTAGTGCCAGATTGTGAACACGCAGATCAAAGTCATCTGAGTATTCACAAACAATGCGCGCATACTCATGACAATACAATAAATAGGCTGCGCCTGAAGGGAACGGATTGGTTATGTCGAATCCTTGACTCAGAGTTCTAATATTCTTCCTCGTCTCATCGATTACAATCATTGTCCTTAGCTCATACAATAAGATAAATAATGGACGAAGTATAAAATGTACGAACATGATATGCTATAAGTAACGAATTGAATATATAAAGTATGGATGTATGAACATAGACGAAACAATTAACTTATATGATTCTCACTCAGATCTCTGTCTCCGAGATTGGGTTTTTCATTATATGGTGGGGATTACCGAAATAGTCGAATGACTTTGAGACTAATATAAGCCTGCGTAGCAGGAGGAACCTCACTTACACTTTCTTTATTTCTCTGTCTCTCTCCTCTTCTCTTCTCAATGTTTTTCCCCCTCCCTTTTCCCCCCTCTTCACTTGGGAGAGAGGAGTATTTATAAGGTGGTTACATGGGGTTCACTTCTGAAGCCCGTTATAACCTTATCCTCTTGTCTTGTGCCGCTTACGCAGAGGTCTTCGTGTTCTTGGTCTTCTCTGCGTGTTCCGTTTAAATATTCAGTGCTATCTGGGATTCCTCCACATGTTGACTGACACGTATGTTGTTTGAGGGTATTTAATGCGGGTAGTTGAGATGTCTGTCCGCGGTAGACAGTTGTCCTCTGTCCCTGTCTTGTCTGCGTCAGTCTGACTATCCCCAGCCGTAGATCTTAGATCTTTCTGGGGATAGGATAAAGTGAATCTCGAGTTATCCTTCAGTGCTTCGCAGTGTTCTAGTGTTTCCGTCTTCCTCGATCCCCTACCGTTGGATCTGGTGGGTGGCGACGCTATCTTGATAAGGCGCGTCTCTTGGTTGTCCACGTGTGGTATCATATCTTGATGTTCTCAGCCGCATGTCCTCCACGTGTGTCTTTGTGGACACGTGGCGGAAGATGAAATGTGTACCTACAATGTGAGTGGACAAGTATGGAGTCTTGAGATTCATCTAATGGATCATAATGTGAGTATTTTTCCCCTATAATGGTTGTACATTAATTAACTACCAGGTCGCCTTAATATTTAAACGTGATTGTATCCAGGGAAATCAAATTCATGCTAGGGTGGCAAAGGATCACGTGCAGTTGATTCAAGAAAACATTAAGAAGATTTAAGGAGGGATGTGCATATTCTATTCGTAATCAAGTGTGGTGATGCTTATGTTGGAGATGTACCTTGGTATCTACTGCAGATCAAGGTGAAGGATGATTCCGAGTCTGTGACGTTGACTATCATAGAGAAGAATGCCGAAAAGGATCTGGATTAATACTGCTCGGGTTCATGTTGAATATGAGACATACTGCCAGGAGGTAAAAAAAAAGGGCTCTCTCTTAGTTTTCATAAAATAAAATATTAGTTTACTATGATATTAGATGGCCTTAAAATAACTGGATTAATGAATGTGTGCTGAATCAATTATGAAGGTTTCCGATAGGATGATGAATAAGAGCTTTATGTTTAAGTTGTTAATATATGATGAAAACGTACGTGATTAGTCAGATAATTTCACAGTTTTGAAGGTCTATAAGAGAGCTTCGGAGAAGGATATGATTGATGCTTATTCCGGGAATGTAAGCAAGAAGAATCCCGTTAAGTAGGTTGCACGGTTCGCTACTCATACTCCGCAAAAGAGGAAGTTTAG
This sequence comes from Papaver somniferum, assembly GCF_003573695.1. Taxonomy (NCBI): domain Eukaryota; kingdom Viridiplantae; phylum Streptophyta; class Magnoliopsida; order Ranunculales; family Papaveraceae; genus Papaver; species Papaver somniferum. The sequence goes on from NC_039362.1 coordinate 81,795,100, forward strand.
ATATAACAGTATCAATGGAGTTGTTTGGTGCATCAAATGATGATAACCATTGCACATTTATGCTAGCACCTGTCCCCATGGGCCATGGTTTGATTGATGATTTTTTTTGTTTTTTTGTATTCTTATTCACTTAATCAATTCATGTTTCCAAAGTGTCAATTTTAAATCCAACAAACAACAGAACTGTTTTGTGGAGATACAAACTCTTAAAGTTTTCATCTTTATTCGATATTTTGTGTCTCACTTTCAAAAGTTGTATACAGCTGTTTTCTTTTGAATAGTCTGCCTGATGGATTGCTTTATTCTAAATCGTATCATCTATTTCTATTTTCAGCGTCAAGTTGTCTTAAGTGAGGACTACAGTATTCAAACAGGGAGTTTGATGTAAGTGGACGACCGACCTTCTTCTCGGATGTCACCTTCCGATTGCATTTTCCAACCGACATATGAAAGGTGGTCATATGGGAATTCAGACCCCTTGCCTGCCAGATGTAATTAACTCCTTTCGCGCAGAACTTTTTTTTTATTTAGCCTACGTGTTAGTTCCAATATTGATTTATTTGTTCCCTCTTTCGCTTTGGTTGTAATCGCCACCAGGTTATGAGACTTTTACCGGAGAAAAGTAATTTTCTTCAACCAGAGCTAGTTACAACATATATTTCGGTATAGCTATGTCAAAGTCAAACTATTGTTTTTTATAGGTTGGTTGACCAGCACAGGATAATTTTCTTTTTGGGGTTTAGAGATTATATGAGGAGTTTAAACAGTTTGTGTTTATTTTTTGTTTGGTTTGGATTTTTTTTAGGATTTATATGTGAGACGTTGTTTATTTTTTGTTTGGTTTGGATTTTTTTTAGGGTTTATATGTGAGACGTTGGACAGTCTGTGTTTTTCTTTCAGGTTTATATTTGAGTTATTTGTATTTTATGGAAATGTCTTTTATTATCTATGATTTTCTTTTTTTTGTTTTGTTAGAATAATGTGTTTTCCTGATGTAACCTGTGTAGAGCTGGCAAACGGGCGGGTCGGAGCTAGCTTGTTACCAATCCGCGGGTTACGGGTTAACACGGGGAAAAGCTTGCGGGTTGGTATTCTTCACGGGTCGTCATTTCTTCAACCCGCACCCGTAGCGGGTAAAGCTTGCGGGCTTACGGGTAACTCGACTTGTTTAATTAAAAATCAAATTAAAATTTAATTAAGTTAATTTATGACAAATTAAAGAATAAAACACAATTATTACAAGGATCAAACACAAATCCCTTTCAAATCCTTCCCTGCAACTGTAACACTTAAAATACATCTAATGATTCTAATCACTCCATTTCAGCTCAACCCATTATTGCTTCAACCGCAGCAAGAACTCTATACATAGTTGCATTCTTTTCTTAAACTCAGACTCATGCAAATCATCCCATGACAATCAGTCAATCACCAACACTTCAATTCCATAACTTGCAACTGTGCAACACCTTCAATTCGACCAGTGACACCAAGAACACTGCATCACCAACACTCAATAATCCAAATTCAACTAGTGATAGTAGATATGATTTAGAGTCAGACAAATGAAAAAAGAACTTTATGTTACCTGAAACAAAATTTCTTAGTCTTATCTCCAATACTCGATTCTAAAACAACCAAAAACACATAGAAATTAATCAAATTCCAATCAATTTTAACACGAAGATTCTAAACGAAGATTCAAATCAACCAAAAACACACATAAATCAACTCTACAGAATCACTGAAGATCTAAACTAATCGATTTCTCTTAAACGTTAATCAATACCTAGATTCAGTATAATCTAATCGGGAAATAATTCAATAAAAACTTAGAAAAACAAGCAAGAACACAATTTCTCTTAAACCTTCTCACAGTATCAGGAAATTTCCCCTTCACCTGTTTCAAACTTATTTACCACAAGACCCTTTTCAATCTTAATCTTTTTAATCAACTTCCTCTACCTGAAACCAAATTAACATGAAACCTACTCATAGAAACAAATTCACACAAGCTTAATTCTTCGAATTCATGTGATTAATTCAATCACAAAAAAAAACCCTAATTCTATTTTGGAGAAACATAAACCCTGATTCAATCATTGTTATAACCAAATACAGCCCACCCGTTAATCCTTTACTCCGTTTTTTCTCGAATTCCTCTCCTTTTGCTATCTCTCTCCGCCATTGAAATTTCTTCTTTCTCTGAAAGACTTCGATGGAGAAAAGAAGAAAAAAAAGTTGGTAAAATAACTCAAAAAAAGAGAGATAAAGTGGAGGAGAAAACAATAAAACCGTGTCATTCTTTTTCTCTTTCTGGTTTCGTGTCATTAGACGGTGACATTAGATGACGGGTGTCACTAGATGACGCTGATACATGTTTGTGAAACTCTCTAAACGGGTTAACAAGCTGAACCCGCGGATTTACGGGCCGGGACGGGTTAACCTGTTTACTCACAAGCCGGCATTTCTCCAACCCTAACCCGGCTTGTTTAGACACCAGCCGAGCCGGGTGTGGGTTTTCACGGGTCGAGCCGGGTAAGTCCGCGGGTTTTGGCTTGTTTGCCAGCTCTAAACCCGTGTATTGTTGTCAGTATGCATGTAGTTGTTCTTTGCTACCTACATAATAATAGGTTTGGGATACGTTTGCAGGAAAGGAGAAATAAAAGATGGGAAAAGAAAAGGTTAGTCAAAGAACCCGTCAAAAAGTACCGATTAGTCCATCCCGAGTTAATTAGGTACAATTTAATCCAAAAATTATTTAAAATATGAAAAATACACAAATAACTTTCCTGATTTACAACTTAGTCCAAATATTTACAGTTTAGTCCAAAATGGCTCATGATGATGTCATCAATTTTAAATAATAATATAAAAATAATTAAAAAACGGTTTATTTTTCAAACCGCTTGTCCAAAGTTTGTAAACTTTATATATTCGGAAAGTTCTTTCCTAGATCTACAAAAAGAGTACCCATATGACTATATAATATTCATTTTTTTAATTTACGCTGGTATATTACTATGTATTATGTACACATCTGCAAAAGTCAAGTCCAGAATATTCATACTCACTGAACATGCAATATATCCATGAGACGGAACAATGTTGTACTGCTATGTACACATCTACAAGAATTCAGAAAATCCAACATCCGCACTAACAAACCATGTCATATACTGATGAGACAAGATAAAGTGTATAACTATGTACATGTCTACAAAATCCAGAAAATCCAATATTATCCAATATTCATATGTACAAAACAGGCTATATATTCATGAGACAAGACAAGATCCACCAGCTCTTACATACATAAAAGTGGAATCGACTACCTAAACACCAATAGCGCTATACATATTGGAACTCAGATGGATTTGAACCATCAACCTCCGCAAACCCTTGTGGTAGGCTTGGGCACTCTACAATTTTGAGCTTATGAGTCTCTAATACATAAAACAGAAGGGAAAAAAAAATATTGATGTCAATTGTGCAACAGGTATAATACAGTTATTTACCACTAATAATTAGCATTTGTACAGCTAAGCACACAGTAACAATCAACAGGACAACTATGTACACACGTACTCTATATATGTAATATGGTTAAACAATGCATTACTTTGTGGCCGACTTATACTCAGTAAGAATATCACAATGGAAACAGGGAAACAATATTGAGGCCATGAAGTAGCTAATAGTAGAAAGTAAAATGTCTTGGTAAGCAGAGGTAATAGAAAAGATAGATGGAAGAATGCAAACCAAACAATGTCTCACATGACATCATAAAATTTAGGCAAGAAAACTTATGGGGAGAGAGAGAAAACAAAGGCGGGAAATGAAATTTCAAGCTAACCTTAGAGATGGTAAGAGCAGCAGCCCCTTGCTCTTTAAGGATGCCTAGGAAAATACTTCCATTGTTGTTGATATTCGGGTGAAATACTTCATCCTAAATGGATCCTGAAATACAAAATAAAGGAATATAACCTTAAAATATAAGACCAGAGAACATACAAATTACTACAACTATGTAATATAATGATAACCATACAATCAGATCAAGAGAATTATAAACCCACATACATGAGGTGAAGTTACCAAGGGCGCAAAGAAAAAAAAGAAGTATCGCTTAGGGCTAAATCTAATTTTTTATATGAGAAGAATTACGTGATCAACATAAACTTATGCGATATATGTCCATCATATTGTAATTTTTGTCACATGTGCACAACAATGTAGACTTCTACTAAAAGTGCATAACTATGTACACTTGTATTACATGTGCGCTATTATGTACACATGTAATTTCTGTCACATGTGCACAATAATGTCCACTTATATCATAGGTGTACCAATATGTAAACATGTAATTTATGTCATAACCAAAAGTCACTACCTCATATCATCACTGATTCGACATCCAAGAAATGAAATAAGTTTGTTCATTAAAATTTGATTAAGAGTCCTAGAGTCAGTGGGCTACTATGTACACCTGTAACTTCCGTCACATGCCACAATGTTCACTCATATTATAGGTGTACCAATATGTACACATGTAATTTTAATTTTTGTCATCACTCGTCCAATAAATGAAAAAAGATTATTCACTAAAATTTGATTAAGAATCCTAGAGTGTGCTTGAGCCGATTTTGGAAACTCATGTAACTAGCTATTGCCAAAAATAGGCTTCAACTTTTGTGATACTAAGAGGAACGCCAATCGCTATCTATCGCCTAATTTAGGCTCTGGATACTTGCCAACATAGACTTATCTACAACATTAGCACAGTCTTCTTATTTGGGAAAGCTAGCTTACTATTGTACTTAAACTCTAGCTAATTCTCTGAAACGTGTCTAATGATTGTTTTTTCCTATAAGGTCTCAATTTTTTACCATTAGACGACTACTTTTGGTAGTACTTTAAGTTAGTTACTTTCATTAATCTACGCTTAAGAGAAATATTTTGAGTTTAAAAACCTTGACTAAGAGCACTACTAGACAGTCGACAGTAGTGCAATACTAAAAAAAAGCTATGGAATGAACAAAAAAGATAAGACCTCAATCAAATCTTGGAAGAGACCAACGTCTGGTTGGTTACAATTCAACAACACATCAATATAAACATGTAAAATGTCACATATCTGCACATAAATGAAAAACTGTTTAATAAGGATGTTTTTACCTAATTTCCCCGGAAGTCACTACCCAGGAATCTTCACAACAACACACATAAGAAGCTGAATGATTCACATGTCTATGCGGTACAAATGTAATGGCAGCGAACTTCCATACAGTAGCGCGTAGCCGTTACATTCTTGGGTTATATAACTAACAAATGACGCTTCAAAAGACTGCATCATGAGATGTTTACAACTATGTGCACACTGAAAATCATCATGTGTACAATTATGTACACATTAAGAAAACATGTGTACAATTATTTACAATCACACACACAGTGATTACCATGACTTTAGAGGTAAGGTTAGACTCAAACTGAGGTCTAACTACATCACTGCTCCTATAAGCTTGCTTTTCCTTCTTCCTAGTTGCAGAATTCTCCTTCATGTGAAGTTTTAAAACGTAAAAGAAGGTGAATTAAAAGAAAGCAGAAAAAATCAAGTTTAGTACACTCACCTCTCCTACATTCCAGACTGAAACGGAACCATAAGATAATCACATCTCAACCACAATGCTATTATGTGGACATGCATGTGACGCATTGATGGAGGGCTCGCACTGCAACTGAAGTTCATCTCTGTCTTTACCTTGTTTCCACAATGACATCACTCAATTAAAAACGCTAAATACAATAAATGATAAATTAATATATACAGAAAAATGATCTTTAACTATATATCGTTAAGTAACAAAATATGAATCCCTTATAAAAATTGAACCCAAATTTGAACCCTAACTATGTCATCGTCTAGCAGAACTCAAATTCCACCAAATCAAATGGACTATGAATCAACAAAGTAATATTATCTTATCGAACTAAGATGCATAAATGTAAACTTGGATTACATACAGGTGCACAAATATGTACACTTGCATTATGTACAGGTGGACCAATATGTACACTTGCATTACGTACAGCCTACAGGTGCACCAATATGTACACTTGCATCACCAATACGTATAATCACTAACATCTCTAGTTCATTGTTTCCAAACAAAGCAACTACAATCATATATAGAATAATAAATAATCAAATTTGTAAACATTTATCAAGTACTCAAATATATATGAAATGGAAACTGAACTCAAGAAATGAACCCAGCAGACTAACCTCAAGTAATGTAACAAACTCTTTACCTGATGCATTTCGACGTACATATATTGAAATATTTTAGTTACATAGGCTAATTGAACATCTCATATCTATAAATTTTTTAATAGAATCAAAATCAAGCTAAGAAATTGAGAAACAAAAGATGACACAGGGCATGTGCACTCCTCAACACCCAGGGAAATCTAGAACAGCAAACCAATTATATATTGATAGTTCAGGTAGCGTTTAGGCGCCTACTCTTTCTTAGCTGCACGATTGTGAGTTTTTGTGACTCAACTTGTAAATTCAGACAAAAACATTCTGTGTATGAAATCTTAGGGATAATTGAGGAATGCAAGGTAGAGATAATTGAGGAATGCAAGAAAAAAAAAGTTATGGCTGGAGTATGGCAACCCCTAGTAAGCATCATTTTTTGTTAATAATGAATGCTACTGATGAGAGTATAAAAACTATCTAGACATTAACAATAAACAGGTGTACGACTATGTACACATTGACAATAAACATGTGTATAAACATGTACACGTTAATATTCAGCATGTGTACAACTAACTACACATACGCAACTCGTAAATCATGTGTATATATCTAGTAGTTAAGAAGCAATAAGAGGTGAAATATTTTTACCTTGAATAATTATAACGAGGCAGAGCATAACATTTTGCATCTTTCATCTTCTTATGTGCTCTTGCAGTGCCATTCTTGCACGCTTCAATATCACAAGCTCAGAGTTATGATGGTCTTATGACCAATCTCAGTCAATACTTCTGCATCTGACTCTTTAACTTGTCTCATGACTCTTTAACTTGTCATTCCCAGTATTTATTCAGCATAAGATCTTAGGGGTTTACTTGACCCACTTTCCTGTGCAGAATATTGCATATGCATCAGCAGCATATACCCATTTCCGCCAGCCAATGGGACCTGTGAAACAAGAAATGTCTTTAAACATGACATAAAACACAAAAAAAATAAAAAACCGTCCAGTCTTCAGAGAATGTAAATTATGCAGAACTTACTTGCAAACACCATCGGATTAGGTGGGTCCAGACATCCGCCAAAGAATCAGAAGAGAAGCACTGAATTGTTTCTGCTCTTTCCTTATGCAGTCCTAGTGCCCTAATAATGTTCTCTATGTTTCCTGCTACAACCTGTAAAGTATTTATGCATCAAGATAATGTTTGCAATGAGATATAACCTTCTTTGCCTGCGGATAGTTAAATTTTAATATTTTATTAATTACTTCATTAATTGTTATGAAATCCAACTAAAAAAGATAAAATCACAACTACTTTATCGACTAAACTTTCTGCCATTGGAAGGACCAATTAAGGACGTCAGTCTTCATGGTGTCTTGAGGTCTTCAGCTCTATAGTAACTGCAAAGGGCAAAGATTAAAGACGATAAAACAAATTATCCTTAAGGTGATGGTCCCAGGGGAAAAAGACCTCTCAAAAGAGAAGGAATATATGCATAAATGTCGGAAAACAAAGGCTTTACCACACTAGAACTGGTATTTCCTGTGAGAGGGATGGTGAGGAACCTAAGTCGATAAACATAATTGTGCCAAATTAGTAGTTGTGCTTTTGTAGCTTCAAATCCAAGACTACAATAATTCCTTATAGATAGCCCATCACCAACTACCGAAAGCTAGAGCTAAACAATAACACAAGTGCATGATTCAGAATTTCAAATAGCATATATCCTATTATCTGTATCGACTATTGTTCGCTATACCACCTGATGGAAGGTGTCAACAAATTCTGATGGTGAGGCCACACAAAGAAACAAAACAGAAAATTACTAACTCTTAATAATAATCAACTTAAAATGTACTACAAAACAAACCACACGGAAGTATCCAAATGACAAGATATTATCACAAAACTCATTTGGTAAAAAGTAGTATCAACTACAAACGAAGGTAAAATCAAAGCTATTTTGCCTACTAAACAACAAAGTTAACCACACATTAGAAAAAAGAGATTGACCTAAACTTTTACAGAACCTATGATTTTTCTAAGTTTAATTCCAAGGGAAAACATCCCTAAATTCATCCTAACATAGAATCAAAGAGAACTTGACTCAATTTGAGATATCCAATAACATAATCACAAGCTCAGTAGCTAATTGGAATCCATAGAGGGCCAAAAGTGCAGTCTAACAAGTCTAACCATACCAATTTTAATACAGACATTTCAGCCAATACGTTGTATGCATTCAACTAATCACTGAAATTTAATCAACTGTTTTCATCTACCTTTATTGTGCACATACATGGTGTTCTAAAATGTTTGTTAATACAACACTCTAACTAGTGTAAAGTACATATACGAGATAATCTGGGAATATAATTCTTTCAATGTACTAATATTGTTAGCTGATATGATTGGCAGCAACATAATAGCTTGCATCCATGTGAAACTTGAGGGTCCTAAAATAGGGATTTGTGATAATGTCGATGTCAGTTACAAAAACTGAGACTTAGCTGATTTGGGTAGAAAACTTATAAATCTGAATGGAGAGATGAGATTAAATTCATATATATATATTAGCAATTGAAATTAACAAAATAATAACAAATTCAATAAAAACAGTTTTTGAACATAGAAAAAGTAGATCAGAACTCGGAGGAATTGAAATCGGACATGGAACTTACGTTTATTAAGAGATCCAATCATATCTTCTTCGTTCTCCGTCGGTTAGTTACAACTAAACTTACTCCTGGAATTTACATTTCAGCGAACTTCATTAACACCGAGAATCTAAGATTTTTGTAAATTGAATGAAGAATAACTGATATAAGGTAAAAAAATTGATGAAGATACGAAGAAATGGAAGATTTCTCATCGCTTCCATTCCATATTAAAGAGAAATGGGAGAATTCTGGGTTCGCGCTAGGTTTCATTGCCGATGAAAGAGTGAAGAAATGAAATAAGAACAAATTAGTACTCTAAGTTTTCCATGAGGGTTATAATTGTCATCAGAAAAGTTCGATTTGTACTAACTCGTTTAAAAAAGGGACAACTCGTTTTGGATTTGGTAAATTAGGACTAGCGTGCACCAGGTCTGAGAGGGTAGGACTAAAGCGTCCAAAGCCCAACAGATTTGGGATTAAACGTTAATTTCTACTGTTAAAAACTTATCATCTTCTTATCCTAACTATCTTATTGTAGACCCAATAGGAAAAACATGGGGGTTAACATGAGTATAGTGGCCATTCCAACTAAGCAAGAAATTATCCTAGTGCTAAAGAACATGAAACCAAATATACCACTAGGCCATGATGGCTTTCCTGCTAGCTTCTACTTAAGCAACTGGGAAACAGTAGGTTTCCAAATAATATCAACAATTCAAGCTTTCTTTAAAACAAAAATAATGAGTCCGAAAATCAATAAAGAGTCTTGCTGTGACGAGGTCACCCTCGTGACAGCTTCTATAAGGGTACGCTTACTAACCCTTAGATATGATAAATACACATCCCCATACTAGATCTGGAAAATTAAAATATCTTTTCTTGTAATATAGAATAAGAGAAGAAGAAGACAGAAAATTAAGGGGAAGAGAGAAATTCTTATTCATATATGTACAATAGACTAACATTAGAGCATCTATTTATAGGGGTAGACACAAGGGCATCCCAGTAATAAACGGGATTTATCCTAGATATTCTTAACATAATTACACGTTTATAACACTCCCCCTGATGAAATTGTGTCTAAGCTAATTGCATCGTTAAAACCTTGTCAGGAAATCCCGAATGGACAAAACCTGATCGAAGGGAAAAGAGTACAATTATGAGTAAGCTTAGAACAGAACCGGACATGTAAATGTTGCCTCGTTAAAAACTTGACAGAGAAAACCCAGTGGGACAAAATCTTGACAAAGGAAAAAGAGTACAACGTGATAGTCCAGTAAAATACCTATGCTCCTCCCCCTTATAAGTACTTCAGTTAAATCTTGGCTTGCAAATCTTCGAGTCGACATTTCCCAATTTCAATAAATGAATTTCTTGAGCGGTGGAGATAACAATGCATTAGTGAGAAATTTGCCAGTTGATGAAGTCTTCTTTTGTGTTAGTCTTCTAATGGTAGTGTTATTGAGTCTTCACGCTTCTTTAAATACATTGAGGACTTGCTAGCTTCTCGAAGATGATTTGTAGAAGTAGTTGAAGTAGTTACAGTTGCATAGGTGAACAAAAATTGTGATCATACCTTATATGGATTAGAATAATATCCAAATTCATAGGAGACTGTTATGTTGACGCGGTCTAGCAGAATGACCTAGTTAATGGTGGATATCCACCAAATGATCGAAATTGGTACAACTCCCCCTTGGATGACCACCATGTTGAATTTAATTGCCTCTCTATAACCTTTCCAGTAAAAACCCAATGGGAAAAAAATATGGATGAAGGAAAAAGAGCACAAATATCAATATTTTGAAAGAAAATTAAACATCAACAAGATGTTGCCTCGTTAAAACCTTGTCAGGAAAACCACACGGGAGAAAACCTGAAACGAAGGAAAATAGTATAACTTTTGACGTAAATATGGATGCGAACCCAATTATATGAGTTTTTCAAAAGACAAGCATCAAAATAATAACTCTAGTCTATCTCAAAGACGAGTTTAAGCTAGCATAATTCTAACTGCAGATTTAAGAAAGAAGGAAAAAATAAATAGAATTCATGCTGCTAAAGCGTGGATATTAGTGTTTTTATGGACTCCTCAAGAGACCTATGAAGTTGACATAATCATCAACTAATTTATCCGGATATTTTTGATCTTGTACCAAATTTCTAAAAACACCTAAAGAATTTTTAACTTGACATAATCAAGTCAAGTGGCTGCCAGAATATAATTTGAATCCTACAAGGATTACAAGTTTGAATATGTTCTCCGACCACATACGAGTCCTTCAAGGACTACCACGCTAAATATGTCTTATAACAAGAACAATTGTTGAACCAATCCTAGGGTCTGAGCAAAACAAAAACCCTCAAATCGTTTTCACAACGAACATATTTCTCGTACAATACAATATGACTACACCATCTTATAATTAATGGGCTTGGCACTTTTAAGGTGTTAAGTCTTGGATCCAAAATTGTGTTCATCAAGAAATTAATCCAATCTAAATTGGAATGTATGTCAACCAATCACGTATGTTGATATTTCTCTGCAGAGGGGTTAAAAACCACCATAATTTATTATTTCTGTAGCTACTATAATGAATATTCGACAATTTATAGCTTACTACGATCCCACATAATTCTCAAATATATGCATATATTGAAAAATCAGTCAATTACTGGTACCAGCGCCTGCGAGCGTTATAATCTCCTCCTCTTCAAATGAGGAGATATTAGTTTTGAGAATGGAATCATATTATGATATACTCTATCAGAGCACTATCCGTAGACTACACTAAAATGCTACATGCTTGCTAGAAGTAATTGGATTTTCCTTAGCAAACGACATAATCTTGGAAAAGCTAAATGAGACACTTTCACGCCTATTATTTAATGGCAACATTTATCGATTTAATGGGAGAGAAATTGATATAACTTTTAAAATTAATTAACACAAGTTTTTTTACAGTGTATATAGTCTCCCCCTGATTATAGCGGAAATGTTTGCATCTCATATACGAAATCATGTTTCGTAAAGTATTATCCGATTAATTCGAGGACATATACTTATAATATATTATGGATTCACTAAAACAAACAACAGCATTTGTGACACTATATTCACAACACCAGAATATGTGTTGTAAAAATTATGCATACGCGACGTTTTATATGTCGCACGTATTTAGTGTTAGTTCGGTACCAAAAAAGTGTCTGACACATTAATTTTCCGCACTTGTCTTGGTGTCATAAAAGATATCGAATTAAAAAAAAAATTACTTCTTATATATTACTAATATTACTTAACTAAAAATAATTGATTATATATGTAACTGTTTTGGAAAGTCCATAAATGAGAAGTAACCGCTTGGTTATTCAATTGGTTACACGGTAACCATTTTAGAAAGTCCATTAAGTTTGGTCAACAAAAATCCCGCACATTTCTTTTTTAGATTAGATTTGGCATTCCATAAATGAGAAGTTACCCTAAAATTGTAACCATCATCTTCTTCTCTGCTAAAAAAATAATAAAAAATCATCTTCTTCTCTTTTATACCTTCTTCTAAACCCATCCCATCGAAACATAACAGCCGACATCACCCACCCACAAATTCGTTTAATCCCTCTCATTGATTTAGATCCCCCCTTTTTTTTGATTTTGTATGTCTGTGCGGGATTTTCTTATTCTTAAAAAAAAAATTAGATGTAATCGGGAAGCGAAAAAGGGGATGAAACAATAATATATTTTGAAGACCTGCTGTGCAAACAGGTAGACGAGGAAGATGAATATTTCTGAATCTCATTTTCCAAGAACCAACTTCAACTCAAAGAACGGACTCCAGTTCCAGAGCGCAGTACCAACTAATATGAGGATCAAATCAAGATTTAGGTGTCAAAAGCTAATATGGTTTATTTGTTGAAAAATAATTCCATATCTAAAGTGTATGAAAATTTGGTTCAACAACATTTGGATATATTTGTTTTTTTGTACAAATTTATTTTTTTGTTTTTAATCATTAACTCAATTGTAATTTTGTTCCATGGAATGAATTTGATCATTTTCCCATTCGTGTTCAAACTACTCAATGGCATGAACACTATTTGCACAATTTTATTTATTTTCACAGAAAAAACAAATCATTATAAGTATAGTTACTTTTAACAATGGAATATATTAATTTATTAATAATTCATAAAATAAATACATAATTTGTTAATAATATCGAAAATAGCTTTTATTAGGGACATGCTATTGGTGATGAAAAATTTGTGCTACAAAATGGCCTCATCATAAGTGACGCTTTTAGCGTCAGGAGGATTTTTTGCAACACCTCTTTTTATAACGCACTGACCGACAGAAGAAAAATGTCACAGAAATATATTTGTGACGCATATTTAATTATTTGTGACGTTATTTTCCATTGTTAAAACCATGTTTTGTTGTAGTGATTTTAAGAATAATACCAGTGGGACTGTAGATAATGACTTCAAAAGCCATAAAAAAATTGTCCTTAAAAATTGTAGTCTACTTGACATACAAATATAACATCAACCATGGATTTTAATGGTTACAACCAAAAGCATACAAAAATGCTAATAAATCTCCAAAAAAAAAAGTGACCTTTACGGACAACAAGATAATTCAGAATGAGATTTTGGACACTTCTTTTTCAAAAGAAATTAACTTCAAGATCAATTTTGTCACTACAAGGACTAATAATATGGGCTAACAAGTCGGGTGCGCACCCATTGATCTTTAAGATCAAACTGTAATCCATCTATAAGTGGAACGGTCCAAATATTGGAGATTATTACGGCGAGGAAAAATAAAAATTGCTAAATATCCTTCGAGAATGCAGCAATTCTGTGTTTCGTCGGCGTTTGCAATTCCATAACGACATTTTATCCCTTTAGGAACGATATGGAAAAACAAAATCTAGTTGGTTTATATGTTTCTTCTTAAGAAAGATAAAGAAATCATCTTCGTTACTGAATTTAGGAAAATCCATGGTTTCCGGAAAGAAACAGAAACCAACGGTGTTGGTAGAAAGAACCTAGCTATATTGGCATCTCATATAAGCGATAGAGAAAACCAGCACCACTTCGTTTGTACGATCTATGAAAATCATATCGACGAAGAAGAAAAAAAAATTGTTCGCTAGTCATCGCACATGGATAATCCACTTTGTGGTTGGACAAATGGTTTCTTGTAAAAAAAAATAATATCGAAACCATTTGGATAAATCACATGATCCTTGTATAGAAAACAAGCATACCAAATTTAATTGTCCGTAGGTTTTTCAATCATGCACGTAATTATTACCGTAAAGGTAATCAAATTACGATAACACCAATATTTGGTGATTACAGTTTCATTAGGGAGATGGAAACTGTAAACCGTGTTTCGTCGAATCTCTAAAAATAGAGAAAAAAGGAAGTTAACTTATTCGGAATAGTTAACCACCCATGTATATATATAAATATGTATACATATATACCTAGCAAACATAGATAGTAATTATTGCTCTACACCTCCTCTTAGCAAGTAATTTTTGCTCTCCCTCGCCATCTCTTAACAGATACTACACAGATTTAACGGTATCTTTAATGTGGTTACTAGGTCGGTAAGTTGTTCCCTTAATCTCTTGTATTCCTGTGCTCTTATATCTCTTCCTCTTTTCTTTGGTTGCCCATTTCTTGTTTAGTGCCCACATCATAATAGTTCTCCCTCCTTTCCTCCCTTCCCTTAGTAAGTTTTGTTTATTTCCTGTGACTTTTTTTGACATCATGAAACTTCTGTCCTGGAATGTCCAGGGCATAGGTATCCCAATCACAAAAGACCACTTCTCTTATATTTGCCAAACTTACAATCCTGATATTGTTTTTCTAGCTGAGACAAAAGCTCCACTGTCTCGCATGGACTTATTCTTTAAAAAATCCCCCTTTCATGACTGGTTTATTATACCTTCCGTGGGATTAGCGAAAGGGTTAGCAATAGCATGGCACAATCACATAAAAATGAAACTAATATCTGCACAATTTAACGTGTGCCATTTTGAAGCAATCATAGATGACAAAAAATCTTTCATCACATTTGTTTATGGTGCAGTGGACGCTGAAGGAAAAAGTGAACAATGGAATTATATTTCAAATTTGGTTCAACTAGTTGATAAACCCTGGACCCTGATTGGTGATTTAAACATTATTCTTGATCCAGACGAAAAGCAAGAGGGAAATAAGGCCAGCTCCAGTAACAAACAAAATATATTTCAGATTATAGACTCAATGGGCTTACAAGATGCGGGCTTTGAAGGTGCACCTTTCACGTGGTCAAACAACAGAAAAGGCTATGCAAACATTTGCGAAAGAATCGACAGAGCGTTAACTTCCTTTCTTTGGACACAGGTATTCCCGGATACAAAAGTTACGCATTTACCTAGAGTTGGTTCTGATCATACGCCTATTCTACTAGATACAAAGCCGAAAAAATTAAAACTTCAAAAGCCCTTTAGATGTATCAGATCTTGGCTTTCACACTCTAGCTTACCCGAAGTAGTTAAAGTTTCTTGGGAATCTCATTCCACCTACTCAACTAATGATAATTTTTCCCTCAAACTCCAACTACTGTCTTCCGATCTTGCCCGGTGGAACTCGGATATCTTTGGCAATATATATAAAAATATCAGGAACTTAAACAATAAAATTGAGAATATCCATAGAACCGGAAATATTGCCAAAGATATAGATAAGCTTAAGAAGCTCCAAGAAGAACTAGGTAAATGGTACTAGATCAAAAATGACTACTACCATCAGCTGTCGAGAGATAAATATCTCAAAGAATATGACAGAAATACAAAATATTTTCATGCCACTGCCTCCAATAGGAAAAGAATCAACTCCATCAATACCCTTAGAGAACCTTCCGGCTTATGGCTATCGGACAGAGATCAAATATACTCCCTTCTGATTAATCATTTTCCCCAAATTGGCTCATCCCAAAAAAACAGTTGTAACTTTGATCCGTCTAGCATCATAAAATCGTGCATCTCTGAAGAAGAAAATTTATCTCTACTAAAGATTCCCTCAAAAAATGAAATTTGACTAACTCTCTCCAATTTGAATCAATGGGGAGCGCAGGGTCGGATGGTTTCCAACCAGGTTTTTTTAAGGCCAATTGGGAGGTCTTCGGCCCAGACATTATCAATACAGTCCAAGAGTTTCTTAAAACGGGGGTTCTTGATGAGGAATTGAATCACTCCTTCATAACCCTAATTCCAAAAATTTCAACTCCCCAAACCCCGACTGATTTTAGGCCAATAAGTCTAAGCAACACCATATACAAACTCATTTCAAAAATTCTTGCAAGGAAATTAAAGCCCATCCTCAACAAAATTATCTCCCCTAACCAATCAGCTTTCCTTCCCGGTAGACAAATCATCGACAACATTATAATCGCCAATGAGCTCATCCATTCAATGAAAAATCTAAAAAGAAAAAAGGCCATTTAGCTCTGAAATTAGACATGTCAAAGGCCTTTGATAGAGTGGAGTGGAATTTCATAGAGAAAGCTCTCCTTAGTTTGGGTTTCGATGAACGGTGGACTGACCTCATTTTTCGATGCATCTCTACCACATCTTTCTCTATCCTTCTCAATGGCTCCCCTGGTTCAAAATTTAGAACATCTAGAGAATTAAGACAAGGGGACCCGCTCTCGCCTTACTTATTCCTAATCTGCATGGAAATTCTTTCCAGACTTCTAGATAAGGCGATTTCCGAGAAGAAAATATCCAGTTTCCAGATCAATAAAGAAGCTCCAAACATATCCCATCTTTTCTTCGCTGACGATTGCTTTCTTTTCACAAAAGTCGATTTAGGGGAAACAAAGAATCTTTTGGAAATCATCTCTCTATTCGGAGATATAACAGGCCAAATGATAAATCTACAAAAATCAAGTGTATATTTCAGTCCAAAAATTCACCCTAAACATGGAAAATTTTTAGCCAGAATCCTAAAAGTTCCTTTAATGACAAAAAATGATAGATACCTCGGAACCCCCCTTTTCTTTGATAAAAATAGGAAAGAAAATTTAGAACCTCTTCTACAGAAATATTACTCAACTCTACAAGGTTGGAAATCGAAACTCCTCTCTCAAGCAGGGAGGACAGTTCTGATAAAATCTATCCTCCAAGCTTTTCCAACGTACCAGATGCAAGTTCTTGCTCTTCCCAATGAAACTTTAAACAAGTTGGACAGAATACAAAGAAACTTCTGGTGGAATAAAGACGGGATAAAACGGCAAGGAGGTTTCATTAGGGCTTGGAAATATATTTGCAAACCCATTGAGCAAGGAGGCCTAGGTATAAAAAACCCACACCACTTTAATATTGCCCTTCTCACTACACTAGCCAGCAGATTATTATTAGAAAAGAAGAAACTTTGGGCAAAAATCATCAAGGCAAAATATTTCCCATATTCAAACCCTCTGGAAGAATAAAAAATTTCCAACCTATCGTGGATTTGGACAAGCATCCGAAAAGGACTGGAATTAATCAAAGGAAACTTTATCTGGCAAGTGAAAAATGGAAACTCGATAAATGTTTGGGAAGATAGATGGATTCCAAATGAGGAAATACTCCCGCAACCTCAAGTTACTCAGGGTACAATTCCAACAAAGGTTCAAGAATTTATTACAGAAGAGAACAAGTGGGACCAAGAAAAACTAAACATTTACTTTAGCCCGGAAGTGAGGAATAAAATTCAAGCAATCTCTCCAAGAAAAGAGGAAGAAGACAGCATAAAATGGTTACATCATCAATCAAGACTTTTCTCAGCCAAAAACATTTACAATTTCCTAGCAAACCAAACTCAAGAAGAAGACATTTCCTTATTAGATTTCCCATGGAAAAATATTTGGAGAATACAAGCAATTCCGAGAATTAAGCTTTTTGTGTGGAAACTATATGGGAAAGCTTTACCCACATCGTCGAGACTGGGGGCCCACAATTCGGAAATCGATACAAACACCAACTTTGTAATATGCAAGCTCAGGAAACGGAGAAACACCTGTTTGGAACATGCCCTTTTTCCAGAGCCATCTGGTTCAGTTTCTCTTTAGGTCACCTAATTCCTTCAGATGATACGACATCAATCACAAATTGGGTAAAATGGTGGATTCAAAACCCAGACCTAGATAATTTAACGGGGAAAATTGCAACAATATTGTGGGTCATATGGAAATACAGATGATCGGTGGTTTTTGAGAAGACAATCCCAAATCCAACGCAACTAATAACTCAGATCAACAGTTTCTTGCAATCCATCCCGAAAAAGATTACTACGAAAGGACCGGACACTGATAAAACACAGTTGATCAATGCCAAGTGGTCAAACATAAATACTGATTGGATAATCTTTGTAGATGCCTCTTTCAAAGAGAAGACCTATCAATGGGATATGGGAACATAGTGTATTCAGTCGATCAACATACCTTCATGCACATTTCAGCTGGTTCGGAGAAAGCCACTTCTGCTTTCCATGCGGAAGCGAAAGCGTTACTCAAGGCGGTTACGTGGCTAAAAGAAAACGTGTTATCTAGTGTCACCATTGTAACTGATTGCAAATCCTTAGCAGACGATATCAACAAGGATAATCCAAGTCCCTTTTGGGCGGCCGAAAACACCGTACAAGGAGTAAAGACAATCCTACATGATCTTCCACAGGCAAAGATAAAGTACACTAATCGAAAATACAATTCAGCGACAGATAAAATCGCCAAGAAAGCAAGGATAAAATGTCTTCAACATTTATCCATGAAGTTTCAGGAACAAGTCAAAATTACTAGCATTGTTACTAATGTTTTCGATAGAAACGAAATTGTAAACCTTTTGTACTATATTTGCTAGTGATTATATATCGTCTTTTTATTTAGATAGTAATAAAATAATCATCAAATAATTAAAAGAAAAAAAAAAATTAAAATTCACGGCAAAGTGAGACAAACACTTCCTTAAGCCTCCACTATCCATCAACATATGAGTAAAACTTTTGCTCCTTTAGTCTTCTCGGTGATCGAGTTACAGAACAACTTGGTGGAGATACGGATGAGTCACTTCATCCATGAGAAACCAATACTAGTTGGTGATCGTATGGATTTAATCTTCCGAGAACGTGCAAGGGATAAAACAGATGTCAATATTAGTTTCCACCCATGATAATGATTAGATAAAATAACAAGAAAATATCAAATAACACAAAGCATAAGACTGAAAACAATTTGTTTCACGCTGCCATGTTACGACCGCTCTAAGAAAAAAATAATCTAAAAGCATATTTCTTGCTTTATGGAGTTCAAAAGGCGACTTTCTTCTTCTTAAAGCCCAAAAACTGTTAATGGTTGGATCGCTCAGTGTAGAACGTGTTGATGACGTCTTGTAATATAGAATAAGAGAAGAAGAAGACACAAAATTGAGGGGAAGGAAGAGAAATTCTTATTCATACATGTACAATAGACTAACATTAGAGCATCTATTTATAGGGCTAGACACAACGGCATCCCAGTAATAAACGAGATTTACCCTAAATATTCTTAACATAATTACACGTTTATAACATTTTTATTATATTTATTATTTTCTTTTCCGTTATATCCCTATATGTAATTAAATTAGCTCCATGCTCCTTCTAAATAATGAGAAAATTAGTATTTGGAGCTGCAACGAAGAAAAAATACTTTTAATGATCATTATGATGAAAAGGTAGATATAGTAAACGCCTAGTATCCGATGATTTTTAATCCTCAATTAATAGGTAGTAACTTAATACAAGATTGAATTACTACACTAGTTTTGTTTGGGTTGGATTGTTTGGCTTTTCATACACTTGGTAGACGGGGACAAAATGGTAATAAAAAATAAAATAAAATAAAATATACTTCCTCTGTTTCAAAAAGACCGTCCTCTATTCCATTTCCGTAAGTTTCAAAATTCTGTCCAGCTTCTGTTTATAGGCGTATTGTTTGAATGAACTCTCTATTATATCCTTTAATTTTGTATGTTCATATATGCATATTTGGGACCTAATCTAAAATATTAAAGAAATTTATACAATTAAGGAAACAAATATATCCTTCATTCCTTTTAAGACAATATATTTGGCTCCAAGAATTTAATTCTCTAAATAGTTTATACTCCGTAAATTCAATATCTTTTAATTTTCCCATTTTAGGCAGTTTTAATATTTGCATTTTCTATTAACATATTATAGGTAAATAATTAAGGGTAGTCAAGTAACATATTATGGTCTCCTTAATATTTTGACAAAGTCAAAGTGGACTGTCTTTTGAAACAGAGGGAGTATCATTTTTCTAATTATAGTCGCCAGATGTGGGGAGCTTCATGATATTAGATCAAAAGGTTAAAAGGCGCACCCTTATATATCTCGTCACAGCACGACTCAATCAATAAAACTCATCTTAAACAACAAAAAAATCCTTGTCAATTTAGACGTTTAGGTCTCCGTAATACTTCTTATAAAATAATAGCAAAAGTTAATGCTAACATAATCAAACCTCTTCTAGATAAATTAATATCCCATTATCAATCAGAGATAGAAAGACCAATTTCGGATAATATTATTGTTGCCCATGAGATAATCCATTCTTTTAAAAAGAAGAAAGCTAAATCAAGAACGTGCAATTGGGGGATACTTATATTAAATGAGGAATATAAACATTTTCCCCAACCAATAATGTTTGCTAAGGGGTTTTTTTTTGGGGTAAAAATACTGAAATACCCTTCCCTTAAAATAAAAATCTAAAAACTTAAAATCATATCCCCCATTTCCATCTTCATTGCTGGCATTCTCGTTAGGGTTATGGCGTTGAAGCGTAAATATTTCCCACTTTGAAAACGATATTTTTTTTTACATTCGGAAGTGATGAAGACCATGCCGGTAGTGATGAAGACCATGTAAGAAATATTTTTTTTACATCGCCGGAAGTGATGAAGAATATAATTCTCAGGTAAATTACGCACACAGAGTAACCAAAATAAGGTTGAAAAGTTACTGCTCATTTTATATATGGATAAGTATCAGTAATATATGGATAAGTATCAATAATCTTTTTTTTTTGCTACGAAACACACCATACATTAACAAACTAGAGAATTACAGATATTGTTCAGGTTTACATTCTTAACAAGAGAAACCAGAAAAGAAGGAACAGAAAACCAAAGACTATTAAGACTATTTCTCCTAGCCCGACGTGCAAGCCGATCATCTAGGAGATTATTCAAACGCTTAATGTACACTACTTTAGAAGACACTGAAGAAGAAATAAACTCTGACATTGATTTAAAAGATCACTAGATCTCCAATCAACATTAAGACCGACGCCATTAACAAAATGCACCAGTTGAAGATAATCACTGACGAAAACGACATTGGAAAGATTCATCTCTTCTGCCCAAGAGATGACCTAAATAAGAGCAGCAGCTT
Source organism: Papaver somniferum (assembly GCF_003573695.1). Classification (NCBI taxonomy): domain Eukaryota; kingdom Viridiplantae; phylum Streptophyta; class Magnoliopsida; order Ranunculales; family Papaveraceae; genus Papaver; species Papaver somniferum. The sequence goes on from NC_039362.1 coordinate 81,816,525, forward strand.
CAGCACCTACTGCTTCAGAAATCAATCCAAAATCAGAACGCACACTAGTTATATTTCCTGCAATGTCACACCAAATAACACCCAAACCCATGTTAAAACTTTTGAAAGAACCATCCACAAACATAAAATGCTCCACATGAGCTCTAGGAATCTTTACATTCCAAGTAAAAATAGAATTATGAGTCTGCAGATAGATATAAGTGTTAATCATTCTTTTCGTATCCAAAATGGTCTTGTTCATATCAATAGAGGCATCACCGAAAGTCACATTACACCTTAATTTCCAAATACACCAAAACACTATGGCACCAACACTGGGCCAAGAGACAATAAAGGGAGAAACACCCATAGCAGAGTCATGCCAAACCAGAAAATAATCATCAATCCAATCCAAATCAATAGAAATCATATGTTGCAGAGATACTCCAGACCATATTTGTTTCGCAATGGAGCAATTAATAAACATATGCATAACAGTTTCCTCATGATTATGACACAACGGACAACTGACATCAACAGCAGAATTATACTCATGAATCAAAGAGTTAACCGACAACATGTAAGCGAAAATTTTCCACAAAAAGAACTTAATTTTAGGCAAACAGTCAACTCCCCAAACTTTCCTCCAAAAAGCAGCATCATCCGAGGAAGCAATATCATTCTTATAAACACGATAAGCAGATTTAATTGTAAACTTTCCATTCTTAGTATGCATCCACATTAAGGAATCATTCTGGTATAAATTTAATCTAATTGTCTTAATCCTAGTAACTTCATCAGGTGAGAACAGATCCGTTAAAAGGGTAACATTCCAACAACCATTATGAGAATCAATAAGTTCACTTACATAAGTATAACTAATATTAGAAGGATGACCTGGAACAGGAGGAGAAGAGTATCCAGGAATCCAATTATCCTGCGAAATCCTAGTAGAAGCCCCATTATTAATATTCACCACAGAGTTAGCTTTTAAAAATTTTAACCCTTTCACTATGCCTTTCCAAATCCAGGAAGAAGTATTTGCCGCCTTATCAATTTCTATCAAATTTTGATTAGGAAATTACTTAATCTTTCAAAAAAATGGAGAGTAAACTATTGGGATTATTTATAATACGCCAGCCAAGCTTATAGATAAAAACTCTATTAGTAACATAAGAGTTTTTAATACCCAATCCACCATTAAGTTTAGACTTACCTAAATCTTCCCAAGATCTAAAATAAGCAACCCTCTTTGGATTCTTTTTAGATCACAAAAATCTCCTCTGAATAGAATCTAACTCTGAAGTTACTGTTTTCGGAAGGGGGAAACAGGCCATATGATAGACAGCTAAGCTAGACAACACATGCTTGGTTACCACTGTTCTTCTAGTAACATTGAGATTTTTTTTTTTTGAAGAACCCAATCTAGCATACAAATTATCAATAAGAAATTTAAAGGAAGTGGTTTTATTCTTCCCTATAAAGAGGGGGGTGCCCAAGTATTTTTCAGTGCTACTGAGGTATTTCATCCTTAGAGTCCTAACTAAGATTTTGATATGTTTATGATGCATTTTCCCACTAGTAATAAAACCATATTTTTCTAAGTTGATCGCCTGCCCAGAGGCTTTAGCAAAAACATTAATGATATTGAGAAGATTCCTAGCATGAGAGACAGAAGCCTTAGCAAACAACATGCAATCGTTAGTGAAAAAGATGAGAAATAGAAGGACTATCCTTCTTAAACTTAAAACCTTGTATCATCTTATCCTCTTCAGCTTTGACGAGCATTCGAGACAAAACATCCATACACAGAATAAATATATAAGGTGACAGACAATCCCCATGCCTAATACCACGAGTCGGATAAAAAGTATCACCAGGGGAACCATTCACCAATACTGAATACGACACATTGCTAATACACTGAAAAATCATTTGACACCACTCTTCAGAGAAACCTAATTTCTTAAAGACATTAATAATAAAGGGCCATTCCATCCTATCAAAAGCTTTAGAAAGGTCAAGTTTTATTGCAATGTGACCATTAGTCGAATTTTTCTTTTTCTTTTTAAAATAATGCAAGATTTCATGAGTGATGATAACATTGTCATGGATCTGCCGGTTAGCTACAAAAGCTGACTGAAAAGGCGAGACCAAAGAGTCCATTAACAACTTCAAGCGATTAGTCAAAATTTTCGAAATAATTTTATAGACTGTGTTCTATAAACTTATGGGCCTAAAGTCATGAGGAGAAGAAGCATTCTTGATCTTGGGGATTAAAGAAATAAACGAAAAATTAATCTGTTTCAAAAGGAATCTATTAGTGAAGAAACTCTGAACATGAGAAATTACTTCAGATTGAACTATCTCCCAATTATTCTGAAAAAAACCCACCTAAAACCCATCAGGCCCCGGAGAACTCCAAGAAGCTAAATTATTTATCGTGTCTCTAATTTCCTGTTCAGAAGGAATGGAAATCAAAGAAATATTATCTTCATCAGAAATTCGAGTTTCAACAAACCTAAGGACTTCCTCAATATCACTATTACTAGGATTAGAAGAAGTGTAAATTTTCTTAAAATGCTTTGAAAGCAATTGAACAACTTGAACTCTGCTTTCTAACCCGTTACCCCTGCTCATCCCTAATCGTATGAATGGTATTGTACATGTTCCTAAGTTTAACTGAGTTATGGAAAAAACTAGTGTTCCTATCATACTGAGTAAAATAATCTATCCTATATTTTTGCTGATAGAAGTTATGTTCAATTTCATACCAATAGTCCAACTGTTTAGAATAATTCAAAATATACTCTCCAATCTGAGGCGAGTAAGGCAACATCTGAAGTTTTTCTAATTCGGTATTAAGTCTACCGATAGTAGTTTTGATATGACCAAAGGAGTTAACATTCCAATTACTCAAATCAAATTTCACATTCTTAAGCTTATTAACCACACCAAAAGTAGGAGAACCATTAAATCGCTTATTCCAAGAAAAATATAAGATGTCCTTGAACTCAGGGTTCATCTGTCAATACTTGAAGAACTTAAAAGGGATATAAACATTTTTCTCACAATGAAAACATTTAACCAGGACTGGACAGTGATCAGAGTATATTCTTCCTAGATTAGTGACTCTAGTTTGAGGAAGGACAGTGACCCATTTATCATTCATGAAAGCCCTATCTAACTTTTCAAAAATTAATTCATTCGGATTTTTAAATCTTCTATTGCACCAAGTAAAGGGATTACCATAGGAAAAAACTTCATTCATATTCAGACTTAATAGCTTATCTCTAACAAAATTGGGCACAAAAGAGCTATTAGGATTACCTCCTTGTTTTTCCGAAGAATGCAAAATGAAATTAAAATCACCTAGTAAAAGCCAAGGATTGATGTTGTTATCATTCATATCACTAAGAAAATTCCAATGATTTCTGATGCCGGATAAATTTAGAGAACCATAAATGAAGGTAACCACACAATTCTTGATGACAGGCGAAACATCACACCAAATATGAACCATATTCAAAGAAAAACCTAAGACTTCAATATTCGATTTTTCAAAGTACCCAAAGGCCAACCCCCAGACTTACCAACAACAGGAATAATTACCCAAGAATCAAAGGGAAGATGATGCGTGTATTTTCTAACAGTGTCAGCATCAACCATAGTTTCAAGCAAGCAGATACTATCGAACTTAAACTTTCTAAAAAGGGATAATAAATGCCTCCATTTCTTATCAGAGCAACACCCATTAATGTTCCAACTTAAAAACTTCATGATGAAAAACAGACAAGTAAAAACATAATAATAACTAGACAGAATGCCAAAGAAAAGAAATAGAACAAAAAGCAAGCGAAAAGTTATCAAATAACCAGAAAGACACTTAAGCTAGAAAGTAAAACGACGAGTATTAGAGAGACTTACATGGCCATGAGAATTAGAGGTATTTGTTGCCATAGGGTCTTCATCCAACATCATAAGGTCAATCTCCCTCTCAAATTCTTCATCAGAGACCTCTGGTTCAGGCGGGAGAGCAGATAGAGGCATAGGCTCAAGGATAACAGCTTCATTAGCACCCACTTTAGACCTAAAAAGACCATTCTCACTCAAGTTGTCATTGTCAGGCATAAAAGAACCAAAGGAAGCAGAGGCGAAACTTAATTCCGAAGAAGCATTAAAAGTAAAACCCGAAGAACAACCCAATGGAGACACAATAGTCTGAGAGAAGGAAGAATATGAAGAGGACTAAAACATATTCCCATTAATAGCACCCGTCGAGGAAGAATCTCCAACAGACCCCACATTAAAAGACACATCAGTAGGCGGAGTAAAAGGAGGCACAATAGACACAGGTGGCCAATGAGGTGTAGGCATGAAAGCAAAAGGATTAGTTTCAAACTCAGTCCTCAGCCTCTTTCCTTTTCTATCAAAAGGCGACAAGATGGGAAGTTCGGGCAAAAAAGAGTAGGACGAGGAGAAGAAGTCACATTGCTAGTCGGTTCTCTAATGATTAATGGAGCGGCCGAAGGCCTTGCAGATTCAAAAGATAGAGAGGAGAAAGATGAGCTTCTATTACCTAATGCCCGAGAAGGTTGAAGACTTACAGAAAAAGCAGTGGGCTTTGAGTCGGAACTAGAAACAACATCTGCAGCAGAAGTATGAGAAGCTCTGATATTTGCTGAGCCCACACCAGTTACAACAATATGAGTAGCTTTAGCAGTAGGAGCTGCCAGAGCTCTGACGAAGATTTTTGTTTGTATCTGTCGACATCTAGCTTCATCATGGATTAGAACAAAACAACGCTTGCAAGCACGGAAAGGAAGACGAGGATAAAAAGCAGACATATAAAAAGTCTTCCTAGGAGTATTAATAACAACCTTCCTAGTCAAAGGTGAGTTGAGAGGAACCATCAACTTAACTTCAAACCTGTTACCAGCAACAGATTCAGCATTGACAAAGACACCAATCTGGTCCATGACTTCTCTCTGCCTTCCTTTGTTAACCAGATCAGAAGGAATAGTAACTTGCACTGGCATAAGTGTTTTCTCCCATACCAGATCAAAAATATCCTTCAGCTTGTTCAAAGGCTGAACTGCAAAAAGATGACCAAATACTAAGGTAGGACGAGCAGAGAAAGCAATATCCCTATCCTGACTACTCTTAAACGTGACTGCAAAAAGATTAGAATAAGGCATTCCTTGCATAAAGGGTTTTGCAAGCTTAAAATCAGCAGAGTTAATTGGCCAGATCATATTAAGGTTATGCTTCACCGAAGTTTTGTAGTAGCTTCTAGTATTATCACAAAGCAGAGCAGCAAAAAGATGAGGAAATTCTTCAACATCTTCATCTAAATCTAAAACTTTAACTTGTTCAGCAGAAAATGCCATTTCAGTAAGAGAAAGTGATAACTATGAAGAGATAACTATGAAGATAATCAGAAAGATAAAAACTGCATAATCAAAAAATTGAGAGACTAAAGTATAAATACATAGGTTACTAGAGACATTGCATTAAGACTCTGCATTAAGACACTGTCTTGGAAATGGAAGATGAAAGACCTGTCATTATGATAACCATCACGCCCAACATGAATTAACAACTGATAACAGGATGTGAATAGACTGGAATGAATATTCACAGTATACTGAGAATCAGAGAACAACTAAATTGGATAACCAAAATTGCCAAGTGTAAGCATTCATCTGAGGCAGCCACCCTTAATCAGTGAGAATTAGTGTCCAGACTAAAAAATAACTAATCTCTTTTAATAAAAAATTATCTCTAAGTGGAAGAATATTCATTTCACAGCTTTTGATGAAGAGAAACAGAACTTTAGATAACCACAAGTAATTGCAGTGAAAAATAGCAGAGAGAATAACTTCATAAATTCCAAAACTTATCACTAACACCATCATTAAGAAAAGACTACACCATGCAAAAGCAGATTTAACTCACAACAACAAGAGAGAGAGTTTAAAGAGCTTCAATGTCTTAAAGATAAAAGATTCTTCATTATTCATTATTGTATAAGATACATATACTAATCCCAACAGTAATAGTATCTCAAAACCCCCCAAAACCTTGAATGATAAATCTTCAATACTAGCAAACTCTAACAGAAAAGGAACTCAAAAAACAAAAACCAGAGACTTGTTCTAATCCCTACAAGAGTAGGATCTCAGTACCCCCAAATCCTTGAGAGAAATAGTTGTAGTATAATCCAATCCATAACAAGATAGGCTCTCAAATTCCAAAGCCAATAATGAAAAACTACAGCGCATAAAGGAATAAAGCCTAAATAAAAAACTTCGAAATAAACCCCAAATTACGAGCCCCATCACTGCCCATATCTCTAAAGAAATCGAACCTTATGATGTTATTCAGAAAACCCTATGACTGCACCTCCATTAGCTCATGACCTAATAAAAAGAACAAAGAGAAAACTCGTGAAAAGCAACTGAGTTGCAGAGATTAGAAAGAACAATAATAGAATCAATCAATAAATTATTTGCATCAAGGATTAAAAGAGATTAAAAGAGAAAGAAATCAGAGAAACCAAAAAATTTCTAATTGAAAAAATTAGGTCAACATAACGAGATAGGGAACCTAAATCATAGATCGAGAAGGAACCAAATAACAAAATTAAAAGGTCAACAATTACCAGTAGTTCATAAAATCAAAGGATTTAACTGAAATAGAGTTTCAGAAATGATCCAGAAATTGAAGAAGAAATCGAAGTTGACTTTATCAACGTCACGTGAAAAATCGCCTTGACTTTTCCCTTACTGCTTTTATCACTAGTTCACAACTGTTTTTATGGCGATAAGTATCAATAATCAACTTAATGATTAGTTACGGTTCAACTATGACATTATTGTATATGTCAGCAAAGTGTAGGTTTAGTTAATCACAGTTAGCTTCCAGAATTTTTGGTCAGCAACAAATTATTCTCCCAATATTTAACAAGGATGTTAATATTACGTAATGTCCGCTTTGAAACTCGTGGCTGACCATATTTTCAGTGGGACCCGCACAAGCCACCTTGTACAATATGATAATGTTTATCCTAATTTGGATTAACATTAAACGGATTAACATCTTCACTTAACGCCACATATATAGGCTCGTGGCAGATAGATATGCATCCACTGTGCATGTATGAATTTGAGTTAGACTATAAATAGTCTTTAGTGGGTGTATAACGTGTAAGAAGAAATGAGAAATAAAATTCCTCTTTTCCTCCTCCCATGTCCAGTACAAGTGATAGTGTGTGCATATAGAAGTATATGTACTGAATAAGAAGTTAGCTTTCATTTCTAACTTTCTGATACTAAATGAACAATATCTTATTTACCATCGAACTGTGGTCATTCCTAACTCAATGTTCAGTTGGGATAAAGAAACTATAAAACGTTATCAGCATGAATTGCTCTTTGGCAATCGGCATGGGGACAGACGACGCGGAAAATGATAATTCTCTTCAATTCTTGCATATTTTGTTTAACTATTTTTGAGTAGTTTTATGCATAAGTTTTCGTAACGTCTAACTTTGTTTCCTATTTTGATTAAGACTTGTTAAAGAGAAAGTTAGACATCTTACCGTATCTTGTATGTGCTATTTGGAGCACATGAAATATGAAGAGATATCTAAAAGGTATGTATTAGCAATGACTCGTACTTGTGATATTATTCGACTACCAAATTTAGCCAAATATTTGAGCTCTGTTGATTTTGCCATTTTCCGCACGGAAGGTTTTTCCGCGTCCTTTTGGATAGCGTAGAAAGTAAAATTACCTTTATTGGTACACCAATGATTTTTGTGGTGTTAACGGTTTTAATATCGACAGAGCGAGGAATTGTTGCATCCTGAGGGATAGCAAAATTTTAATATTCCTTTGCTATAATAATCTCCCAAATTCAAAGTCGTTCCACTTAAGGTCGGAATGCGGTGAAAAATGGACACCGGGTTAACACGGTTAGTCAATCTCTATCATCGGTCCTTGAAATGACCTATAATTGATATTGAGACACTTTATTTTAAGGTAAAGAATGTGTTCATATTTCAAATATTTCGTCGATCCTGATAGACAAAGTTGGAGATTTATCGGTGTTGTGTTAGAACCGTGTATATTACATTTTTGAATGATTTCGTGGTAATTAGTTCGGCTTGATTTTAGAGAAGGTATATGTATCGTATAAATGTTGCGCTGAGCAATAAGGAGAGACACATATTTTTGGTCTTATGTGCTTTCGCGAATTTTACGGCATGCATAATATACGCCTATTATATGCATCGACGAGCTTCAAAGAGCTAGTACTTAATTGCACTTTGTATATGTTGCGGCAACAACAACGAGAGCTGCATATTTTAGTTGCGCCTCGTAGATATACAAACGTCGAGCGATAATGAGTGTTGCATTTTTGTAAATGATATTTAGGGTTAATATCATGTCTTCTCGTCGCTTGAGCTATTACCTAAAATCATGAATTTGGTGAATTAAATTTGCAGCAGTGCCTATGCAAATAAATCTATCTTTGGGAAAGAAGGAAAATACAATTATGGTAGGCATATTTGAATATGGGAACCACAATAGTTATCAGGTTTGAGAATCTGGTAAACTCCGTACCACCAGAAATGGAGAAATACGGGACGGTAGCATAATGATTGGGTAAATAAGACATCTCTGATCCTGGTGAAGCTCTGCTATCTTTGTGACAGACACGATATGTGCATCTGAAATGCAATTTATTGATGTTGATCTTTGTCGGTCGTCTTGGCAGGATTGGAACTGATGTTGAGATAGTGTCTATACTCACATAATTTATTTTACAGTTTACTGTTAATTTTACATGGAAATGTAAATTCTTAAATTATTCCAGCTGGACAGTAAACGAGAGAGGAAAACTGATCAGTTACCTCTCCTGGGATGCGTGTTATTGTTGCTTTCTGCACCCAGTTTCTCCCTTGATAGGTAGAGTAATGCGGAACTGGATGTTCTATTGATGAGACATTCCCTTCAGGGGGAGAATCGTCGACGATATTGGTTAACTCCAATTGAGTCTCATCCAAATTCTCACACCGAGAAATGCCTGAGTTGTTGGAGATTACTTTGTTGCTAGGTCTAGCAAGAGTATGCTTGCTTGATTCGGCATAACTAAAGTCCTTGCAAGGTATGCCATGGAATTGCAGCGATTATTTCGTCTGAGAGTATGCTTATCAACATAGACGAAAACCTCTTATATGAGGTATGACAATCTAATCAGATAACGTCCATATTCTCTTTGAGTTACGAGTTGATATCTCCTGACGAGGAGCACATCCATAAAACTTGCGTTGATATCCCGTGGGGAAGAGTATCCGCATACTTAAATCTGGTACCAATGGATTAAAATATCCTCATGCTCTTGAGAATGATGTAAGATCGTTAACTAGATGATTATGAACTGGTTGTCGATAATGACCAGAGTAGCTACTGAAATTGTTGTGGATAGATATCCCCCTTTGAAAAGGAATTATCGACAAAGTTTTTATGATTGGCAGATATGGACCTTTGTTCATACTGAGGTGTGTTCTCTCTTGTATACGCTTTTGGGACCTTAGTCTTAGCATCTGTTGAAAATGTGATGCTTATATTAAAGCATAGTGAGAGAAATATTTTAGGTCGCTTGTTATGCAACGCCACCTCTTGATAGTGAGTTTCCACAGATACTAATCAGGTTGATAGAAGTATAGTCTGTTAGTCATTGATGACTTTACATATCACCTGGGTGGTATAGTGTATCTTAAATAAAACTCTTACTTGTCATACGTTGATGTTGTATCATCCTAGTGATGCTTTAGGGCATTGATGATGAGTATATTTGATGTTCTTGTGCATTTTGAACTTATTACTCATGTAACCATTGTCATGTTTTTTGTTTGAGATGTGCTATGTTCCACTGCACATGCTACTACAACAAGATTTGCAAATTTGATGAGAAAATCTTCCCACCGTTAGGGGGAGGAAAGGCTGTCGCCTGAAAAATGGCGTGAAGTATCCTGGTCTATACAAAGATAAACCAGGATGTATCTCATCTTGATGTTTTCAGCAATGAAAGACATGCAGAAGATTTGATATCTTCTGAAATTGCAGATCAATTTGCTCATGAGAAACTGTGTATGTAGTAGCTAGTGTGTCATTTAAAACACACCACAGCGTGGATGACTAGTTGATTGAAAATATTATGCTCCTCCTAAAAAGGAAAGAATCAATCACAATCATTAAAAGATAGTGCTCTCAAAGAGACTATCAGTGGAAGATCTAATTTCTCTGAGTATAGTTCTCCTAATAAGAGAATGTCTATGCAAAGGCCGTGAAACCTCAAAATGAGAGGATTTCCATAAGGCATGCATGCAATAGAGAAATTTGCGATCGTAATCCAATGATTGTTGATGACATAGTCAAAGTATCCACTGATACTACCATAGGTGTTGTTGGTTTAAACTAGTCTCTACGAGAATGTCATCAAAGGTATGATTGGTTAAACCAGGAGAGATCGAAGCATAATAACGGATTTCTTGCAAAATGCGTAACATTGGTACTGTAGCTCGAACACTCGATAATGTCAGCCACTCTTAGCCGCTGGTGGGTGTTTGCAGTTCCGACATCCGATAATGTAACCCCTAGTGGCTACAGGTGGGTGTATATGCATAGTGAGAAAATTAAAGTCAACTAATAGCACAAAGTCTTTTACAGGAACCTGAGATGGATTTCTTTGTAACATATTCCCTATTATGGATGCAACTACCTCTTTGGTATTTGTCTGGCAGTCTTTTAAAGTCTCGACATGCATCTGTGGATGTGGTTACTGCGATTCTGTATGAAAGACTAGATACAGATAATTGCATACTAATTCCTGAAGGTTTTCACATATCGGTAGAATTACCATGTCATATGCATTTGCTCAATAAAGGCGAAAGTAGTCAATCGTCTAAGTGAATGCTTATTAAACCAGGGATATGTGAACCATCTTATATGCCCATATATTGTGCATTTACTAGATTTGATGTATACAACATCTACTTTATTGGAACTTCTGAAGAATCCTCCAAAGCACAAAAATGCTTAAAGCAGAAGTTCGAGATAAGAATCTCGGTAAAACAAGGTCTCAATATGTTGGATGAGCGTTGTAGATGGAAGTCCATTAATTTCGTCAACCTTAAGGGTTTAGACATGTTTAAATGGACAGGCTGACATGGTTTTAGTCATTCGATCTCTTACTTTTAAGATTGATCGGTTTACACCTCAACAAAGGTAGTATAACACTCAGTGGTTTGTAAATGGTATATTAGCTGAAATTTGTTATAGATACCTGATATTGGTTATTGACTTATTGGCTTTGTAGTTAACATGTAAGTCTGGTTCTAACCAGCACCAATATCGAGACATTGGTCCGAAGAAAAACTCCTTCATCTTCGTAGTACCTTTAAGCTTGATCTTTTGCATAAAAGATCGCTGAATGTCTCCCACAGAGAAAAGCTAATCGGACTGTTTGAGTTTTGATTTTTCGGAAGGTTTGTTAAAGCAGCTAAACATTTTCCTAGCTAATAATCTGGTAACAGTGGATGTTTGTGTTCCTTCACTATTACGATTGGTCAGACAAAGCTAGTAGAGAATAAAGGATGACACAACCAGATGATCATTAACAAATTGCACGGAGGAAAACCATATTGAACTTCTCAACTAAAGGAAGCTGAAGCTGTTGAAGACATTAAAATATGACTCGTGACCTCTACGCAATAGTATCCAACATAATGATCATCTGAGACGGCTACTCATCAGGGGGGTAAAGCCATAAAAGACTATGGATATTGAGAATGTTGGACATTACGTCGTTTACTCTTTTTCCTTAGTCAAGGTTTTTGTCCCACTGGGTTTTCCTTGTCAAGTTTTTAATGAGGCATGCGAGTCCACTATTATCTGCAGTTCGAAATGTTGTACTCTTTTTCCTTCGTCCTGGTTTTTGTCCCTTTTGGTTTTTCCGGGCAAGGTTTTAACGAGGCAACATATGCGGATCTATTACTGTTCTAAGTACTCATGTTTACCTTTGCTCAGGTTTTGTCCCTATGGGATTTTCCTGACAAGGTTTTTAATGAGATACCAATCTTAGAACAATGATCATCATCTACGAAGATGTATCTCCATAGAATTTCTTGAGATGCGCCGGTATTATATGCTTCGGGTTTGGATGCCATGCAGCTTTTTCCTCTCGCAGTTTCAACAACGGGAGAAATTTCGTGTCGACCATCATCACTTTAAACCTACTAGTATCGTACTCTTTTTTCTTGGACCAGTTTTTACCGTACCGGATTTTATGGCGAGGTTTTAACGAGACAATGCCTTTTTGTTCGGATTTTTCCCATCAAATTTTTACCGAAAGAATTTTTAAAATGATGGTCATCCAAGGGGAGTGTTACGTAATGTCGGCTTTGAAACTTGTGGCTGACCACATTTTCAGTGGATTAACATATGATAACGTTTATCCTAATTTGGATTAACATTAAACGGATTAACATCTTCACTTAACGCCACATATATAGGCTCGTGGCAGATAGATATACATCCACTGTGCATGTATGAATTTGAGTTAGCTATAAGTAGTCTTTAGTGGATGTATAACGTGTAAGAAGAAATGAGAAATAAAATTCCTCTTTTCCTCCTCCCATGTCCAGTACAGGTGATAGTGTGTACATATAGAAGTATATGTACTGATTCTACTGAATAAGAAGTTAGCTTTCATTTCTAACTTTCTGATACTAAATGAACAATATCTTCGTTTTTTCTTGAAGTTTAACTTTGTGAAGTTTGTACAGAAACTATAAGAATAAACTCACCATTTTAGGGCAAGATTTGTTGATCGCAACAGATAATCTTAGATTCCCCATTGCATTAATGTTCAACATAATTCTACTTGTGCTATTTTTCTGTTCTTTCATGTTATTCTGATTGTTTCTTTGATTTTATGGTTTTCATCATGATTCTGCTAATCTCAGTCTTTTCTTTTTTATTTGTTCTTTTTAGATAGATGTTTTCATAATTTTTGTTCTTTAGCTTTTCATGGATAACTAATCCTGCAGATTCTCAGTACGTTGATTGATTCAGTAGTATTCCAGTTGTGGTTTTCAAGGAAGCAGTGGTGCGAATCGGTATCTCAATCTCATTAGAAACAATAGCGTTTCCCATATCTTGATATGGCTATGTCAACAATATAACATGCTTGTACTCACTGTTCACAGTAGTATCCTCAATTTTAATCTCTCAAAGTATTACCCACGAATACGTTTGTTTCACCACCACAATTAGGATTGATCATTCGAATCCTAATCAAAATCTCATTCTTCCTCATAGAGTAGAGGGCAGTTTAGGAAATGTTTCATGTTCAAGAGCGCAATTTTTGCATATTCAAAAATTTGAATTTCACATACCTAAAATGAAGTCGTATATTTCTCCGGATTTTCATAAACGGAATTACTGAAAAATTAATAAGTATAATATATATCCCAGAAATATCTTCTACAAATTAGGAAACAGTCTCCTAAACCCTAACAGAAGAAGCCTATTTATTCTCTTTCATCTTGAGGATAATTTCATTCATTCTTATTTCTTCCTTTGTCATCCTAAAAAAGAAAACCTTTTATTTACCCTAAAAATGTCGCAAAGTGTTAGGCTCCAAATGACAGCTTTTTCCAGAAGACTCCAAGATTCAAATCTGGGAGTTGCTCAAAACAATCGTGCTAGAGGTAGTTTAATATCTGAAGAAGAAATTGATGCAGCTGCAACAAAGTGGAAAGACTGTCTAATAGGGAAAGTTATTTCTCCAGATGAAATTGAGTTCGATAAGGTTTAAAAAGATGTCAACATTATTTGGAGGAGGCATAAAAAAGTTGATATCAATACAATGGGAAGAAACTTGTATGTGTTTAAGTTCAAGACTGCTGGTGATATCACTGAAGTTTTGAAGAGAGTTCCTCAGATCATATATGAACATCTTCTTGTTCTGAAGCCATATGATAATTCGATTCTGCTAGAAGAGTATACTTTCACCCACCAAGTATTTACGGTCATGTTCAAAGGTCTTTCTCTCGAACATCTGGATGAAGGTATTCTTAACAAAATATGTCAAGATATTGGTACGAAGATTGCGAATGATGGAGAAAATGGATTTACAAAAAGAGGCAGAGTGGTTTCTGCTAAAATTGAAGTTGATCTTAGACTGCCTTTAAAACGTGGCAATTGGCTTCTTACTGCAGCTAAACAAAATGTGTGGATCTGTTACCATTTTGAGAAGCAACCAAGACAAATATGCACTAAGTGTTTCACAATTGATCACGACAACGAACAATGCGAGGAACGTGCGTGGAATATATTCATTTTTGGTATGACAGAATCAGCCTTTGAAGCATATTATGCCAAACACGCTCACTTGGTCGAAAACATGCAAAATAGTGAGTCTAATGCTGAAGGGAATAATGGGCTTACTTTGGTCAATGGAAATGGGCCTGAAAGCTCGAATGAAGAAGATGGCCCAAGAAAATTTAAGAGAAGTAGAGATTCAGGCATCGAGGATAACTATGTGTTGCTCGACATGAATAACCAGAACCCTAACATTCCTCAAAGAGAAATCACTCAGCAAATCGTCAGTGGTGGAGGAGGTATAACTGAGATCGGGGAAAACAGCCTTGGAGGTTATGATTTGAACATGGAGGATGCTGAAAATGGAGGCAGAAATCCAATCAATGGGGCGTACCATCTTCCTACTACTGAATCAATCACTCGTACTGCGAATCAGGTTCCTTCTCAACTTCGATTTTATCTAATTCTCTTCTCAAACTCTAATCTTCTAAATTCCCTGATTGTTTCCTTTTACTTTGGGTTACTTGCTCTGCCAATTTCAATTTTAGGGATTTGAATTTTTATGGGTTTAAACACAACATCTGTAAGTTTTATCCTGTTCACAGTCTTTCTAGCTTGATTGTTTGCGTCAGGAGCACTATTTTATTAACTGTAACTCAATTGCATTATCCCCAGACTATTCTTTATCTCGATTTCTCCCAAGTTGTGACTTGCTCTAGTTATTTTTTCAAGTGCAGTTTGCTGTGTTGTAGTAATAATCCAATTTCTGGTCATAAATCTAAGCAGTAAGTAGTTACAATTTACTTTGTTGTGATGAGAATTTTGTCTTGGAATTGCCAAGGTTTTGGCAATCCAACTACTAGGAACACTTTATGGAATTTGATCAGAGGTCAAAACCCTGACATGATATTCCTTTGTGAAACTAAAAATGAATCTTCTAAACTGAATCAATATCTTAGAAGATTCAATTATCCTAATTCTTGGGTTTTTCCCTCTGTTGGTCGTGCTGGTGGTATTTCTTTGCTATGGAAGTCTGGTTTTCAATGTGAAATTTTCCATAATACTGATAAGATGATAAATGTGTTAATCTCAGATAACCCTAGTAAACCTGAATTTCTAGCCACTTTTCTTTATGGCTCTGTGTACCATGAAGAAAAGATGGAACAATGGAAATATATTGGAGAAATAGGTGCCAGAATTGACCATCCTTGGGTTATCATTGGTGATCTCAATATCACCATGCACACCCATGAACGGTCTACCTTCTCCACTTCAACCACTACTGAATATCCTGAAATTCAAGCTATTTTGGATAATGCTGATCTTTCAAATTTAGGATATATTGGTAATAGGTTTACTTGGAATAATAAACAATCTGGTGTTAATTGTATTTATGCTAGATTATATAGGGCATTGGTTAATGGTCATTGGTTATATCACTATGGTACTACTCCGGTACACCAAATTGATGCTATTGGCAGTGATCACATACCTATTCTTTTGGAGACAAATTCTGTGTCTTACCAAGGAAGAAAGCCCTACAGATACTTCAAATGTTGGAGTAGAGATCCATCTATTAGAAAATTTATAAAAAATGCTAACTCTAAAGATGTTAGAGGCTCCTCCGCTTTCCAGTTTACTAATAAGTTGAGATTTGTTAAACATGATTTAAAGTTATGGAACATTCAGCATTTTGAAAATATTGATCATAAGGTCATATCCCTTAGTTGTCAACTTAATGATCTTAATAATCAACCACATTCTTCTAGTAATGTTGAGTTGATTAAACAAGTAGAGTTTAACCTAGAACACTGGCAAAAAGTAAAAGAGGACTTTTATGCTCAGAAATCTAGACAAGAATTCTTTAATTCTTTTGACAGAAACACTGGGATTTACCACAATTATGCCAATAGAAGAAAGCATTTTAATCACATTAGTGCTCTCAAAATGGATAATGGACAGTGGGTTAATGACAGAGCTGATCTTGAAACCCTTTGGGTAAACCACTTCAGTTCTATAGGAACTAGTTCTAATCCTTATAGAAACCCTGAAATTCTCAATTGTATTGATTCTTGTATTTCTAATAGTGATAATCTAAAATCTTCTTAGACCAATTAATAAGAAAGAAATCATTGATACAATTAACCAAATGACTCCTTGGACTGCTCCAGGGACCGATGGTTTTCCCCCATGGTTTTACAAGGAAAACATAGATCTCTTAATAGATGATGTTTGGAAAAGTGTAAACAGTTTCTTTGATTCCAAGCATCTCTTAAAAGAGATGAATCATACTTTTCTATCCTTAAACCCCAAAGTTAACAATCCTTCAAGTCCTACTGACTTTAGACCTATTTCTTTGTGTAATTCTATTTACAAAATCATTTCTAAGATTCTTGTAAATAGAATGAAGCCTCTTTTGAGCAAAATGATTAGCCCATATCAGGCTGCTTATGTCCCAGGAAGGAATATTCAAGATAATGTCATTATTGCTCACGAGTTGGTCTACACTATGAAAAGAAAAAGGGAAAAGGACAAATGTGTCATGGGCCTTAAAATAGATATGTCTAAGGCCTTTGACAGAGTCGAATGGTCTTTCCTAAGGGACATACTTAAATCCTTTGGCTTCTCTGATCATTGGTGTGACTTAATTCACCAATGTATCAGCACTACAAGTATTTCCATTATGTTAAATGGTTCGCCGTGCAAAAGCTATAGACCAACAAGGGGTTTGAGTCAGGGTGATCCCTTGTCTCCATACCTGTTAATTTTAGTTATGGAATCATTTTCTCGACATCTTCTTCATGCTGAAAATTTTCAACTTATTCATGGTTTGAAAGTAACTAAGGAAGCACCGAGTATTAGTCATCTGCTTTTTGCAGATGACTGTCTCATCTTTGCAAAAGCTTCTCACTCTGAAGCTCAGAATCTTTTGAGTCTTATTAAAGATTTTAGCTTAGTTTCAGGACAAGTAATTAACCTCCAGAAATCAGGCTGTTTCTTTAGTAATAATGTGCACCCTGAGCATGCAGTTTCTCTCATTAATGATCTCAAAGTTAAGAAGATAGCTTTAGACGAAAAATACTTAGGTATTCCTATGTTCATATCGAAATCTAGAACTGATTCCTTCAATCATATGAATGAACATTTTGATTAAAGAGTTGCTAAATGGAAAGGTAAACAATTTAATCAGGCAGGTAGGTCTGTGATGGTTCAAAATTTGCTAAAACCTTCTCCCATATATCATATGAATACTTTTACTATTCCTGATAATATTATCAATAGTATGGAATCATCTCAAAGAGACTTCTGGTGGGGTAAGTCTAGTCTGGGGGAAATTTACTTAAGGAGTTGGCCAAGAATTTGTACACAGAAATATCAGGGAGGTCTTGGTTTTCGTAATCTTAAACATGTCAACCTTTCTCTTTTAACTAAGACTGCTTGGAATGTTATTCATAAACCTGATTTGCTTTGTGTTATCATCCTGAAGTGCAAGTATTTTAAAAACTGTCACCCCCTTCATAGTCCTAAAAAGGCTGATGTTTCATGGGTCTGGAGGAGTATTAGTCGAGGTCTAGAGGTCATTAGGCAGAATTCCATATGGGAAGTTAGGAATGGTGAAAATATTAATTCATTTACTGACAATTGGATACCAAACGTCTGTGAACCTAAGTTATCTCAAATCCCAATCCTAATTTTCTTGTCTCTTCTTTTATTGATGAAGACACGAAATCTCGGAAACCTGATCTTTTTAATGCTTACTTTACTCAACAGAATGCTAGGAGTGTTCTAGGTACTAGGATACCATTATTAGGGGATGACAGGCTTGTTTGGCCACATACTAAAAATGGCATGTTTTCGGTGAAATCTGCTTATAAAATCATTTCTGGCCAACATGAGTTTTTGGATAATTCACAGAATAGTAATCCTTTTTATAAATCTCTGTGGAAACTTCCTATTTTACCTAAAGTTCAAATTTTTGTTTGGAAATGTCATGAAAATATTCTCCCTTCCAAATATGTACTTCATAGATACTCTAATGGTCATGATTCTTCTTGCAATATGTGCAACTCAGGAATAGTTGAATCCCCTGAACATATCATCCTACAATGTGAGTTCTCTGTCTGTTTGGTCACTTACTCCTTATGCAGACATTATCGAGAAAGATAGTGCTTCATATGTTAACTTGCAGGACTGGATTAGTAAATGGCTCTCTAATGACAGTTTAAAATCTAAAGCTGGGGTTGTTTTTACGATTGCTTGGAGTATCTGGAAAGAGAGATGTCTCAGCACTTTTCAAGGGAAAAACCTTAATCACTATGTTACTTCTAAACTGGCTCTTAAGTTAGTAAATGATACAAATACCTACTTGAGTGATTCTGCACCTGAGAATAACCTTAGGACTATTACTGAAGAAGAGAATCTGAATAGTGTCATTAGCCAATTGCCTGAAAACTGCTATATTATCTTTAGTGATGCAGCTTATGACAAGAACTCTAACTTATCTGGTATTGGGTTGATTATGAATGATATTACAGGTGCATTCCTTGGATGCAAACTCAAAGCCGGGAATGTGAGGAATGCTGAGGAGGCGGAAAGTCTGGCTTTACTGAAAACGGTGAAGTGGGCTAAAGAGAAAGATTTAGAAAAAGTTTGTTTTGTCAGTGATGCTAAAATTGTCATTGACTCCTTCAATTCCAATAATAACCAATTATTTTGGTATAATAACTCAGTCTTAGATGACTGTAAAACAATTATTCCCAGTTTTAGCTTTGTTAAGTTTCAATTCTTGCATATAAATCATATTGTACTTGTTGATCTTGCAGCAAAGTTTAGTTGAAGGTCTAGAACCTCTGGAGAATGGATGGGCTTTATCCCTGATTTTCTCAATTCTACTATGTAATCCACTCTCTATCAATATATCATTTTTTCTAGAAAAAAAAAATGAACAATATCTTATTTACCATCGAACTTTGGTCATTCCTAACTCAATGCTCAGTTAGGATAAATAAACTATAAAAGTTAAAATTTATTTATGTAATATATATTTGTAGTAAACCGAAGTATTCTGTTTCTCTCTCTCCCCATCTCTCCCTAGTTTCTTCCGCTCAACCAAAACCTTCACTATAACCAAATCGAGCAAGATTAACTCGTTAACGATGTACATAGTTTTTTTCGAAGCTTTTTAGTGTTGTTTGGTTCGGATTTTTCTCATGTAATTCAATCAGTGAAGGTGCTTTCTTTTCGTGATTTAGTTTTGAGATCGAGAAGAAGGTGTTTTTGGGGTATTTTTTTTGTTGTGATTGATAATTGAATGTTTAATTGTTATATGGGTTCTTGTTGTTGGGTGGTGGTATCAACCTGGTTGCTGCTTCTTTTTCTTCACCATTACCGATGGTGGTGGTGTTTGGATTCAAAGTTTGTAGTCGCTGGTTTTTCTTGGGGTAATGGTTGTTGGTGGCGTTTGTTTTTGTGGGTTTGTTTCCATGGTAGTGGAGTTTGATGGAGTATGGTGGGGTTTCTCATCTCTGCTAGTGAGGAAGGTGGCTAAGGTTGTGGGTGGTGTTTCTGTGTTGTTGCCGGGAGAGACCTCGAAACCTTTTTTACACGGTGGTTGGTGGAAGGTGATGATCCTCTTTTCTGCTGGTGGTGAAGATGGTGGCTAAGGTTTCTTCTTTGATTTGGGTCGGGTCTGCATGTGGGTCGGATGCGGGTTTGGTTGGGTCGGGTCTTTTTTGACTCGACTTTCCTTGATGCTGCTTGTTTAGGCTTGTGTTTCTGCTTTGTCTTGAGTTTTGGTTCCAAGTATATATTTGTTGTTGTTGTTGCTGACTTAGGTTGGAGTACTCGGTGGCTGGCTTGGATTTGAAGCTCAAGATGGGTTAGTGGATTAGTGGTGGTAGCGGGTGGCGGTGTTTATTTATAGGTTTGTTTGAATAAAGGTTGTTTTTTTTAGTAAAGGTTGGTATGAGACTTGATAATGTTCCTTCAAGTGACTTGTGTAGAAATAGATCACTGGTCATTGGAGTCAGTTGTCCTTAGGTAGATGTGCCACAATGTAATTTTGCTCCTTCGAGCTGTTGTTCATGGTTGTACCAGCTCTTTGAGCTTCAATACTAATACATATTATACCTTTGCTCCAAAATAAATAAATATATATTCGTAGTTAAACTCCATATATTTAGGGGCTAGATCTGAGCAAAGGTTTCTTGTTTTTAATTATTTTTGTTGTTTTCAATAATTTCTTCGCTATTAGAGCGATTTTTATGTTCGCTATGTGGGAGATTTTATCTACACTTTTATAGTGTTTCTTTCTAACGATTTGTTCGTGTTTGGTTTTCTTGGTAAAAGTACATCGGCGATTCAAAATGGCGATGCCCCCTAGACCCCCGCGACATGACATGTCAAGTCGAACACATAGCGGCAATTTTTTTCCAGAAAATATCCAATATTCTCCCCTTATAAGTCATACTGTGACGAGGTTACCCTCGTGACAATATCTAAAAGGGTGTGCTTTCTAACCGTCGGATGTTTCATCGCAGACATACGCAAATCTTGAGGTAGAATTAGAAAATAAAAATAGTTCTTATTTTATTGTATTATGTATTTTTGGGTTTTATGTCCATATGTTTAATTCCATTCGATAGTTTAGTCCCTTTAACAAATTAACCAAGTGATTTGTGATGCGTGAGAAGAAAATCCTTCTTTTGAGTAATGGGGATGGATGATTAGATTACACAGAGAATGGTAAGGACCATTCTGAAGTATCGACAATGGTTAAGTTTCTGAAGCTAAACAAAGCTGTTTAGTAATCTTTTAAGGACGATTTGCTTTTGTCATCTTTCGTGATTTCATTAAGGGAGCACATGAGCGTCCGTATGGACATTACTTCAGCCCCAAGGATTAACAAAGTACCCCAAGAAGGTAATTTGCATGAATCCAGCCAAGAAAATCACAAAGAAATCCAAGAGTGAAAACTTTCATCAAGCTTGTGAATTATAACCACTTCATGCCTGCACTTTACATCTTTCATGTCGATCTTAAGGATGTATCACTCCAGATGTTCTAATTCGTGTGACAAGAAGGTTGCAGCTGTATATAGAGTTACCCCAATGTCGCTTAATAATTAATATTGACTGTGAGTGCTTAATTTCTTTGTTTAAGCCCATGGTGATCCGTACTTTCCATCTCCCATTAATGTATCTGTAGTTTTCATTTATATCATGAAATGTTAGTGTTAGCCTACAAGGATAGATCAGTTATGATGTACTTGTTTATGGGTACGATTAAGTGATCCACAACACTTCGGCATAGCTGTCCAGGTTTAGGAATTTAGAAGATGAAAATAGAGATTGTATTCGTATGGGCGAGATTAGTCTTTGGGTTAATTTCAGGATTAATTAATAAATATATTATTGATGCGGGACTTATAAAAATTAAAAAAGAAAGGAAAAAACTAAAATTGTTTATATTTTCTAATTCTATCTCAGAATTTGTGTACATCTATGATCAAACATCCTATGGCTAGAAAGCGCACCCTTATAGGAACCGTCACGAGGGTGACCTCGTTACAACATGACTCCTCCCCTATTTTCAAAAATGAAAATACACAAAAAAACAAAGTAAAAAACTTTAAAACAGAGTGGCTACATCACCTAAGTGACTGCCTACGTACCCGAGTGGGATCAAGCCAACGTAGTTCACGCTTAGTTGGGAAATAAACATCTTCGTAGAAATCAGCACATAAATGATAGGTATCTTTTGGATTTGAACCTTCACTTAGTGTAAGAAATTCAAAGCCTTATCTGGGTTCAGTGGTGAAACCAGTCTTGAACCAAGTACCCCATATGATAAAACCGGAATCTCAACACATACTGATTCCTGAGGTTGTGTGTTCTGTAGCCAGCACATAAATGTCCACGTGCTTATCATGTATTCATGAGTCTCTCAAAGAACGGTCTTTTTCTCTTAGGAAACGTCCCGATTTCCATACTCATATAGGTAAGTCTCGAAGGTGTTTCTGCGAGATACCTTGTGATAAAAGTTAGACTTATTAAGGATTTTCATCCATCCCTTTTTTTCTTGCAGAACCATTGCACTAATTTGAAATGGGAAGTTTATAATTAGTGCGCCATACCCACATCCATAACTTGTTGGTACCACATTGAACCTTGTTTATCTTTTTCAAAACCTAGGTTGGGTTTCTGCTATGGATGATTAACTTTTTTTCACAGACCTCAGTCCCATTTCCCCACATTTTATTGAAAACACTAGTTTTGGTAGACTCTTTGTGAATGGGTCTGCCAAGTTATTCTTTGATTCACTAAAGTTAACCGAAACTACTCCTATCTTGAGTAGTTGTCTGACAACTTGATGTCTAAGACTTGAATGTCTTGACTTCCCATTATATGTCTTGTTAGTGACATTAAAAATCGTAGCCTGATTATCACAATTAATCAAGACTGCTGGAGTTGGCTTCTTCCAAAATGGGATCTCTTCAAGTAAGTTTCTAAGCCATTCTGCCTCCTTACATGCATCCGTAAGTACTATCAATTCTGACAACATTGTTGAATCAACTAGAATTTTATGTACAAGTAATAACTAAGTAATGTTGTTGTGAGTTCTACTGGTGATGTTGTTGGTGGTAATGGTGTGCTAATTTCCTTTGTTGGTGGTTTTCCTTCTTCTTCCGTAGTTCCTTATGTTCCTTCTGTCACCATTTTTGGTGGAAGTGCCAGTGCTGATGCGATGATGTACTCCGATGAGTACGCCAGGCTGAGCGAAGGAGAGCAAGCTCGAATATTGACTTCTCTAGACAAGTATGTTCAACAACATCTTGTGTATGCGGTGAGTGACTATATCCTAATCGTTTTTGTTATGTATTTTGAGGAGACGAACCAGAGCTATTGAGGGCGATGTTCTCCGCTTGGAATTTGAGCTCGAAGTGTCCAAGCGAGAGACAGAGTCTCTGCACCACGATAACAAGGAGTTGGAAGGTACTTAACCTTTTGCTTTATCATTTCTTTGTAAGAAAATTAAGTTCCTTGAATCTGAACTTAGTCCCTCTATTGAACGTAATTGTGCGTCAGTCGGAGGAAAGGATAGAGATTAATGCTCATAAGCATTGTAGATGAAAGGATAGAGATTAATGCTTCACTTTTTGAAGATCGATTTGTGTTCTCGTCTATGCAAGATTGATTCTTTAGAGCAAGAACTTGTCCTTAGTAATAGAGATGTGGATGTTCATCGTGATCGCATTGTGGAGCTTCGTGCGAGGGTGGAAGAAGTAAAACAAGTGGCTGTCGCTCGTGCTGAGGATATTAAATTGTTCCAGACTCAAAAGAATAAGCTTGCTGAGTGGAAAGCAGATCATATGCCCATGTTAGCCAAAGCAGGAGACGATATCTTCATCGGCTTAAACGAGAGTATATCAAGCTTGAGAGAGAGCGCGAAAAGCATTTGTTATCATGTCCTGCTGGCAGTGGTGCTATTACTCCTTTTGAGGCACAATTTGTTGCTTTAGATAATGAGAAGACTCAATTGGAACAGACCTTAAATTATGTCTTAGCTAGCCAGGAAGGTTGCCTTTTGCAACTTTTGATATTTTAATGCTTTATTCCTTAGAATATTTTTGCCTATTAATATTGTTGTTTTATCTCGCATAGGATGCAAGCGCAATGCAGAGCTGGAGAGGCAGTTTGATGATGTTAGGGGAGAAAAGCAAAGCTTGGATGATGAGCTCAACGGCATGGAAGCTCGCTTTGAAGAGGAGCTAGAGGCTGAACGTTCTACTTGGAGACAAAAGATGGACAATCTAGATGCCGAGTATGGTGTAAAGCTGACTAATGCTTGTAAAGCTGCTATTCTTCGTGAGCATCAAAGGGTTGTTGCTGCTGCTGCTGCTTCACAGGCCGTGTTACCTCCTAAGCCTGTTATTGAGCAAACTTCCCCTAATGGTGGTGCAGCTGAGGATGTCAGACAGATGGACCCTGAATAAGGTTCTCCTGGTGGTGAACAAACTTGAGTTCCTTGTTGCTTATCTTGGTTAGTGGTAGTTTTGCTTTTCTTCTGCATGTTTGAACAAATATTTTTGAAATCCTGTCCTTTGTTTGTTGGTAAGTCCTCGTGCTTTTTCCAAGGCGATGTTTAATTGTGAGATAAAAAGAATATTTCTTATGATACCGTTAAATTTAGCCTCCTAAATTTTGAACTTAACCACTTGCATCTCTTCCTCGTGCTAAACCAAAGTCGGAACAACAATTCATAAATGATCTTATGAACTTTAGCACATAACCGAAGCTCCCTACTAGTAGTAAAAACATGGAGATGAAAAAGATTTTTGAAGGCGTTGTTAAAGAATTTAACAAATTAACAAATAGGAACCGGTTAAGGAGTTGGGACCTAGTAATGAGAAGTTAGGGCGTGGAAAAAGTATTCCTGCTATGAAAAAGTTTTAAGTTGGCTTCTTTGTTAGGACTTCTAGTCTTTAAGGGATTGATTTGTTGTATTTGTTTGTGCTTGGGTGGAATTTGTGCCATTTTTTACTACGTTTAGGCGCTTCTTTTCTTTATCTTCTTCTTCTTTTCCGGTGATTCAATGAATCGAACCTTTTACCTATAAAAAAATATCAAGAGAATTTTAGGGAGATAGAAAGACTGACGACGGGGTAGACGAGAATAAGATGAGAAGGAACAAAAAGAGACATTCTCAATTATATATATAATGGGTGGTCATCTTACAAAACCCTAAGACCTATAAGTTAAGTAAACCTAGGGTTTAGCATATGAACCAATACCCGCCAACCCAACCCAACCCAACTAGGGGTGGAGCCACATGGAAGGGTGGGTGTGTGATAGATGCATTTATATATTTATTTTGATCTCAATTGTGTATTTTGTTAGTGCTCATTTTTATACTTATTTGATTGTTTTATGTTTTTATAGGTGTTTTTGGAGAACTAAACATGCGCGCGAAAATTGGCTCGAAAAGTGGCATCCGTGGCATTTGGGACCGGAGAGGAATTACATTAGAGGCATTTCAGAAAAGGTATACAAATAATATAGGCTCTCGTGACCAATCTTGGTGGGGTGCGCTAATGAGTTTCAATGACCTCTGTTGAGTCGACATCATTGGCCTAACTCTCTACTTCCAATTTTACGTATGATATTTTGCGCATGATATGGAGAAGAATTACTTTTTGTTTTTTGAAAATTAATATCATATATTTCCTCCGTTTCAAAAAGATAGTACAAATTTGTATATGAAACCGGCCTATTTTTTTGAATCGCACGGAGTACGAAGAAAGATGGTTACATATATATAAGGGAAGTTGGAAAGACAATTGGCATGTGCTTTGTGAAGTGGTTTATTAAGGGAAGTTGAAAAGGCATTCTCGTGGGTCCAGATTGTCTGTGCCACTGCTTGTGTGTGTCCTATGTGCCACACCAATAGAAACACGGTATTTTCTCTTGGATTTGTAATATCTTCTTTAACTAATTAATTATCTTTCCTAATCGATTAGTGTTGTATAAATAGAAAATCTATTTAGTTAGTCATGGTTAATGAGAGGAATGATGTGGCGTGTTTCTATTGGTATGGCACATAGGACACACACAAACAGTGGCACAGACGATCTCGATCCCATTCTCGTAAGCTTATATGGGGTTACATGTAAAGTGGAGGAAGGAAATGATTACTTTCTTTAATTAATTAATTTCCTACTTTGAGTTATGCTAGACATGGAATGTCTTAATCGGACAGTGAAACCAAAATGGTTGTCAGACGGAATGTGTTGGGAGGACAATGCGGCATATGTTGATTTGGTGCTTATGTCAATAGTTAACACATGGGGCAAATCCATTGGGTGGTGATGTGGTTTTGGAGATTGAAAAGGAAAGTGTTTGCTTCAAATTTATTTATATACGAAGTCGAGAACAGGGTCGGGGTTGTCAGTTTTGGAGATCCGGGAGCCGATACCAATAATAGTTTTTATTCTTCTCTTTTTATTTTTATTTTTTTTGTAATAATGAGGAGCTAAACCCAATATTGGGATAGTGGAAAAAGTTATTTTTTTACGATTGTGATAATTCTATTTAATTCGTTTATAATTTTTTGCACTAATTATTAATCGTTTTATGATTTTTCTTAATTAGTTGTGATTGTGTTTGATGTCGCATGCTTAGTCTTAGGTACTTTTGATGCGTCATACTTATGATTTACATCTAATGTTTTAAAAATCTACATTGACAAAGAATCAGAGTCGATATTACTTGAACTATAATTGTCTAGAGTTAATATTTGCCGCATGAAAATGGAAAATGGTAGAATCCTAAGTTGATGAGTGCCAAATATTGTATATATTTATCCCTTTTTGTTGGCATTTTAACTCATCTTTTGTGCATTAATTCTACATTTTATCCCATATTCTGTATTTTCATTGTTTTCAAGAATAAATATTTTTATTAATTAATTTTGCATTTTTAGGTAATAAATAAAGTTCGGATGAGTCGCGGAGCGAAAAGAGCAGAAAAGTAGTGAAAAGCCGGGAGAAATCACGCAAGGAAGCCGCGAAGAATGGTACGCACAACCTCATTTTCTACACACAAAAGCGCCTCCGTTCTCAGCCGTCAGATCAGTTCTCAGAAGCATCCGATGGTCGCTCCTTCATAGAGCATCAAAATCTGAAGTCTCTGCCAAGCACCACAGCGCTGAAATTCCAAGCCTTCAGATTAGATGGTTGTTGAATCCAACGGTCGCTCCCTTGCTATTCATCAACGTTTGATATCTCCGCCTTACACTACAACACCTAACCCATCTAGAGCCGTTAACTTCGTCGTATAAAAAAATCCAGCGGTCGCTACAAGCTTCACTTCATCTCACCGTCCGATTGATCTTTCATCCCTATCCCACGGCTCAGCGTTGCAGATCATCAAACTCGATACACTCGCCTCACACCCTAGCGACCGAGCACCTACACCTCAACCAAACGCACCCTTCCCTTCTCCATCGAACCATCTCCTCCATCACCCCCTCTGCAGAACCGCCATGCCCCGTACCACCACCATCATCACCACCTCTCCTGACGCCCCCAAATCACTCCACTATTTTCTCCCCAAATCACTCTACTCTACCTATACCCATCATCACTATCACGTTTTACATCAACTAATCTCCTCAATTTCTCATCTCTGCCGACTGAAACCCTAGGTGAGAAATTGAAGATATAAGTTGATGTTAGAGCAACAATTGGAGCGGGAGATGACTCAGGAAGAGAAATAGAAGGATGGGTCGACGAGATGGAGCGAGAATTTCATCAACAGTAGGTAATTGGCAAAACCTAATTTTACTGACTTTGGGGAAAATTGGGGGAAAAGCTAATTTGTGTAATGGTATAAATTGGTGTTGGGGGAAGCATTAGGGGGAGACTTTTTACCTCTCTGGACTAGCCAGTAGAGAATTGAACAAATTTTATGAACTGAAAATTTCAGTGCTTGTATGTTTGTATGTTTGTATGTTGCATTTGCTTATGTGTTGTAGTCATTTGTTTTGCTGCAATTTATGTTTAAATTATCTATGTTAGTGTATGCATGTTGTCACTTCATGGTTAGCATGAGCTAATCATTTTCAGGCCAAGGCTCAGTGAAGCCTTGTGCACTGTCAAGTGTGAATGAACTAGAGAGTTGCTTCCTGTTGCTGTGTTTGAAGGTGTATTTGAGAGAGGCCAATGCTTATAGAGCCTGTGATTGGCTTACTGTCAAAAGACAGCCAATGCTAGGGGTAGCCTAGCAAGCAAGTTGGTGTTCTCTCATTTCTAGTTGTATGCTTAGGAAAGAACTTAACCTAGACCATGTACTTGATTAGGATACAAGGTGGATCATAGCTTGGCTTGCCCACCACTTCTCTTTTAATCAATCTTAATTTCAGTCACTTTTCAGTTTGTGTTTTTGCATTTCAGCTTTATTTTCATGCCTTTTATGTTCCTGCATCGTAGCTACTGTGCACTGAAGGCAGTGCACAATCTTGCCTCTTGCCCTTGGCTGCCAAGCCTTGGTAGTTTTTGCTTTTTCTTAACTGCTCCTTTGTTGCCTTACCCTGCATTTTTGGTTCTTGCTTATCTTCTCCTTGCTTTGGTTCTTAACCTGCTTCTCTTTTGCCTTACTTTATTTCTTGTTTCTCTGCCTGCAACCTTGCCTGCCCTTAGCTTATTACACATCTTAGTTAGGAAAACTTCTTATATGCTCCTCTCCCTGTGGACAAACCCCTACTCACCTTTTATTACAAATATTGACCTTGTATACTTGCAAGCTATTTGTGTGCATCTAGATTCACACCAAGTTTTTGGCGCCGCTGCCGGGGAGCTGGCTGCCTTATCTTTGAAGTTTTCAAAGTCTGCTGTTGGTGTGCAAGTGTTGGTGACTCTGCTGTGAAGCTGCTGCAGCTGCTGCTGCTGCTGCTGTGGCTGTGAGAGCTGCTGCTGCTGCCAAGTCTGCTGTTGCCAACTTTCGCTGCTGGGCTTGCAACTTCTGTCTGGGCTTGCATTCGCTGGCTCCGTGCTCTGCTGCTGGGCTGCTCCACTGCTGCTGCTGGGCTTGGACGTGAGCTGCTAGGACGATCCTAAAGCCCAACTGGGCTGCAACTAAAAGGGGACTAAAAGCCTATTTTTGGGCTTCCCTCCAAAAACAAGTAAGCCTAACCCATGAGTTAACCCACTTGGGCCTCATTTAAATTCAAATTTGGGCTTGTAATAATTAATTTAATTATTTATTTGGGATTGTAATAATTTTTATTTTCTTTTTTTTCTTTTTTTTATATTTGGGATGTAATATTTTTTTTTTTTTTTTTTTGTTTTTCTTTATTTTCTTTTATTTTTCTTTTTTCTTTTATGGGTTTGTTTAATTATTATTGTTTTTATTTTCTTTTATGAGTTGTGATAATTTATGCTAGGTTTAGTTCAAAAATTTTCCAAAGCCAAATTTTAAACCAAAAACAAAACCCTTCTTTAAACCAAAACCCATTCAAAACCAAACTTTCATAACCCTGTGGGCCAAATTGTTTCCGATTGCTCTGTCTGACCAACATGTTAGTTAAGGTACCTACTAGGACATGATTGTGACCTACAGAGACCGACAAACAGACTTGTTAGAATTAACCCAGACGAACCTATCGAAATTCTAAGTTCTGAGGGAGACAGTCCAGATCAACCAGAAACAATGGGAGAACCCGTACCCTCAAGGATTATATGTACCCAACTAGAGCCAGTCAACCTTCTTGTATTGTGCTACCCGAGGCTAATGGCCATTATGAGCTGAAATCAAGCACAATACAGATGCTTCCTATTTTTAGAGGTGTTGAGAATGAAAACCCGTACCACCACGTGAGAGAATTCGAGGAAATTTGTGGAACTCTGCGTTTCACTCAAATGACCGACGAAACCCTGAAGTTAAGGCTTTTTCCTTTCTCCCTGAAAGATAAGGCAAAGGCCTGGCTCTATGCTTTACAGCCTCAATCCATCATGACATGGGATGACCTCATAAAGGAGTTTTTCAAAAAGTTTTTCCCGAACCACAAGACTGCGACAATTCGTCAAAGTCTGAATAGCTTTGTGCAATTAGAAGGTGAGACCTTAGCTAGATACCTGGAGAGATTCAATGAATTATTGCTCCAATGTCCCCATCATGGTTTTGAAAAATGGAGACTTGTGCAAATTTTGTATGAAGGTCTAGATGTGTCCACCCGAACAACGGTTGAGTCGATGTGTAATGGTCTATTCGTAGATAAAACTGCTGACGCGTCTTGGGACTTCTTGATTGAAGTAGCTGAAAAGACGCAACAGTGGGAATCCATCCGTGAAACCAGAAAGACTACATCCGAAGCAAAGGCTTTTAGGATTGAAGCGGATTTTGAGGGTAGAGCAAACATGGCATCAATAGTTAGGAGATTAGAAGAGTTAGAACTACATAAAAATTCAAAACCTTCCACCACTACTCTCCGAGAACATGTCGCTTCGTCTGTTTGTGCTGCTTGTAACGACCCCAACCATCAATTCCAAAATTGTCCAGATTTGCTTGCAGTCCAGGAGTCTAGGCTTGAACAGGCACATGCCATGTTTCAAAAACCAGAGCATAACCCTTATTCACAGACCTACAATCCAGGATGGAGAAACCACCCTAACTTTTCATGGTCAAAAGGACCCACTCAAGGAGGACCATCTCAACCCAATCAGCTATCAGAGCTATCAAAACAATCAGGGATATCAGAACAATCAAGGTTATCAACACCCGAGAAACCCTCAACAACAATCAAACTCTCAACAACAATCATATCCTCAACACAATACCGACAAGAGATTATCCACCTAGAGGAAATGTTCCAGAGTTTGATGCAAAGTCAGAAAAATCTAGATCAAAAGATGGATCAAATATGTGAGAGAGAAAAGGGTAAACTTCCGAGCCAACCCCAACAAAATCCAAAGAGGATATTTCAAACAGGCACAACATCCTGCACTGAAACCTCACCTGATCAAATCCATGCCATTACCACCCTCCGAAGTGGTAAAGTCATCGAGAACAACGTGGGCGAACCTAATGAATCTGATACAAATTCCACGCTGTCTCCACAACCCCAGAAAACCAAAGAATCTGAGCAAGTTGGAAAATCTGACAATTCTACTGCTGTGAATGTCCCTTTGCCAACTCATCTCCTGTTGCCCATTTCCTCAAAGATTGATCTATCAACAGAAAAGTACCCATTACAATGAGATGTTAGATCTGTTCAAGAGAGTCAACATCAACATTCCTTTTCTTGAAGCAATCAAGCAAATCCCTGCTTACCAAATTCCTCAAAGACTTGTACTCAAAAGCGCAAGCTCAATGTGCAAAAACGTGCTTTCTTAGCTGAGCAGGTGAGTTCCATCATTCTGAACAAAACTCCACCCAAGTTTAGGGATCCAGGATGTCCAACAATTTCTTGCACTATAGGAGAACACACGGTCAATAAAGCGTTATTAGACCTAGGTGCAAGTGTTAACCTACTGCCATATTCTGTTTATGAGCAGTTAGGTCTTGGGGAGTTGAAACCAACATCTATCACTCTACAACTGGCAGACCGATCTGTCAAGATTCCTCGTGGAGTGGTCGAAGAGTTTTGATCAAGGTTGACAAATTCTATTTTCCCGTAGACTTCATTGTCTTAGACACTCAACCTGTACAAAACCCAGACTGTCACATTCCTGTCATCTTAGGACGTCCTTTCTTGGCTACGTCCAACGCGATCATCAACTGTCGGAATGGAGTGTTAAAACTGTCTTTTGGTAACATGACGGTAGAATTGAATGTGTTCGATATTAGTCAACAACCTGTGAATCTTGATGATGATGATGTGCATGAAGTTAATATGATTGAAGGATTAATGCAAGATTCGTTGACTAACATTCTATCCGTCGACCCCTTTCAAGCATGTATGGAGAACTTTAACCCTGATTCCTATGATGATGCATACTGTAGTGACGTCCTATCTCTGCTCGAATCTGTACCTCAAATGGACGTCACTGAAAGGAAATATGAAGTGGAACAACCCCTATTCTCTGATTCCAAGCTTATTCCATCCATTGTTGAGCCACCCAAGCTTGAATTGAAACATTGCCCTAGTACGTTGAAGTACGCATTCCTAGGTTCTTCTGATACTTTACCTGTCATTATTTCATCATGTTTAGACACGGAACAGGAAAGTAAGCTTTTAGAAGTACTTAAGGAACACAAAGAGGCCTTAGGATGGACCATCTCAGATCTCAAAGGAATTAGTCCCACCATTTGCATGCACCACATTAACCTTGAAGAGAATGCCAAACCATCGAGGGAAATGCAAAGGAGACTTAATCCTAACATGAGAGATGTAGTCAAAGGAGAGATCCTGAAACTACTTGATGCGGGTATCATATACCCAATTCCCGATAGCAAATGGGTTAGTCCCATTCAAGTTGTGCCTAAGAAGTCAGGCATTACTGTGTTCAGAACGACAAGAATGAATTAGTCCCTACTCGTACAACCACAGGATGGCGAGTATGCATCGACTACAGGAAGTTGAACACAGTAACAAGGAAGGATCACTTCCCGCTCCCTTTCATTGACCAAATGCTAATGCTAGAACGTGTGTCTGGACACAGTCACTACTGTTTTCTAGATGGCTTTTCTTTTCCGGTTATAACCAAATTCACATTGCTCCGGAAGATCAGGAAAAAACTACATTCACGTGTCCATTTGGGACGTTTGCTTATAGACGTATGCCCTTCGGGTTGTGTAATGCACCTGCTACTTTTCAGCGTTGCATGATGAGCATTTTTTCTGACATGATAGATAGTTTTCTCGAGATCTTTATGGATGATTTCTCTGTTTTTGGTTCCTCGTTTGACGAATGTTTGAAGCATCTTGCCCTCGTGATATCCAGATGTAAAGAAAAGAACCTTGTTCTAAATTGGGAAAAATGCCATTTTATGGTGAATTCAGGAATAGTTCTAGGACACATCATCTCGAGAAAAGGAATTGAAGTGGATAAAGCTAAAGTTGACCTCATTCAACATCTACCACAACCTTGCTCTGTGAAGGAGATCAGATCATTTCTAGGTCATGCTGGTTTTTACCGGCGATTCATCAAAGATTTCAGCAAAATCTCCAGACCTCTGTGCAGTCTTCTCTCCAAAGATGTTGCCTTCAATTTCGATGCTGCTGTGTGAAGGCATGGGAGGAATTAAAAACCCTTCTCACCACCGCTCCTATAGTCCGACCACCCGATTGGAAGCTTCCGTTCGAACTTATGTGTGATGCCTCTGATTATGCTGTTGGTGCTGTTTTAGGACAGCGAGTTGATAGACTACCATATGTGATATACTATGCTAGCAAAACCCTTAATGATGCCCAACTCAATTATTCAACTACCGAGAAGGAATTGCTTGCCGTCGTTTTCGCATTAGACAAGTTTAGATCTTATCTGATAGGGTCTAAGATCATCATATACAACAGACCATGCGGCTTTGAAGTATCTTCTTTCCAAGAAGGATGCTAAAGCTCGCCTTATTCGATGGATACTCTTATTACAGGAATTCGATCTCGAAATCCGTGATAAGAAAGGTTGTGAGAATGTGGTTGCTGATCATTTGTCTAGATTAACTTTAGAGTCTATTGATGAATTGAGCTGATTAGAGAATCATTCCCAGATGAACAGCTGATGTCTATCTCAGACCTTCCTTGGTTTGCTGATATTGTTAACTACCTCGCTACAGGTAGGATGCCCTCACGTTGGTCAAGACAAGACCGCTCTAAATTCCTGGCTGAAGTCAAACATTTCCTTTGGGATGACCCATATTTGTTTAAGTACTGTCCAGACCAAATCATTAGGAGATGTGTCCCCAACACTGAACAGAAAGATGTGATATCTTTCTGTCATGACCAAGCATGTGGAGGCCATTTCAGTGCCAAGAAAACTGCTGCAAAGATCTTGCAGTGTGGATTCTATTGGCCATCATTGTTCAAGGATTGCCATGATTATTGTGTTGCTTGTGAACGCTGTCAAAAGCTAGGAAGCATTTCGAGGAGAAACATGATGCCATTGAACCCCATTTTGATTGTGGAGATTTTTGATGTTTGGGGGATAGACTTCATGGGTCCATTTCCCATGTCTGACAGCAAGTTGTACATCCTAGTCGCAGTTGATCACGTTTCTAAGTGGGTAGAAGCCATAGCAACAAGAACAAATGACCACAAGGTGGTACTTTTATTTCTAAAGGAAAACATATTTGCACGTTTTGGTACCCCTAGAGCTATCATCAGTGACGGCGGTTCACATTTTCGTAACAAGTACTTTGAGTCTTTAGTACGCAAGTATGGCATAACTCACAAGGTTGCTACTCCGTACCACCCCCAGACGAGTGGACAAGTAGAAGTTTCTAATAGGGAAATTAAGCACATTCTGGAGAAGACGGTCAACCCGTCCAGGAAAGATTGGTCATTGAGATTGAATGATGCTTTGTGGGCCTATATAACATCTTATAAGACACCAATTGGCATGTCCCCCTATCGTCTAGTGTATGGAAAGCCGTGCCATCTACCTGTGGAATTAGAACATCGTGCCTACTGGGCAATCAAAGAGCTGAACTTCTCTCTGGACGAAGCTGGAATTCAAAGGAAACTTCAACTCAACGAGTTGGAAGAATTGAGAAATGAGGCTTATGATAGTGCCAAGTTATATAAGCAGAAGATGAAGATGTTTCATGACAAGCGTATTCTACGCAAATCCTTCACTCCTGGTCAGAAAGTCTTGCTGTATGACTCCCGATTACATCTTTTTCCAGGAAAACTGCGTTCCAGATGGAAGGGTCCGTACCTAGTACGCACAGTTTTTCCTCATGGAGCTGTAGAGCTGGAGGATGTCTCCAACAAGAACGTTTTCAAAGTCAACGGGCAGAGATTAAAGCCATTCCTTGAGCCATTTCCACCCGACATTGAAACAACCAACCTGGAGGACCCAGTCTATGTGGACTAAACTGGTCCACTCTTTCCCTAAATAACCAAACAGTTTTCCAAATGTTTCCCTAAAAACCAAAATTTTTCGTTTTCCCATCAAAACCAAATGTATCCCAACAAAACCAAATTTTTTTCCAAAAAGTCCAATCCCATTAAAAACCAAATTTTCTTGTAGATAATGTGTCAGTAAAATTTCCTTTTGTGAATATTTTGTGCCCATCCATTGTGACTGCTAATATGATGGATTTTTGCCTTGAAATAACGGAGTTTTAATCGAGCTACCACCGTACAATCGGGTATTCTCTCTCCTTTTACTCTACTCAGCATGTTCCTCTTCATATATTGTTTTATAATTCTTTCCATGTTTTGAAACATTGAGGACAATGTTTAGTTTAGGTTTGGGGGTATAGAGTAGATACCATGATAATATGCTATAACTGAAAACGAACTCCTTCTTTTTGAAAAAAATTGAAAAATTCCAAAAAAATTGAAAAATCAAAATTCAAAAAAAAATAAAAAATTGAAAAAAATCATAAAAAATGGAGCTCATTTACCTTGAAATGTTGACTCTTGTGCAAATATGTATTTTTATTAGGAGTCTTAGTCTAGATATTTAGGCACCCTGATTCTAGCACAATTCACATAGTGATAAGAAATTTGCACGCGCACGATCTACCAATACATGTATGGCCTCGATCTTCAAGGTGTTGGATAGGAAGTTACGATTGCCAATCACTTTAGAATACTGAACGAAACTGGACTAGCTTGTTCTTTGGTTGGTTGGGATAGAAGGTGGAGGTTACATTAAGAAAGACAACCATCGAATTTAACTGGGTGCATCAAAAAGGGCTACCTCTTGCAAAGTGTCATGTAATTTTTGTTTCCTTTTGTATATGTATCAAAGGTGTTTCTTTGTTCAGAAAAATACAAAAAAATCAAGTATTTATCAATTCCATCATCTCTTGTTCCAAAAATAAAAAGAGAATTGTCAATGTAAATAAGAGTCATGTAAATAGTCATCTTTTGTTGTTTCGTTGTAATAAGCAAGGAGGGTGTATGCCATTGATGTACAACGCGAGAAATTGTGAAATACCTCCAACTCATTCACAATTCTCGTAAAGTCCGGACAGCTAGCTAGATTTCGACCTCAGTTCTTAGCCTGAGAAACTATCTCTTGGTGATTAGTAGTCATGACTTCAGATCTTTCTTTACACATGTGTAGATACACTTTACACTCTTATCACATGTCTTTTTTTGTTATCAGTGCTAGGATTGTGCCTTCGATAGCTAGATTGACATCTCCATTTTGCTGTGAGCTTAAACTGTTTTGCACATGTCACGTTTGATGGAATCTGAGCTTATATTTTGACCTAGAACTTTGTAGGTACGTTCTAAGCAAACCTTCACGAGACTTCAACTCGTCCACTAGGGACACTTAGTGGTTTAAAAGGCTTAGTGCATACGCTAAATGCATTCGAGAAACCAGCGACAGTGGTATAGTTAGGATTTCCTTAGTTTTGTTTTACTTGAGGACAAGTAAAATTCAGGTTTGGGGCTTGTTGCACTAATTATTAATCGTTTTATGATTTTTCTTAATTAGTTGTGATTGTGTTTGATGTCGCATGCTTAGTCTTAGGTACTTTTGATGCGTCATACTTATGATTTACATCTAATGTTTTAAAAATCTACATTGACAAAGAATCAGAGTCGATATTACTTGAACTATAATTGTCTAGAGTTAATATTTGCCGCATGAAAATGGAAAATGGTAGAATCCTAAGTCCCAGTATTTCTCAATATTATCATCATCTTTTATCATTAAGTCTAAAATCAATCTTCATACGTCCGAGTTGAAAGAACTTTTACTACTACTTTCTACAACAATATGAAATTACACCAATTTTTGTTGCCGCCGACGCGGACTTGTATTTTGGTTTTAGATTTTAGATTTATTTTTGTTTTTATTTTTTTTTATCCATTTTGTTCTTTTTTACGCCTTTGGTATTTTTTGATTCTTTTCAGATTTGGAACAAAGCCAGAAGGAAAGAAAAAGTGTTATAAAAGGAAAGCAAAGCCAAAGAAGGAAAGAAAAGAGGAATCCAAAAGCAGTGAAAAAGATTTTATTTTTATTCTTATACTTTTTAGATTTTTATTTTTAGAAAACTGTATTAGGGTTTGTTGTATTTTTTGTAAATGTCCTTTTTATTTTTGGACATAGACATTATTATTATTATTTTTAGAACCCTAAGGAAGGGTTGATTTAAATAAAACTGTTGCAGGGAAGGACGACAGTTACGATACTTTCTCGACCCCTTGGGTTCGTACACCGAGCTGAGTCGACTACAACCGATTCGCCGCCCGTCTGGTACGAGAGGTAAAATTCTTTCCACCCACGAATCTCCTGTCAGTGGGTTTTCTTTTGTGATAAAAGCACGTGCACACGCCAATTACATCGTCAGATTAGCGATTATTAGGAAAACACGTGGTTTAGTACGGTGAACCCTCTGGGCGTTACCATCCGAAACACCTCAAGCCTTAGCCTTGTACCTTTGACCAGTCTTTGACTGTAGGTATATTTTGCTAAAGGTAACCTGAGCTTTCGAACTGGTATTATAATAACCAATACAATGAATATCCGGCTGAGCAACATGGACATTATTCTTATTATGACCATAGTGTGAATAGTGATTGGGAACGCCAATCTTTTCAAGGTTATGGTTCATACCATGGTGAGACCAATTACTATTCACACACCCACCAGTCATATGCGCAAAGCAATCCTTCTATTTCTCTATAATATGCTCTCAAGAGTCATTCCTTATTTATGAAGGAAACCTTTAATATTCCAGACGAGTCCCTAGATCAGTCAAAGATGTCTCTAGAAGAGTTTCTCAAGCGATTTACTGAGAATACAAATAGGATTGTAGAAAAACTGGCTCAAGATAGTCTTAATGTCAAATATAGTGTTTCCAATAATACCCTTGAAAATGAGTATAGTTATTTGCATAATCAAGATCACGAGGTTAGATTGGTAACACTACTTTAATGAGGTTCAACCATTTTAATGTTATTATAATGATGATTATGATGAGGATAGCGTTGATGAAGAATATGACATCAGTGATCTGGAATTTGTTACTTCAAATGAACTTTATGATGATAGTGTTATTTCTGGTTCAACTCCCGATAATTTTAATGATTATTCACCTATTCAAAAGGACGAGGATTTGATTAGAGATACCACTTATTTAGATTATGTAGAATCTTCTTTTGATTACGAAGCTGATGATGGTTTAGAGGAACGTGTATATTTTGAGTCTAACGATTTTAAAATAATAGTCTTAGACAAAGAAAATGAACTCGTGGACATGAGTGAGGATGAACCTGACTTAGAAGAATCAATTGACCATTTTCAGGAATCTGATGACCTAGAAATTAGGGAAGTTGTGACTAGTCTTTATAGAGACACTGAAAACTCTAAGTTTGGGGGGTGATTATCATTCTCCATGTGCTTTAACTCTTAGAAAATCCCCTCACTTGGGACTTGACATATGTGCCTCAACCATTTTACAAGATTATCTTCATGCACGTTTTCCTGAACCTTGTGATGTCCATAAGGAAGTTCGGTAGTTTTTTTTTTTGATCGGTCAAAAAGAAATTTCATTGAAAAAAGTCACTTAAGGGGGGTACTTTAACACAATGATTAATCGAACAAAAAAAGGAGAACCGAAAGGGGATTAGGCTACCCAAGAAAAAACCACAAAAAATTACGGAAGCCGGTATAATGAATCCCATAGAGTAATCACCATATTTGTCGTAATCCCTAGCATTCTTGTATTCGATTCGGCCCAAAATAACACTTGTAATTTGATATCTCTAATGAGGAAGTTCAGTTGTTGGAAACCCATCCTCTGGTTGATGTGGTTTTCCCAGGATATGATACCTAGATTGACTTTTTTTCCCACCAAATATTTTTCTTCCAAATGTGGAAATGTATGATTTTCAAATGTGTCAATTATTAAGTTTTAAGACTAAGACTAAGTACTTTAGGAGATTAAAATCGACACTTTTGCTTAAGAATGACCACCACTCTCATTGTGGTCAACTATGTGAGTCAAACCTGATTGACTTTAAAGATCCTCATTTATTCAGGTTATTATTATGTGCTTCTAAGTTCTTATTTGAGTTTTTCCCGACTTTACAACCTGATAATTTGGATCTTACTTATGAGGAACACAAGCCCAGAGAAATTTATTTAGACCCTTTCATAGAGCCTGAACCTGAACCACAGCTAGATGTAGTTTTCTTAAACAGGAAAATAGACAAGGGTATGCTTTATTTGTTCATTTTCTTGGCATGTTGCAGATTCCTTTTATTTGTGGTAGCTTTATTTGGTTTTGATGACCCACAGATGTTTCGGCTATTACTTTATGATTCTATGAAGTGACTAATCCTTTCTTAGTCTGGATGAAGACGTTAAACTTAGCACTTCTTGGGAGGTAACCCATGCTCATGCAACACGGTAATATCTTTCCTTAGCTTCTTTTGCTTCAAATAGTAACAGTTTCTCCTTGTTCATGCTTTTAAATTTTATCTTTAGTACATTGAGGACAATATTAGATTTAAATTTGGGGGTATGGGAAAAACTTTTTAGTTACATAAATAAACTCCAGAGCCTAGAGATTTATGCCTATTAAGGATGACAGTAACCAACCTAAGTGGATGGAAGCATCTTGGTTGTAGGAGTTGAGGAACCAATCTGATTAGATGGAAATATCTAAAGAGTCTATTCATAAAAGCACAGAGCTCGGGTGTTAGTGTAGTTGCAGGAAATCCTACACTACACCCCTCATATGATTTCATTAACGCTCAACTCATTTTTAGGTTAACAATCTTAATTTTATTGATGAATCTTTGAACAATTTTACAAGAAAAGATAAAGGAATCAAGAATAACCATTGCTCTAGATTTTCTCTCTCCTATTTACTTGTTTCTTACTCAAAAAGATCTCTCCCTTTCCTTTACAATTGAACGACTATTTATAAGGAAGTACCTAGTGGATGACAGCTAATCTGTCCTTTATTTTCGGATATGTCTTGCGACATTCTGGCAACCTTACAAATGTTAATCTCTCAAACTCTCTCATTTTCGCAGAATCATTACATTTTTCTCATGATTTTAGCTGACGTCGTTTATTATGTCACTTCCAAAATTGTTCTGCGACGCTGTTGTGTTGTGTTGTTGA
Organism: Papaver somniferum; assembly: GCF_003573695.1. Lineage (NCBI taxonomy): Eukaryota > Viridiplantae > Streptophyta > Magnoliopsida > Ranunculales > Papaveraceae > Papaver > Papaver somniferum. The sequence goes on from NC_039362.1 coordinate 81,856,655, forward strand.
TAATTTCGCTGAGGCATTATTGCTGCGAGATTCTGATCCTACATCTTGCATCTTCTCATATCTTCTCTGCAAAGTAGAGAATGATGTGAGAAATGCCGCAGCTGTTCATCTCTTCATATTCTGCATTTATCACACGTATCCTTTCTTCCATCCGTTTCTTGACACGTCTTCTGTAACCGCTGCTTTTCAACCGCTCATGTCTTTTCGTCTTAATGGTGTTTATTTCTTCGAGTAAAAAATCTTCTTTATATATTCTTATTACTCTTCTTTCCACTTTCTTTTTACTTTCTCTTCTCTTTTTATTCTCTCATCTCTGTAACTCTATTGTTCTTCCGTAAGTTCCGCTACTGTAATCCTCCCCTCTTCAATCTTCTTACTTTTTATTCATTCTCACACTTTATATTCAAATATGCCTCCAAGTGGCCATAAACATGAGAAAAACTTAAAAGACGTCCAAAAAGATCTTGCAGAGAAAGGTTTCACACTTTCTACCATTCCTGGTGAAAGTGCCAAATCAATTTTTTCTATCAAACTTTTCTCTGATCAATATTGTGATGATCAATCAATCATAATTTCGCTAGGTCAAATTCTCCCAGGTCTCCCCATTCCTCTTTATGATCCAGATATTCCTTTGTTCTATGAAATTCTCGCTCACTCGGGATTTTTGCGAGCTATCTTCCAATTGAGTGGGGATTGCATCCGTCTGATGTTAGAGTTCGCTAACCGTGGTGCTGGTAAAGGATCTCTGTACTCCAAAGAACTTAGGGATCCTAAATTCGCAGATTTGGAGATAATTGCTAAGAAATACACAGTAGCGAGTTTCTTTGAAAATTATGAATTGATCTCCATGAAGAAAGAGAATACTCGCTGGGGTATTCGTTTGAAAAGGAAAGATAACATTGATGAAGCTAAAATACTCATGCAAGACATTGATTGGCATTCTGGTAAGAATACAACTCCTCGCCAATCCAAAGATGATAAATGGTGTGTTTTTCTCTTGATGCTAAAAGGACCTTATATTGCTGGGTCAAATGTTCTTTCTGAGAATCTCGCTACCTATCAACCTTGGGTATTCTCTTGGCCCGAGAAGGAGAAAGAGGTATGTTTCTTCCAGCTTCACTTACTTTATATTTCTTTATTTGTCTTTATTCTTTTGTTCGCTGACCCTTGCGACATTCTACAGATCCAAAAACTGAAAGATAGTTATAACAGGACTAGGAAGACTAGTACCTTGTTAGATCTTCGCTCATACACAGATGAGGTAAGAAACATTCTCTTTATGATTTTAAACAGTATATTTTTGCTTCCATTTCTTATTTTTATCTGTGTGTGAAGATTATTGCTGAAATAGAAGAACCTGCCAATGTTGCGAAGATTGGTGATAAAGGCAAAGGTGCTCTTCGCAGGTAAAAACCAACTGCTCCTCCTTTAAAGAAAATAAAAGTTTGTTCTTCTTCTCTTTCAAATATTCTTTCTCATGAAAACTCCGAGAATGATGAGGATGATGAGGATAATGATGACCTTACTGCAAATGAAGATTCTCCATCTGAATCTTCTATGGCTAAGCTCTCTGGCCTCTTTTATGATTCTTTGCAAGGAATGGGAGATAGTCAATTCGCTAACACCTGTAAAGCTCTCGGTACAATTTGCGATGTTCCTTAATTGGATGGTGATAATTCTCTTCGTGGAGTTTCTAGATCAGTGACTCCCAATTTCCTGCATTCTCTTAATAGTCTGGTATACTTTCATTCTTTTACTTCTTCATTGTTGTAACCCAAAATCTCTTTCTATGGTAATACCTTTTATATTTTCTCGCAGGCTGGAAAAGCTTCTTTCGCTGTTGCTTCAGATCTAGAGAGGAGACGCGAAAATATTGAAAAGAAGAATCTTCAGTTTCGCACAAAGAATGAAGAACTGGAAGCTGAAGTCAAATGTCTTCGCGAGAAAAACAGACAACTAGAAATTGATTCTTCTTCGTATAAGAACAAAATCTCTAGTCTTCAGCAAGCTAATAATCAGCTATATGGTATGTTACTTTTCTCCTTTCCCTTCATTCATTCATCCTGTTATTTTATCTTATTTAATTGATCCTTTTTGCATACATTTATGGTCTTTCTGATGAAGCTACCATTCTTCGTTCATTTCCTAATGCCTTGGATAATGATACCCTTATTGAGCGTCTTAATAAATCTTTAAATAGTTTTTCAAATGATAGAATTTCATCTCTTTCTCTGAATGAGCTTAGATCCAAATTTCGCCTCTTAGAAATTGACCATAGATCTAGTTTAGGCTTAGCCAACCGATTTAAGCGTCTCCTTCTTAATTCTAAAGAGAAAATCAATGAGTTGAGAACCAAAATTAGCGGTCTCATAGATGATAAGGATCGCATCTCCGATCAAGGTCGCCTTAGCGAAATTCTAAGAGACTCTTCTTGAAGTTCAACTTGAACGAGATGAAGCTAATCGCAAGAACATCGAGCTCTGCGAAAGAGAAAACCAAATTCGTTCTCGTCTTCTTATAAGTAATTAGGATGAATTTGCTTGGGCTGCGAAAATTTTAGATGATGCCAGAAAAGATTTAGGTGTAAATGTTAGTCTCCAAGTTGAGCATACAACCTTGATTAGAGATATGATTTCTGACAGAGAAGGTTATTAACTGTTCTTCTTTATTAATCTTTTGTTTCTTATGAATTTTAATCAAATTATTAATTGATTGTCTTTTGCTCGCAGATTCTGAAAGTAGATATCGTGAAAAGATTGAGGAACTTGAAACTGAAAAAGAGGAACTCGCAAAGAATCTTTCTTCTCGCAACGACAAGTATTCTAGATTAAAGAATCAAATCAAGGTCACTGTTGTGAACTTTAAGAATGATGCTATGCATTTTCACAATCAAACTATCCAAATGGTTTGTGATGACCATAGTATCCCTCATTCTGATTATCCTTGTCTCTTGGAAGAGATTTTTGATTATTTCGCAATCTTTGTAATTTTGAAGTCTTTGTAATCTTGAAATCTTAGTAATCTTTATAATCTTGCTTCTCGCATGTTTATTTTTGTTACGCGAAATTTATACAGAATTGTCTCTCACACAGTTGGAATTTGATTACTTCGCAAGACCTTTGATTATTTCGCAAGAGAGGCTTAGCACAGTTGGTATGGTGTGAGAATATGCAAGTAGCAGGTCGCGGGTTCAATTCTTGCCTCTCGCATCTATTTTTGCTAAGCGACATTTATACTTCATGCAACGTATTTTTCGCGCGAGATTGACAACAACAGCGAATCACATAAAAGGGAGAGATATTTTGCGGTAAAAGAAATGATCTGTTTCTGCCATTCTTCTAGTGGCGAGATTTTTGCAATATTCATAATTTCTCTTCCATCATTATCTCTTGTGAACACTCTACTTAAAACATTGTCATGAAAATCTTCAATTGTCTTGTATGAATGTATGATAGAGTGACAGAATAGATTCTCTACTTTTGCACCAACTTCTATGAAGAATGTTTCCTTCTTTTTCATCGTGTTTACTTTGTGATGCTCTGGCGGTGGTGGAAATGGTTGAGATTGTGGGTGCCCTACCAAAAAGTGGTTTAGTTTTCCTTGATCTATCATTCTCAGAATAATTCTTTTACATTTCTGCAATCATTTTTTGTATGTCCATGAAAATGATGATAAGAACAAAACTCATGACTTCTGTGGTTTGGAGGTGGTTCCGTTCCCATGTTCCATGGTGTTGGTATATTCTCCATCAAAATTATGGCTTAGAGTATTTTCTCCACACTTTCATTTAGAGGTGTCATCTTGATTTCTTCCCATACTACCTTGTGACCTCCTTGTCCTCTATTATAGTTTTGTCTTTGACCTCCATAAGTTTCTTGTGGTTGATCGAGTCTTTGAATCTTGTTATTTCCACCACGATTGTAGAAATTTCTTTCTCCTTCATACTCCTATTGATATCGGCTTCCCATAGATACCAGTTTCTGTTGATTGTTACCTGTCACCTTCTCTTGTTGTACTTGCGAAGTATTCGCTACTGTGTTTATTAGCTTGGGTAACAAGCTTGCATTCGCTGTTTGTGAAATGGTGTTCACAACTGGGTATGATTCCATTTCATTTTGCCTTTCCTCTAGAGCAATATATTCTTCTTGAAGTTCTCGCAATTCAGTCATTGTGATCGTATTCTTGACTCTGAAAATTTGGACATACAATAGGTTGGTTGCAAACACAACATTGATGAATGATAATATAAGATATCTCTCATCTACACGGCCAGCCATTTCTCTACACATAGTCCTCCATCTTTTAGTTAGTTGCTTCAAACTTTCGTCAATCCTTTGTTTTAGTCCAAACACGTCTTCAATACCAGGTCGCTAAGAATTATTACTTATATATGCCCCTAGGAATGTAGTCTGCAAATGATTGAAGGATGTTATTGTATTCTTTGGTAGACCTTCGAACCATTTTAACGCCTCCCCTGTTAAGCTGGATGCGAAATACTTGCATAATACAACATCATGATTTTCCCATTGCAACATGCACCTCATGTAGGCTTTAATGTGTTGAATTGCACAAGTTGTTCCATCAAAAATGCTGGTTAAAGCGGGAAAATTGCATTTCGGTGGTATTCCTCCTAATTGTACTTCCCTTGTAAATGGAGTTTTCGCAGCTTCTTCTATAGCTTCATCCAATTGTCTTCTGCCTACTTCTCCTCTATTATTTAGCATTCCTCTCATTTCTTCTAACTCTTTCAAGATTTGTTTATTTACACCTGAATTTTGATCCATTGGTCTTTTTAATTTCGCCTATCTTCTTCTGCGTTCATGTCTTTCTTCTCTCGTGAAATTTTGCATTTCTTCTTCATTATCCTCATCTCGTCTTCTTCTGCGAGTCTCTTCTTCATCTCTATCTTGTATTCACATATGATTATGTCTCTCATTTTCCCCTTCATGATTTTGTTCATTTCTTATTAATTCCCTTCGCTGTCTTTCAGCTATCCTCTGTATTCTATCATACTCTTCATTGATATTACCGTTATTCCGGTTTTGTATACGCCTTCTTTCTCGATTGTCGTGATTGTTCTGGCGAATTGCCTCCTGAAGCTCTTGTTCCTCCATTTCCGCTCTCAATCTTTCACGTTCGCAAATTAAACGTGCTTGTTCAGCATAATGTCTTTCAATTTCTTCTTCAATCGTTTGTTGATTTCTTTGAGTTTCTCTCTCATGTAGAATTCTCCTTTCTTCCTCTCGATTTCCTTCGCCATCTTGATCATTTTGTCCCTGACGTTGTCCATTCTCTTGATTTCTACCATTTTGCATATCATCAAAAGTTTCATTTTGTGGAACATAACGATCATCAGCTCTTTCTCTATTTTCGCGATATTTTTCATTAAGATTTGATATTTCTTCTTGAATATTATTTCCAGCATTAGTTGTGGGTGAGTTTCGCCTCATCTCTCTTCTAGTCGATCTTGAATATGATTTTGTAATACTTCTCGATCTTCTACTCTGTAGTCTCATATTTTCCATCCTTAATTCGTGATTTTTCCTTGTTAGATTTGCATGTTCTTCTGCCTCAGCTCTTCTTTCTTCATGTATTCTTCGTCTCAATGTTTCTAACGCTCCAATTTCCTCATCTCCGTGAATTATTCCTTCATCTGCTTCTTGATTTCTCTCTACCTGTCTATGGTTTCTGGTTTGCTGCTCTTCTTCTACTTCTTCTGCGAAATTTGATTGCCAAGTGTGTATACTCACCCTATCATAATCTATATTCCTTCCTTGTACTAGTGTTTGTTGAACTGGTGGTTGAATTTGATTTTCTCCATTATTTCTCATTCTAGTAGATTCTCCCATTTCACTTCTTTCTCTTCCAGCAATTCTCTTGCTTCTTCTAGCAGTAGTTGGTTGTTCTGATGTATTTCTTCTCCTAACCATTTCTTCAATGTTAACGGATTGCAAGAAATTATGTAAAATTCTTAATCAATCACTCCAAATCTTCACAAATCTCAATATTAATCTTCAATTTTTTTCTAGAATAATCTTCAATATTCCCTGTTTCTAGCGCCATTATGTAGTTGCAGGAAATCCTACACTACACCCCTCATATGATTTCATTAACGCTCAACTCATTTTTAGGTTAACAATCTTAATTTTATTGATGAATCTTTGAACAATCTTACAAGAAAAGATAAATGAATCAAGAATAACCATTGCTCTAGATTTTCTCTCTCCTATTTACTTGTTTCTTACTCAAAAAGATCTCTCCCTTTCCTTTACAATTGAACGACTATTTATAGGGAAGTACCTAGTGGATGACAGCTAATCTGTCCTTTATTTTCGGATATGTCTTGCGACATTCTCGCAACCTTACAAATGTTAATCTCGCAAACTCTCTCATTTTCGCAGAATCATTACATTTTTCTCATGATTTTAGCTGACGTCGTTTATTACGTCACTTCCAAAATTGTTCTGCGATGCTGTTGTGTTGTGTTGTTGATAATTTCGCTGAGGCATTATTGCTGCGAGATTCTGATCCTACAGTTAGAAATAACATGGTAGTTTCGCCATATCTCGTTGAGTCCTTTTCACTTCTGTTTTTATTTTGTTTTCTTTTTAAAATATGTTTCTCCAAGTGATAGGTGGGGTTCATGAATCAAATTCTTACCACTGCTAGGGTGAAATAGAGATACAAAAAAAAAAAAGATGAAAAAAAAAATGAAAAAAAAAATTGAGACCGGACCACCAGACCAACTAGAATAAATTCAATAACGTGGACTACTGGTACCCTTGGATATGCTAGTTGCGTTGGCCTAGATTTAGGATTATCGACCACTGGTTCTCTTTTATATGCCAGTTGTGTTGATATTAGTCAGACTAGTATCTCAGTCCATTAGGATAGGTTCATTTTGGCAGTGTCCTTCAGACAGATATGAGAAACTCCGTTCACCTAGTCAACATCAAAACCATCTATGTTTTCCTCTATATCCATCTCTTAATCTATCCATGTGATTTGTTGACTCCAGATATTGATGTCCATAGTGCGACTACGTGAGTAAAGCTCTGTCACTTATATATGAATTTTAGTATGCTTGAGTGCAAACTCGTGTACATCAATTGGAATTTCGCATCAGGGTACTTCCTCCTGTAGTCAATAAGTATGCCAACCAAGGAGATTCTTTAGTGCCTTCCAAGGTTCTGCCTAGATAGCTAGGGTATGGAGTCAAGGTTTTGTGGGTATACCTCTTGTAAACCCTCCCGAGACTATAACTCGGCCACCAGGGCCACCTAGGGGTTTAAAGGTTTGTTGCATACGCTAAATGCAATCGCGATGCCTGCAACAGTGAGTTAGGATTTTATTTTGTAGATTTGATTTGCTCGGGACTAGAAAATAATAAGTTTGGGGGTATTTGATAGACGCATTTATGTGTCTATTTTGATCTCAATTATGTATTTTATTAGTGCTCATTTTTGTACTTATTTGATTAGTTTATGTTTTTGTAGGTGTTTTTGGAGAAATAAACATGCGCGCGAAAATTTGCTCGAAAAGTGATATTTGTGGCATTTGGGACCGGAGAGGAATTACATTATAGGCATCTCAGAAAAGGTATACAAATAATATAGGCTCTGGTGACCAATCTTGGTGGGGTGCGCTAATGAGTTTCATTGGCCTCTGTTATGTCGACATCATTGGCATAATTCTCTACTTCCAATTTTACGTATGATATAGAGAAGGATTACTTTTTGTCTTTTGGAAATTAATATTACTGTTGATGGTGGATTTTAGTTCAGGGCTAAAATTGTAAAACCAAACTCATGCGATGACATCCTTCAAAGTATAAAGCCACTGATAAGTGATGAATACTTCTTCACTTTACTAATTCACCTAGAATGGAGCATGTGGCAACAATCCCAGTATTCTGTGAATTAAATACACAAAATTCATCCAGGTTGGAGCATGTGGCAACAATCCCATATACCCTGTGAATTTATAGAATTATTAATTAATGCATGACTAGCCTTGTATTTTCTGTGATGTTCCCGCAGAACTCTCATTATTAGTGCGGCATGACGATTAAGTGTTTCTCTCAGCAGAGTAACACGAATCTCCAAGTGTTGATAGTGAGGCATGCACGAAATACCCGTGCAAGCTACATCTCTCGGTGTTATAACATACATCTCTCGGTGTGTTATACTAGCCCTTTGAATCTGGACTGTCCATATCAGTCTCAGAAATAATCACGACCACGCAAGTTGGCGGCATGATTTAACCAGCCTAGACGATCCTCAGCAGAAGCAGGCTACCACCGCAATGACCACCAGCGGGCCCGTTTATGCCATGGCCGGTCAGGTGCACATCACGCCTTTCAGATAGCCACCAAACACCAGCCCAGAGTTGGATGACCAAGCTGGTGTGGAGCAGCTAAAAAAGAAGTCGTGCGGCAAAAACCGACCAAGGCAGACTTAAACATGTCACGGCCGTCCAACTTCGCCGGCGCGTTGGACGGCAAGGATTATTCCGAAGCCGGTCGGACATCTGTCATGGTACACACCGGCGGGCCCCCTTCACTCATGTATAGCCGACTTTTACCTGACCTAGACACATTGCAATGTATGCTTGTCCGAAGTTGGGTCAGCGTGAAGAATCAAGGGTCGTAGGAAAAGTCCACTAGAGACTTAAATCGATCACGACCATCCAACTTCACCGACATAGTTGGATGGCTTAGATCAAGTCTGGGTTGGTCGGACATATACCACCACACTCACCGCCGGCCCAACAAGGGTCCCACACGGTCGACCTCCCCTGATGAGGAGTGCAGCTCATATTTTCGGACGGTCGAACATGCATGCACGCGACCGACCAAAAACCCTAATTAGGGTTTGCGGCATATTACATGTGTCGTTAATCGATCACGAGCGTCCATCTTCGCAAGCATATATGGAGGGTGTATATGTAGATTCAAAGGGTCCCGAGCATTTCAACACGATCATTGTGGGCCCATCTACACGCCTGACTGATCGACCAAGGCCAACCATGGCTGGACGTCTCGAAACGCGCGCCTGAAGTAGGCATGACGTGCGGCATGGATTTCTGTCGCAAATCAATCTCCGCCGCTCCTCTTTGCCAGACAAATTGAGTCGTTTAGATCACACTTTCATGGGACAGTGGGGTATGGACGTGTACACCGGCAAGCCGTCTACACGCATGCCCTGTTGGTCTTGCCAAAAACGTCTCCCATGCTTGGATTCGACCAAGATGAAGAGTGATTACTAACATTTATAAACATGCTTGAGATAGCAACGCATGCGAGGTCGACCGAGCTGCTCTAACAAAATGGGCAAAAGAATTGAGTATACATATGATTCATTTAGATGGAGACTACAAAAATGTTGTTTCAGCGTTAAATGGAAACATGAGAGAGGTGAAGTGGATTCACGATAACATCATAGAGGATAGCATTTATTTATTTTTTAAAGGATTTGGATTCTTGGAAATGTTCTTTTTTGCCAAGGGAGGCCAATAATACGGCTCATGTAATAGCCAGACAAGTAGTAGTCAATTCTTGTAGTACATACTGGAATACTACCTTGCCTCGGTGGCTTAGGGTTTGTATACAACCAGACCTATCTTTTCTTAATTAAATAAATTCATGCTTTTCTATTAAAAAATTCAAGAATATAAAGCACAGTTTGGATAACTTTGTCTATGTAAGTGGTGGTTCAGATTTGTCCTCACAAGAGATAAATCTAGGAATGTAATCGTTTGTCATAAGTGATGGTTGTGATTGAGATTAGAAATGCATCTAACAGACAAAATTTATCATGTCATTAAGGCTCCATAATTCTTCATAATAAATAATCTATTAACTTGCCATGATTATATTTTATTAAATGTGAAATTAAAAATGGTAATATATAAATTATTCTACTAATCGTGATAATAAAAATATTTTTATTAGCTAATACTTAGGATTAGTTTGGTATTGCTGCGAGCTTTACAAAAGTTTTCCGGTATACATTATTGTGCTGAGCTATGTAAAAAAAGCAATTCCATGGTTGCAAATTATAAATTAAAGCTAAAACTATTTAACAAACGATCATGTGTCTGGAAAAATATCAGGTCCAGCTATATTTAGTGAGAAAATGACAAAAACAGACATATCTCTGAAAATTGTTTATTTGTTATAGGCCTATGGCCCATGGATGTGCGGTCCATTAGAATACTAGGGTTTTACTTTATTTTGTGTAAATAAAATACTAGACATGTGTATTATGGTTCCCTCTCTGGCTAATAGAAAGTTGTTCTCTTCCTTTTCTTCATTATTACTCCAAAACGTTATCATGCACGAAGCTATACCGAAGAGCTATGTGGGATCGATCGATTGATTTTTTTTCTACATGGATGATTTTCCATCAACGCTGGAATCAAATAAGCTAAGTTGGATTTTTTTTTATTTTTTTCCTTTTCATGTTTTTGATTTTGGCATATCCAAGCTATATCTAGGGAAATCACATAGTCAATGGAGTTATTACTTTTTCTAATATACGTGATTTCTTGCTTAAAAAGATCTCACGTATTGGTTGCACCTCCTTTTCAAGCACGCTATCTCAAAAAATAGATCTCATGGATTGGCTGCGCCTCCTTCTCAAGATTTATATGGTATGCATAGTTTGTGTTTGAATGATACATATGCAATATGCTTTATTGGTGATGTATTGTGTAATTCCACATGAACCATGATGTATAAACCCATATCAAATATTCATCCTTGTCCCCACTTGATTTCATCATATGCCATGTATGCTTGCACAATACCTACTGATTTTGTTTGGTTTGATTAACATCTTTGATTGAATATGATCGTGTATTATTATTTATATGAATAAATAAAATAAAAATAATGTGATTGTGTACCAATGATTTTTTTTTCATGTTCCATTATGAATCTCTGATGTAAATCCTGATTGATTTACCCATTTTTTCCCCCAACGATTTACCATAAATCCATTTTATATGCTTTATTTGTCTATGTAATACGTTTTTCCTTCCTCTTTAAAATAAAATAAAATAAAAAACTTTGATTGTGACATGCTTATCTATTGTACATGGTTGGATAATTGCATTTCTTTAATGGATATTATAATGAAAAGAAGATGTATTACTCATCAACTTCATCATCGGACAATTTCCAAGTAGCTTGAATTGAATCCAACTCTTCCTTGAGCTCGGGACACTTGGTTCCAATTAACGACACTTGATCTTTTAAGCACTTTACTCTTGCATTTACCTTGCATACACCCTTGTAAACTTTTTGAATAAGTCTCAAGGTGGTAGGGTCTTCAACATCAAGAGGAGTACCTCTTTGTCGTTTGCGAACATTTTTCCTTATACACCGAAAGGTACATGGACGAACAAGTTTGGGAAACCCAAGAGAATTTCCAATAAAATCAAGTCCACGATCACGGCAAACTTGGCTAATTAAAAAAGGATATCCTAACATCTTTATGTGAGAAGTCATCGTCATCATTTGAAAGATGATAAAACCACAAATATCAAGATCCGTATTGCCGGATGCAAGGAAGAAGACCGATTCCGCAAACTCATAACTCCACCAAGAATTCTCAATTGTGGAGGGACAAAGGTTAGAGATACCGAGTTTTCTAAACGCCATTAAAGCAATACTAATATCATTAGTAGGAAATTTTCCTTGACTCCAAACAACCTTCTTTCCACAAAGTCCAATAGAGATATCATCATATGATGGACGTTCATCACTTGGTCTAGGTAACTGTACGTTTCCCAACGGTATTTCGGTGACCCTTGAAATTAGCTCTCTATTAACAAGAAACTTTTTTCTATTTATCATGTATTTGAATTCCATCTTCTTAAAATCAACATCATGAATGTTGGCATAGAAAATCCTTGTTAGAGAATCAAAACCTTCACCAAGCCATTAAAGATATTCCCAAGATTGAAATTTTTGGAGCAAGCTAAATCCTCTTCATGTCCACTAAAGGTTTCCAATTTCTTTTCTAGAATAAAACCTTTGGAAGCAATCATATCAAAAGTTTTAGAACAAGAATCATTCACAAACCTAATTCTAATGGAATTTGATCACAAGGAGGATTCAAGCTAGAGGATTTTGATCTTTTAGAACTCCTTTTCATGCTTCTATAAATCATCATAAAGAGATGCACAAGAGGAAATTGCTTACTTGAAGAGAACCTCAAACACCATTCCTCTTGATTTCTTCAAAGAATCTTTAATGGTGGAGAAGCACAAACCCTAGTTCATGTACGCGGATGGAAGATGAGAAGGTTCGCGGACCACCAACATATATATATATCCCTCATTCATGGGCTTGGGATGTACATGAACCGTGACCCACTAGACTTAGGGAAACATCTTATCCCTTTCCACATTAGAGGTAAACAACCAACATATGTGTGGAAGATAACAGAAGCAAAAGAAAGTTAACCAATCAACAACACAACTGTACACAACTCAAGCCATTTCTTGCCCCACTTCAAGATATGTACAAATGGGGAAAATCCAGTCTTGTTACCAAGAGGCATTGTGTGCAGAGGAGATCTCATGCGACACGTCTGGTTGATAAGTGTGAACAGTCCTTGTAGTATAATCAAAATAATGATGATAGACATGGCAGCTGGAGCTTTCTATCCTTTGTTGGTTCGGGCTAGAAGAAGGATGTTTCCTATTTCTGGGTTGTTCAGTATTAACAGTTTTAACACGACCAACACCCTTTCCGGAAAAATTCTTAGACTTAATAGAATTAAGTTTTTCTAAAAATTTAAAAACGCATTTGAACGCTTTAAACATATCTTTATCAATTGATCCATCACGATAGTATTCCTCATAGAGATCAAGAGTTAATCTAGTGAGGTTCCATATCCTTGAGCTTATTGAACGTTTTTCCTTTTTTTTTTCCTTCAGATTGCTTCTTAACATCTAAATCTCCCCTTTTAGATGAAGTAAGATTATGGTGAGAACCCAGAGGTTTTAACCATAACAATCTCTGAACAATCTTTAAGGAATTCTGGCGTGCGTTACAGATGCCAGGAGAAAGTTTTCCAAAAAAATTTCCCATAGGGAAATTTATATGGAACGAACAAACAAAAACTTATAAGGTTTACCGTGTTTGCCTGCTCTGATGCCAATTGAAAAAACGGGGGTCTAACAACACCACCCAATATTTCGCTTAGCAATCTGTATGGACTAACTCCGAAATACTTTGCTAGAGAATCAACTAGACAGTCAGACTCAATCTAGATAAAAGTATCTCAAGGAGTTAATATATCTCTCTTGATTTGATTTTTACTCAAGCTAAAACCAATAGCGAGTCTTTATCAAATACAAGGAATAACTTGGACGGTACGAAAGACCAATGTCCAAGGATCAATCAATATCAATCAACAACCAAAGGTTGGATTTCCAATTGATGATCACAAACGCACAACCTGTATTATTTCAATTATATAACAAATATAATGCGGGAAAAGAAATAACACAGACACCAGAAGTTTTGTTAACGAAGAAACCGCAAATGCAGAAAAACCCCGGGACCTAGTCCAGATTGAATACACATTGTATTAAGCCGCTACAGACACTAGCCTACTCCGAGCTAACTTCGGACTGGACTATAGTTGAACCCCAATCAGTCTCCCACCGATCCAAGGAACATTTGTACTCCTACGACTCTGATCCCAGCTGCGCACTTGATTCCCTTAGCTGATCTCACCCACAACCAAGGGTTGCTGCAACCCAAAATCACAGACTTGATAATAAACAAATCTGTCTCACACAGAAAAGTCTACCAAAGGATAAATCTATCTCCCACAGATAAACCTTAGGTTTTGTTCCGTCTTAAGATATGAAATCAAGGTGAACAGGAACCAATTGATAAACTGGTCTTATATTCCCGAAGAACATCCTAGATTAATCAATCACCTCTCTACAATCCTTCCTGACTACACAGGCGTTTTGTCGAGGAATCACAAACAGTGAGACGAAGATGTTTGTGACTTCTTTGTCTTGCATATCGGATAATTCTCATGATCTTAAGCCAATCAAAGATTGTACTCGTACGATAGAAGATGCAAGATCAGATCACACAACTACGATAAAAGTAGTATGGGTCTGGCTTCACAATCCCAATGAAGTCTTTAAGTCGTTAACGGGTTTTAGAGAAGAAAACCAAAGGTTAAAAGAGAATCGACTCTAGCGAGATTTTGCACAATGCTAGATGTCTCCTTTATATAGCCTTCAAATCAGAGTTTTTCCTTAGTTACAAAGCAATCCATATTCACCGTTAGATGAAAACCTGATTTAGATTCAAGTTAATATTTCTCAACCGTTAGATCGAAAACTTAGCTTGTCACACACACTTGGGTAGACGTTTACTGGGTTTTTGAAAACCATGCCCAAACGTGTACGTGTATGTTGGTTCAACATAGTAACCCAAGAGGTTAACCATATGAGCATTTCATATTAACCTTGTTCTTCTTCACTATAACTAGTTCAATTGACTCAAATGAACTAGTTAAAGAGTTGTTCAATTGCTATGAGATCTTATGTAACTACACAAGACACAATTGAAACAAAGATGATTCGATTCGATTGAATCGGCTCATGAACTTTATAGCCACGGTTTGCATAAAGCATTACTTAGTAATTTAAGTTTCATGTTCAGAGCACATCTTTAGATCATAATCACTTATCTCACAAACAAGTTCGCGGACTTAAGACAACCGGTGGAGTTTTCCAAACTCAGCAAAAAATATCGGCAAAGAGACCTTCGCCAGTTCGCGGACTAGGTTTGCGGACTTACATGCAAACGAATTTTTGGAAAATCCCAGCAGAAATTCTCTTTACAAGAACTTCCGTCAGTTCGCGGACTGGTTATGTAACCTAAACTCTCATTCCAATCATTGAGACATTCTCAGATGAGGTTATATAGACGTTATTCACAGACCATTTCGCGCTAGAGCAATTCTCAAAGTAATTGAAACTTTTCATGACTTTCGTCACTAGGTGAAGATAAACTTGATCAAAGTGAAACTCTTTAGCAACACATGATTTCGAGATATAGATATGCGAGATGTACTCGGCTCGAAATATCAAATGTGTATGATCCAGTCTATATAGCATACGACTTTTGTCTCATAAGAAGTAGGAGATACAAGAGATAGACTTTTGAGTAATAGATAAGTTCAAGTCTCCACATACCTTTTTGTTGATGAAGTTCCATGGTTCCTTGAGTAGATCTTCATCGTTGTATGATGAATCGCCATGAATTCCTTGATCTCAACTATACTTTTCTATCCTAGTCCGAGACTTAGATATGTAGGCTAGAAATCAAGACTCATAGTTTTGATCACTAACATTGATAAACATGCTTGAGATAGCAACGCATGCGAGGTCGACCGAGCTATGCTCCAACAAAATGGGCAAAATAATTGAGTATACATATGATTCATTTGGATGGAGACTACAAAAATGTTGTTTCAGCGTTAAATGGAAACATGGGAGAGGTGAAGTGGATTCACGATAACATCATAGAGGATAGCATTTATTTATTTTTTAAAGGATTTTGATTCTTTGAATGTAAGCATGCTTGCTCCGAACATGGGAAGATGTGCATGCTTCGATCAAACACGGGTCTAGCGTGTACATGTTTCAAACGTCAGCCATGTCCTGTGCCTTCTTTGCCCGTACGGTTGATGTGCTTGATCGAGTGTCATCCTTGCAACTTCGACCAAACACCGACCCAGCTAGCTTGACCAAACACCGGCCTTGCTGCCTGCTGGAACGTGGGACCCACCGCGTGCTTGCTTTGCTCAAAAATGAACTTTGTGTGCTCAAATGTGAATGTGGGTCCTGCAGAGAGCGTTGAAGCAGCTTCTGGAGCGAGCAGGTCCTGGAGAGCGTTGAAGCAGCTTATGGAGCGAGAAGGTCCCGGAGAGCGTTGAAGCAGCTTCTGAAGCGAACATGGAGGCGACTCCTGGAGAGAGCATTGAAGAAGAATTCTGAAGCGAACGTGGAGGCGGCTCATGAATAGACCATTGAAGCAGCTTCTGCTGGAGGGAGCGTTGAAGTGGCTTCCTTTTCAGTTTGATTTACCCTTGCGAATTTCATGCTTCTTGATTGACCATCTCTCTCATATTGAAGAAGTCCTTGACTGACGGTGAAGGAACTTCATGATCAGCCTCAGTCCCCAAGCATGGTTTACATGGTTTGTATGGTCGGTGGGTTTATCATAATAAAGACATCGTCATCTCGCCTCCGTGGCTCTATTACTTCTCTATGGGAAAATAAAATATGCAGAAGTTCGGATTACCTATGTTCGTAGTGGTTGTTGCTGTGGTGAAGCTCGGGCACTGGTATCAACAAACGAACAACGGTTCTTAGCTGCAGTTGTGATCAGAAGAGACTGGCAGGAAGAGGCGTGACAGCTATGGGCACGAACTTGGCTGTCTCTCGTTATTGGAGGGAGAAGCATGATGGAACCGATAACTTCTTGATGTTGCCTCATGGAATGAAAAAGTGGGAGACAGTCCCCTTCCCACGAGTATCCATTGAGCCTTCGACTTGATAGATGTTGTCATGCTGGGTTCATGAGGCCGTCTTTACTATGTTGCGTTTTATAGACATCCTGGAATATCGCTGATCTTTGACAATACGTCTGCTCTCTTGAGTATATACTCGTCTTTGGACATCTTGGAATCATAATGATAGTGTGCTTGAATCATGTTTGAAATGGACAACGCGCTAAGCAGTCCCCAGTCACACTTCTTTGGTAACGCAACTACTTCTTCTATGGGAGACGAAATTCTGAAAGCGCCTCTTAATGTTTCTTCCGTCGATACAGACATAGAATATCTCGGACGCTGTTTCATCATTGTGACAGTCGTGTATGCGGTAATGGAGTTGGAGTTGACGCGCAGGATGTTGTATCTTGGTGGTTTTCCTCTTGCTGCTTTAGTGAAACTGCTTACAGAAGGCTGAAGGTTGTATTGCTTGTTGATGAGATGTATGCTTCCACGAACATCATGAGGCTCTTCATTACTGGCAGGCTTGTTCTTTCTAGCAGGGCAGATGTTGTTGTAGATGAGCGTTCAACAGCTCCAGAGGATGACCAAAAACGCAGATTCTCCAACATAGCACGATAGACATGCACTATCGTCTGATAGAGTGACTCACCCGGATCTTGCTCGACACGGCGCGCGGACATCGTTATCTTCTTGAGGAGGCTTCCTTGAGGTATCTTCTCCAGTGGAAGATTGCCGTCATAGATCATTGATACGTTGCACCGGCATTCTTTAAACCAAATGGCAGTACATTATAATAAAAATTTCCGAGAGGAGTTCGAAAATCTATCTTACTTGCGTCATGCTCGTACATCATTTATCCGATTGTACTCGCTATATCTATCCGTGAAGAAGAACATGTCGTGCCCGTTGATGGAGTCTACTAACATGTCAATGTTAGGTAGAGGAAAATCGTCTTTGGAGCAGAATTTGTTCAAGTCTCTGAAATCCACGCAGCACCTGATCTGTCCGTTTTTATTTTCACCGGGACCACATTAGCCAACCAGGTCGGATGATGGATGAGCTTAATGAAGCCAGCAGCAAGAAACTTCTGAATCTCAGTCTTGATTTTCTCTTCTGCCTCGTGCCTGAATTGCCTCGGAGATTTCATGATCAGCTTGGCTCCAGGTATGACATGTAGATGGTGGGTGACCAATTTTTTATCTGGACTGGGAATTTCTTCACACGTCCGAGCGAATATGTCCTGGTATTCTTTGAGAGGTTATACAAGCTTCATGTGTTCATCCGTACACTAGGTTGAGCTGGTGGAGATGGGCCTAGGAGATTCCTCATTCCCGATGTTAACGATTTCGAGCTCATCAGTTGTGGAGTTGGTGCCGTCTTGCAGCTGTCGTGGAGCATCCAACATCTCTTCCTGTGGATCGTTGTTGTTGTAGCATTCCGTTGGGCGGAGAGACTGGGTAATAGTCTCCCCTGCTGATTTCTAACAGAGGCGTCGGTATACAGTTTTCCCTTTCTGGTCACGACTTGCCACGAAATTTCGTTCTCTCTTGGTGTGAACATGGGTTGTGACTTCACCGGATGAAGAAGAATTCCTTGTCAGCAAATGTGCGTCGTGGGGCTTAGTCCTCAATGATGCAAGTCGGTCCTCCTCCTGGATTGACGCCCACGTGGGGATGCAATGGACTTTGTCTGATCCTTCCCGCGGAGCTTCCCTCAGTTCGAACAGTTTCACTCCGCATATTGGTGCGTAAGGAGACAATGATGCAGGAATACGAACGACTTCTTTATTCAGCATAGTCTTCAGGAATTGGTGATATGTTGAAGGGACGATCCTATTGTCATGAAGCCATGGTCTCCCTAAGTATCATATGATAGTCCAGCTCCTTATCGACGACTTCGAATTTCACTTTTGACTGAATGGGCCCTACTGATAAATTCAGATTGACATACCCGTATGTGCTGGTCTAGTTTCCTGCAAAGTCTATCATTGTGGTAGGCTGTCGTACGATCTTGCATGAGCGAACCTTTGTTGTCCTGAGAGTCTTGAGAGTAATCACATTCGAAGACGCTCCCGTGTCGATGAGGGCCCTCTTGAACTCTGAATCCTTAATGCGTGCAGTAACATGTAGGGCCCGGTTGTGACCTTCCTCCGCCATCATGTCGTCCTCTGTGAATGTAACATTATTCACAGATGTTCCTGATGTGTTCGAGACCTTTGGGCGTGAAAGAGCCAGTGCATGTCCAGGGCTATCTGGTTAATTGCAGCAAACGTCTCCGCCCACTGATTCTTCGAGAGGTGTAAAAGTTTGCATAAACTTTCCACTAGAGAAACCGCTTCCTGATCCACCGGCCTCTGGTTCATAATGAAACTATTGACTTAAGGAGGATCGCTGCAAGGATCAGTCCCCAGTGTAGAAATCTCTGTGACAGGAGAATTGCTCGTATCTGATGTCATCTCGATAAGAAGATCGAGTATGTCGTTTATCGCTTCTTTGATAAGGTCCACATTTCTTGACAGAATTTCTTGCCTCCGTGCTAGCTCAGCCAGAGTTGGGATTTCTCCATCGGTTGAAGCGACAAAGATAATGGGGGTATTGAAATATGAAAATTCGTTATAAACAAAATTGTTCAAAGCAGGGTGAGAGACATTACCATTTGAAGGATTATGGCTGAGATCCGTCGCGGTAGAATCATCCCTGAGGCCAACCATCTTTTGAAAATCTTGAGATCGCAACCGAGAGATTAATCTCCCAATGTGGTCGCCAATTGTTTATGGGTGAAAACTATTTTTGTCGGTTTTGGTAATTTGGGGTGTGTGGATGAGAAATGAATCTAAACCCTAAACAAATGCACTGCATGGGAGTGCTTTTGATTCGAGAAATCAATCTGTACAATTCTGGCCTAAACCAAGAAATGGCCGTTCCAGACTTGCTTCGGTCACAAAGTGAAGGAGATGGGGTTGATCTTAGGGAGGGAAGCGAAGAAGGTGTTGGTTGTGTATGATTTGTATCAGAAAGCTGATATGGCTTGCAGAATGTAAGCTATCAGTTCTGGTGTTGGAATACGTTGTATCAACACTTGATTTATGTCTTGTCTGTTTTTGGAAATAGGGAGGAGAACCTATTTATACAAGTCATTGATCCTAACCCACGTCTCTAATGGGAAGTGGAGTGATGGAGTAATGTAGTTGTGTGTTAGTGTCACATAACCAGTCTTGCCCACTTCTCCCATCATCACTAACCGTCCATGTCTTCCTGACACGTTCTTGTGATGGAGTGTTGCACGCTGCACGCTGTAAACCGCCAGACCAATACCCCAGTATGTATCCCCATTTTGTGACATGCTTGATGTCTCGATTGTGTGGATCGTGGGACCCACAGAAGGTAGCATAGGTGCTAAGTTAAATAACTAAGTTATTTGGGAAATCAATATTTATGAAATATCATGTATATTCTATGCATGTAATGCATCGAATATATTCAGCATGTATGAAGCATCGCTATTTTAAGGATTAACGGAGTAAGTCACGAATTAAGCGTCTTAAAATAGCATCACGTCCATCCATCTTCGAGTGATCGTTTTGAGGCTATACAGGCAAGCCCTGCTTTGGTCGATCACCCCACGTGGAAGAGTGGAGGATGGTGATCATGGTGATGCTTCATTGGCAATTTAACTCCTAACCAGGGCTGCCCAACCAAGCTGGTAGAGTTGGACGGACGAGATGATATATGACGCTCATCTGCGACCGCTTGATGAAGTTTTAGGGTTTTGAAGAGGTGCGCAAGCATCACTCTTCATCTTGGTCGAATCCAAGCATGGGAGACGTTTTTGGCAAGACCGGCCGGGCATGCGTGTAGACGGCTTGCCGGTGTACACGTCTATACCTCACTGTCCCATGAAAGTGTGATCTAAACCACTCAATTTGTCTTGCAAAGAGGAGCGTCGGGATTGATTTGCGACAGAAATCCATGCCACACGTCATGCCTACTTCGGGCGCGCGTTTCGAGACGCCCAGCCATGGTTGTCCTTGGTCGATCAGTCAGGCGTTTAGATGGGCCCAAAATGATCGTGTTGACATGCTCGGGACCCTTTGAATCTACATCTACACCCTCCATCTATGCTTGCGAAGATGGACGCTCGTGATCAATTAGCGACACATGTAATATGCCGCAAACCCTAATTAGGGTTTTTGGTCGGTCGCGTGCATGCATGTTCGACCGTCCGAAAATATGAGCTGCACTCCTCATCAGGCTGGGCCGGCGGTGAGTGTGGTGGTATATGTCCGACCAACCCAGACTTGATCTAAGCCATCCAACTATGCCGGTGAAGTTGGATGGTCGTGATCGATTTAAGTCTCTAGTGGACTTTTCCTACGACCCTTGATTCTTCACGCTGACCCAACTTCGGACAAGCATACGTTGCAATGTGGCTAGGTTAGGGAAAAGTCGTCTATACATGAGTGAAGGGGGGCCGCCGGTGTGTACCACGGCAGATGTCCGACCGTCTTTGGAATAATCCTCGCTGTCCAACGCGCTGGCGAAGTTGGACGGCCGTGACATGTTTAAGTCTGCCTTGGCCGGTTTTTGTCGCATGACTTCTTTTTTAGCTGCTCCACACCAGCTTGGTCATCCAACTATGGGATGGTGTTTGGTGGCTATCTGAAGGGCGTGATGTGCACCTGACCGGCCAGGGCATAAACGGGCCCGCTGGTGGTCATTGCGGTGGTAGCCTGCTCCTGCTGAGGATCGTCTAGGCTGGTTAAATCATGCGGCCAACTTGCGTGATCGTGATTGTTTCTGAGACTGATATGGACAGTCCAGATTCAAATATGCTCAATCGGGCTAGTATAACACACCGAGATATGTATGCTATAACACACCGAGAGATGTAGCTTGCACGGGTATTTCGTGCATGCCTCACTATCAACACTTGGAGATTCGTGTTACTCTGCTGAGAGCAACACTCAGTCGTCATGCCACACTAATAATGAGAGTTCTGCGGGAACAACACAGGAAATAAAAGGCTAGTCATGCATTAATTAATAATGCTATAAATTCACAGGGTATATGGGATTGTTGCCACATGCTCCAACCTGGATGAATTTTGTGTATTTAATTCACAGAATACTGGGATTGTTTCCACATGCTCCATTCTAGGTGAATTAGTAAAGTGAAGAAGTATTCATCACTTATCAGTGGCTTTATACTTTGCAGGATGTCAGCGCATGAGTTTTGTTTTACAATTTTAGCCCTGAACTAAAATCCACCATCAACAGTAATATTAATTTCCAAAAGACAAAAAGTAATCCTTCTCCATATCATACGTAAAATTGGAAGTAGAGAATTATGCCAATGATGTCGACATAACAGAGGCCAATGAAACTCATTAGCGCACCCCACCAAGATTGGTCACCAGAGCCCATATTATTTTTATACCTTTTCTGAGATGCCTATAATGTAATTCCTCTCCGGTCCCAAATGCCACAAATATCACTTTTCGAGCAAATTTTCGCGCGCATGTTTATTTCTCCAAAAACACCTACAAAAACATAAACTAATCAAATAAGTACAAAAATGAGCACTAATAAAATACATAATTGAGATCAAAATAGACACATAAATGCGTCTATCAAGTACCCCCAAACTTATTATTTTCAAGTCCCGAGCAAATCAAATCTAAAAAATAAAATCCTAACTCACTGTTGCAGGCATCTCGATTGCATTTAGCGTATGCAACAAACCTTTAAACCCCTAGGTGTCCCTAGTGGCCGAGTTATAGTCTCGGGAGGGTTTACAAGAGGTATACCCATAAAACCTTGACTCCATACCCTATCTATCTAGGCAGAACCTTGGAAGGCACTAAAGAATCTCCTTGGCTGGCATACTTATTGACTACAGGAGGAAGTACCCTGATGCGAAATTCCAATTGATGTACACGAGTTTGCACTCAAGCATACTAAAATTCATATATAAGTGACAGAGCTTTACTCACGTAGTTGCACTATGGACATCAATATCCGGAGTCAACAAATCACATGGATAGATTAAGAGATGGATATAGAGGAAAACATATATGGTTTTGATGTTGACTAGGTGAACGGAGTTTCTCATATCTGTCTGAAGGACACTGCCAAAATGAACCTATCCTAATGGACTGAGATACTAGTCTGACTAATATCAACACAACTGGCATATACAATGGAACCAGTGGTCGATAATCCTAAATCTAGGTCAACACAACTAGCATATACAAGGGTACCAGTGGTCCACTTTATTGAATTTATTCTAGTTGGTCTGGTGGTCCGGTCTCAATTTTTTTTTTCATCTCTCTTTTTTTTTGTTTTTTGTGTATCTCTATTTCACCCTAGCAGTGGTAAGAACTTGATTCGTGAACCCCACCTATCACTTGGAGAAACATATTTTAAAAATAAAACGAAATAAAAACAGAAGTGAAAAGGGCTCAACAAGATATGGCGAAACTACCATGTTATTTCTAACACCTGAGCTCTGTGCTTTTATGAATAGACTCTTTAGATATTTCCATCTAATCAGATTGGTTCCTCAACTCCTACAACCAAGATGCTTCCATCCACTTAGGTTGGTTAGTGTCATCCTTAATAGGCATAAATCTCTAGGCTCTGGAGTTTATTTATGTAACTAAAAAGTTTTTCCCATACCCCCAAATTTAAATCTAATATTGTCCCCAATGTTCTAAAGATAAAATTTAAAAGCATGAACAAGGAGAAATTGTTACTATTTGAAGCAAAAGAAGTTAAGGAAAGATATTACCGTGTTGCATGAGCATGGGTTACCTCCCAAGAAGTGCTAAGTTTAACGTCTTCATCCAGACTAAGAAAGGATTAGTCACTTCATAGAATCATAAAGTAATAGCGGAAACATCTGTGGGTCATCAAAACCAAATAAAGCTACCACAAATAAAAGGAATCTGCAACATGCCAAGAAAATGAACAAATAAAGCATACCCTTGTCTATTTTCCTGTTTAAGAAAACTACATCTAGTTGTGGTTCAGGCTCTATGAAAGGGTCTAAATAAATTTCTCTGGGCTTGTGTTCCTCATAAGTAAGATCCAAATTATCAGGTTGTAAAGTCGGGAAAAACTCAAATAAGAACTTAGTAGCACATAATAATAACCTGAATAATTGAGGATTTTTAAAGTCAATCAGGTTTGACTCACATAGTTGACCACAATGAGAGTGGTGGTCATTCTTAAGCAAAAGTGTCGATTTTAATCTCCTAAAGTACTTAGTCTTAGTCTTAAAACTTAATAATTGACACATTTGAAAATCATACATTTCCACATTTTGAAGAAAAATATTTGGTGGGAAAACAAAGTCAATCTAGGTATCATACCTGGGAAAACCACATCAACCAGAGGATGGGTTTCCAACAACTGAACTTCCTCATTAGAGATATCAAATTACAAGCGTTCTTTTGGGCCGAATCGAATACAAGAATGCTAGGGCTTACGGAAAATATGGTGATTACTCTATGGGATTCATTATACAGGCTTCCGTAATTTTTTGTGGTTTTTTCTTGGGTAGCCGAATCCCCTTTTGGTTCTCCTTTTTTTGTTCGGTTAATCATTGGGTTAAGGTACCCCCCTTAAGTGACTTTTTTCAATGAAATTTCTTTTTGACCGATCAAAAAAAAAAAACTACTGAACTTCCTTATGGACATCACTAGGTTCAGGAAAACGTGCATGAAGATAATCTTGTAAAATGGTTGAGGCACATATGTCAAGTCCCAAGTGAGGGGCTTTTCTAAGAGTTAAAGCACATGGAGAATGATAATCACCCCCCAAACTTAGATATACAAGACAAGGGGGGAAACCCTATTATTCTAATGGACCGCACATCCATGGTACATAGGCCCTATAACACTCCCCCTTGTGCGGTTCAATAACAAAACTTTATGCATAGTGCTTCACATATAGTGTTTTGAATGCAGTTCTTCAAATGTCGTTCTCTCCTTGATGACTTGTGCCTAAATCAATTGTCTTACTAAAACTTTGACAAGGAAAAACCTAGTGGGATAAAACCTTGGTACAACTCTTCACATGTAGTACTTTACATGTAGTTCATCACATGAAATACGATCTTCACAGATCGATGAATCTATATTAATTGTCCTGTTAAAACTTCGTCAGGGAAACCCAGAGGGACAAAACCTGAACTAAAGAAAAGGAGTACAATATTAAGAAAATTAAGAAAACTTAGAACATAGTTGGACTCGAATATGTTGCCTCATTAAAACCTTGACAAGGAAAACTCAGTGGGATAAAACCTTGAATAAGGGAAAAGAGTACAACGTAATAGATGCAAGTAAAGGTGATCTGTTGCAGATGATCACTTTGTTCCGTTGAAGTTGACTAGTTGCTTCACAACTCCTAAGGCAAAAAATCCTTGTGTGAAAGACAATAGCCTTAGTTGGGAAATTACTTCCCGGTGTTTGTTGCTGTCTCATTAAAAACCTTGTCGAGCAATAAAACCATGTGGGAAAAAGTAACCTCGGTGAAGGAAAAGAGTTCAACACACCATTGGATGCTTCCCCTGATGTCAGACATTTTCATTAGTCTAGTGCAGTCAAAAGGAGTTTATCACACTTTACTTTGGCGACTTGGATGTTTATAGAACCATGTTGTTGATTCTGGAAGTTATGTTTCTTAACAGACTATCGCGTTTCATTTCTTTGATCCAGATATTTCAGTAATATGAACGCGATCTTTATGTCTTCAACGTTCAACATACTTGATGTTTTTAGTGTTGTCTCGCTAAAAACCTTGTCGAGTAACAAAACCCTTTTCGGAAAAACTATTCTCGATCGAAGGGAAAAAGAGTACAACACAACTTCAATTTCTAAGTAAAATATGTCGACATCATATCCTTGGATCCTCCCCCTGATGTCGGCATCTCCCCCTGATTACTTTCAGAGTTGTTCCAGACAGTTCCTTTAGTCATGTACTTTTCAAAACTGAATCGGTAATGACTTAGAAAATAGTCTACAATATCTCCCCCTGATTACTTTCGTTGGAGAAGAGATTATTGTTCCTTCATAATCAACAACCTTTGGATTGCAGTTCCTTTAGCATTCCTTTTTATATCTTTGTGGAGATAAAACAAAATCATATCAATGGTTACTTTTAAGTACATGATTACATTCACTATACCATTTCAATGACGTTGTGTTGGCGCTTAGCTATATCTAGCTAACAAGTTCCCTGAGTATGTAACATTTGGTCGAGCACATTATGCTAAGTACAATAATGCGTCTATTATACTTAGATAAGGAAAGTTCATCTCCCGACCCAACTTCGTCATCTTCCTTTAGACGAACTGGTCATTTATGTACATTTGAAACTCGACTAATCATGGGAGTGCTAGCATCATGCACGTCCTTGTTAAATTGCCTGACGATGGACATATGCAAACTGGTGGAATAATATACCACAAGATCAGTCTTCTAGTTTAGGACATAGATAAGATCGAGATTTCCTAGGATTTTCATGTCAAATTCAGATTTTAAATAACTTGTAAGATCTCTTATTCCATTAAGAGTACTTATCATGTCCATACCGTCGACATAGATAGCTATAATTCTGAATCAGGAACTTATTTAATACACATGGCACGAAACCTTACTTGTTTATCCCTTCCCAATCAAATAGTCACTTAGACGGATATACCACATCCGCCTGATTGTTTAAATCAATAAGTGAGTGTTCTAGTGTAACTGCAAACATACTCTGTGGTTTAGATTCATTCGACTTTGGAAGAAAAAGGCCATCATGCACTTTTGCAAATATCTTTGAGTCTAAATCTCCAGAGATATAACCACATCTACTATGTTTCAAGTTCTTTTGAAACTACCAAGCAAACTAATTAAGTGAACATTATGATGTTCAAAAGAGTAAGCGATCCAAGGGTTTGTGAGAAACCTCGTGCCACAAGCTGATTCTTTATACTTTAAAACCTCGTTATTCCCACTACACTTTGTGACAAATAACCACATATGTCCCACAGGCTTTACACTAGGTTGGTTAGCACTACCACACCAAATACCCGTATATTTGTCAAAGAACTAAGTTCTACCTGGATTGCATAGGCTAAATATACTATTTATTTGAAATTAATCAAAATAAAGCATGGTTCGATCTCATTGTGCTCTAATTCTGGAGCAACTATTTATGTATTATATCATCATTGTGCACGCATGATCCTTCCATTGACTCATATGGATTCTCATAATCCGTCAGGATTTCATTGTTCTCTAGGATCATTTAAAACTTCGGAGCGTCCTCCAGTTTGATTCATGGACATATTCAGAGACAATCTTATGAGATGATTTCTGATGATATAAATAAGTTGTGCCTTACTCACCTACTTCCTTTCTAGGTGAGGATTGATCGAACCAAGTGGTCTCTCCAACTTCCTTTATGGAGCCACGGCCTCAACCACACTTCCACTGAGTGTAGTTGCAACACCTTAGTCTATGGTGTATATCCCGTATTGAGGATTTGTAACTTTGCAGGTAGGTTTGCAGCTGGTATGTGTGATCTCATCACTTTAGCAACATCATTGTACATTCTGAAAATCGAATATTCTTTATCACTTCACATTTACATTTGTGAAGCACACGAATCATTATGAGACACAGTGGGAACACACCACGACAATTCCTGTCGTTCCCTTAGAAAATACTTTTTCTTATCTCCCCCTAACGACGGGAAGACTGTCTCATTAAAGTGATAACCCGCAAATCTAACTGTAAGAGATATCCTGTCAAAAGTTTTAAAATGTGGATAATTGTTGGGAACTTATTTCCAACATAACTACTTAACAGTTTTGAAGACCCATCATAATACTATGTGGAGTCGTAATGGCACATATATAGTGCAACCAAAAATGCGTAAGAACACGAATGTCAGGCTTATATCCAGTTACCAACTGGCACGCAGAAAAGGTTGACTAATTTTGGGTTCTAAAACTGATTAAATAAAGATGCGTGTAGTAATGCATATTCCCAAAAAAATAAAAGGTAGGTTGGCACGCATAACCTATTCTTTAGACACCATCTGTAACCTTTGATGGTAGCCTCCGCGAAACCATTGGGTATAAGATGCTCTATATTGATCCTATTAAATATGCAATATTCATCAATTCCTTTTGATGTAAATTCTCTAGAATTAACAAGGGTGGTGAGCCTTTGCACTTTGCATTGTGTAATATGTGCTAGGAGTTTTTACAAAAATTAAAGCATTGTTTGTTGTGAGTAATAATTGATTCAACGCGTCGAATCATCCACCAGATCCATAAATTACTTGAATGGTCCTTATTCTGCATGGATATATGTTCACTAACAACACTTTATTTCTTTGAAGAATGAGTTATTTTCCATTTGCATCTAAGTAAAACAGGATGGTCTCAATCATGTTTTACTTAGAAAGACTTTGTAAGAAGAGTGACGTGCTTTCTTACTTTAAAGCATAATGGGCAGAGGAAGTGCAAATCTAGTAACTGTAGAAATCACTGACTGTGATAGATGTCGTAACTTCGCATTCTACTAGTTCATTGTCTTGTACACTCAAATGAAGTGATGCCCGTGTTAGTACTTTCAAAACGGAACACCATGTCACAACCAATGTGCCTTATGGTTATGTCAAAGTCTTTACAAATCAATCCCGATCGATTCATTTTTGGGGTTAAAATGGATTCAGTAATTCAAGTCCAGTGATTTGCATTTCACTAGATTGACATGTTAGTTTTCTAAGAATATGCTTCCTTCCACATTTAATAGAAATAATTTATAGATGCAATCAATTCCATTCTCAGTTTTCCAAAAGGTAGGTAATAGTTAACGCATGAACACCCTTTGCACTTAACAAGATGTGATTATCCTTTATTACATACAGACCTTAGACATTGAGTCTTGAGAGATTTAATAAGTGGTGTTGTCTTATTATGTAACAAAAGTCGGATTCAACTCAATTACTTTAGAATGAATATATGTTACATCTCATGCATATATATCCCATATGCTTTAGAGAATTTATGTACTTTCCAAAAAGCGCAGACATTTGATCTAGTTCAATTAAATAGTCAATTGGCTAGGCAAAGTTCTTGTTGCCATTAAAGTTGATGTGAAAATTGGTTGCTACTATGTTACACACATTACATTGTGTATACCAACACCTATAACCAGGTGCATTTCCAACTCTTTCATTTATGATGGAAGCTAGAATTACATTTTAGCTTCATCCCATGGTATATATGTCCCTTTTCTCATGCTTTATATGAGTCATTACGTCTAACCCTTATTACTTCGGGGTTGTTTCCATTTCCAATTTTGCTACATTTAGCTTAATTTGAGAAATTTCTTTATCTCAATAGGCCAAGAGAATCTCACTATACATGTCAACAACTTACTTTAGGTTGAATAGATTACTCAAGATAGTTCTCTTGTTGTCATACTTTAACATATACTAGTTCGTTAGTATCATGGATGAAGTACATAAAATGGAAATTTTCTGACTCATATCACAAAAATCAGAATACATGTAATTTTATTTTCAACGTATCTTTTGATAATATGGACTCATTAATTTTTTTGAGTTCTTCCACAAAAATTAGAATACATGTAATTTTATTTTCAACGTATTTTTTGAAAATATGGACTCGTTAATAGTCGAGCAAGTGGATTACATCCCACGAAACATTCAAATTTAGGGAGAAAATATCATGTATGCAACAATGGTTCTCAGGTACTTTTAAACCTCAAATGAATAATTAGAATCGAGTTGGTACAACCAACTGAACAAAAAAAAATCATTCAACCATAGACAATATCATATTCAATAGAACAAAATAGCGTTAAGACAAAAATTCTTAATGATCGAGATAAACAATCATAATTTAAATGACCGTTTATACGATGTGGACTTATCTTAAGACAAAAATAAACAAAACTTGACATGTTCTAGGAACAAATAAATAAGCCTAACAAGCACTCGATGTAAGAACCCTTGTTTGTTTTATAGTTACATACCTTTGGGCTTTGGTTCCCCCTGTATATAGACAGAACCGGGTCAGCTTTAGCCACGCACGTCCTAAAACCAGGCAGCAACAGAACAGGACCAGCAACAGGGCCACAACTGGAACAGGGCCAGAACCGGTTTGGAGCAGACCGGATCGGCTGGACAGGGTTGGCATTGACCGGATCGGCTGGACCGGGGAAGGGTAGGAGGACCGATCTAGAACAGCCGGACCCGGATCGGGGAGCCGGATTCGACAGGAATCGGAACAGACGGACCCGGATTGGAACAACGCCTACTAGATTACGGACAGTATCAGGCCGAGACCGTGTTAAGTTCTGAAGGAAACAGTACTGCACATAGGTGATACAAACGTGTTAAGTCCTGAAGGCAGCAGTACTGCATATAGCTGCTACATACGTGTTAAGTTCTGCATCATTTTGCTCACTATAGATTTTGTACACTAGAATCATAAATTACATCATACGAAGCCAAACCAGCTCTATTTTTTGATGTCAAAATTTTAGTTCAAAAATAATGATTAAAGATAAAAAAGTAAGTTGTGCTCACATGTGTATTTGCAATGGATTCAAGTTGGGTGATTATCATGTAAAAGGGTAAGTAATTAAAGAGTAATGAATACTTATCTTTCATTTGATTTAGTATATTTCAAGAGTTTTCATGTTACTCTTGAAATAGTTCACCTCTTTTTGCACTTTGATGTAACGACTCCATTTGATGTAACGGCTCCACCATTAATGGGGTTTTGTTCAATATTTCTGAAAAGAAACCATTCAAGAATAAGATTTTCATTAGATATCATCTTTTTGTGACTACATCATATATATAGATTTTTTTTTTCAATCAGCTAATTTAATGTTAAAATTACTAAATTTTTTCATGAGTAGTTCAATTTTAGATCGGGAAAATGAAATCTCATGATATTGAAATCAATTATATGGGTAACATACACCCAAAAATGCTGAATATGGATCTAAATCCCGATTTTAAATCGAGAAAATGTATCAAAAGTTTGAAAGAAATTTTATCAAGAACTAATGAAACTTTCTTTTTTCATTCAAAAAATAGATCGAGATGAAGAGATTAATTAAGAAATGAATCAAATTCTCAAACAGTAAATCAAAGATTTGGGTTTTATTTACAAACCCAAAATTTCTATAAATCGTTTTCTCGTTGAAAACTTGAAGATTGCGATCTATATATAGAGTATTAGGAATGAGATACTTATCTTTATACCTTTTTGTTTATGAATCTCTTAATTCAGTTGCTGATGAGGAGAATTTTTCGTCATCGACATAAGGGACAGATTATTCATTGACGAGAGTTCCTTGCAGATCTGGAACTTTTGATTCTGGTATCTCGGTTTGTTTGAGATTTTCTATCTACTGTCGTTTTTATTGAAGACAAAAGATGGGAAAAAAATAATAAATTTTTTATTGAAGACAAAAGCGGAACTTCAAATGTCGTTTTTCTATCTACTTCGTGCTGATAACGTTTTGGAGTAAGAATAATAGAGAGAGAGAAAGACAGAAGAATTTTTCATTAACCAGAGAAAGGAACCCCATTATATAGGTTTAGTGTTCTATTTATACAAGTAGAAGGAAAAACCTTAGTGGTCTAATAGACCGCACATCCATGGGTCATAGGCCCTATAACACTCCCCCTTGTGCGGTTCAAAAGCGGAACTTCAAATGTGTTGCCTCATTAAAACCTTGACAAGGAAAACCCAATGGGACAAAACCTTGACGAAGGGAAAAGAGTACAACGTGTTGATAAAACTGGACACTTCTCTTCAGAAAAACCTAAAATATAAAAACCCTGTGGGAAAAAGATAGTTTCAATCGGAGAGTCATAAACCTAGTTTTGTTGTTGTCTCATTAAAAACCTTGCCGAGTAACAAAACCCATTGGGACAAAATAAAACTCGGTGAAGCGAAAAAGAGCTCAACAGACACTCGCTCCCCCTGATGTCGACATCATATCATTAGATACTCCCCCTAATGTCGCCATCTCCCCCTTATTGCAATCAAGGGAGTTCGGACAATTTCCTTAGTCCAATACTCTTTACGTGCTTTTCAAATAAGGACTTAGGAAGTGACTTAGTAAATAAGTCTGCCACATTCTCATCAGACGGTACTTTGTTGACTTGAATGTTTAAGAGGCACTGTTGTTGCTGATTGTAAAAGAACTTTGGTGAAATATGTTTAGTATTATCACCCTTGATATATCCTTGCTTCATATGTTCGATACAAGCTGCACTATCTTCATAAATTCATGTTGGATCTTCAGTGGTGGAATTCAAACCACTCGTCCCTCGAATATGTGTAATGATAGTCCTTAACCATATACACTCACGAACCGCTTCATGTAGGGCAATGATCTCTGAGTGGTTCGTGGAGGTAGCTACAAGAGTTTGCTTGGTCGATCTCCAGTATATCGTTGTGTTACCTATGGTGAATACATAACCAGTTTGGGATTGAGCTTTATGTGGGTCAGATAGGTACCCAGCATCAGCAAAACCAACCAAAACATTATTTGGGGTTTCAGTGTAGGGGGTTGATTTAGCAATCCTCCTTTCATCCTCATAGGGATAAAATAGACCCATGTCAATGGTTCCTTTAAGGTATCTGAATACATTCTTTATACCATTCCAATGACGCTGCGTTGGCGCTGAGCTATATCTGGCTAACAAGTTTACTGAGAATGATATATCAGGTCGAGTACATTGTGTTAAGCAAATAACGCGCCTATTGCACTTAGGTTGGGAATTTCAGCTCCCAATACCTCTTCGCCATCTTCCTTTGGACGAAATGGATCATTTTGTACATCTAAACTTCAACCAATCATGGGAGTACTAGAAGGATGCACCTTGTCCATATTGAATTTCCTGAGTATCTTATGGACATATGCAGACTGGCGGATTAGTATTCCACAGGCTCGGTGTTCTAGCTCAAGTCCTAGACAAAACCGAGTTTTCCCAAGATCTTTCATCTCAAATTAAGATTTCAAGTAGCTTGTGGTTTCTCTTATTTCATCAAGAGTACCTATTATGTTTATATCATCAACATAAACGACTATAATTGCAAATCCGGAACTCGTTTTTTTTATAAATACGCAGAGGCATAACTCATTATTTGTATATCCCTTCCCAAACAAATAATCACTTAGACGTGTATACCACATCCGCCCGGATTGCTTTAATCCGTAAAGTGAGCGTTTCAACTTAATTGAAAACGCACTCCGTGGTTTAGTGTTACTTGATTCGGGCAATGGGAGGCCATCAGGCACTTTCATGTATATATCTGAATCTAGATCCCCGCAGAGATATGTTGTAACCACATCCATAAGCTGCATTTCAAGTCCTTCTGAAACTACCAAGCTAACTAAGTAGAGGAACGTTATGACATCCATTACGGGAGAGTATGTTTCCTCATAATCAATTCCAGGGCGTTGTGAGAAACCTTGCGCCACAAGGCGAGCCTTATACCTCAAGACTTCATTCTTCTCGTTACGCTTTCTGACAAATACCCATTTATGTCCTACGGGCTTTACGCCTAGTGGGATTAGCACTACTGCACCAAATACCCTTCTCTTTTCCAGTGAATTTAATTCTTCATGGATCGCAACTTCACATTTAGGCCAGTATGCTCTTTTTTTACATTCTGCAATTGAGCGTGGTTCGATGTCATCGTGCTTAATGATCTCTTGAGCAACTGTGTATGCAAATGCATCATCAATCTGCGTGGAGGATCTTTCCATCAACACGTATGCACTCTCATAATCCATAGAGATTTGTTTGTTCTCTGGAATCATTTCAAACATCGGAGCGTCCTCCAGTATTGATTCATGGACATAACTATAATCGGAGACAATTTCATGAGAGGGATTATCTGTATTGATGATGAATGGATCGTATTGTGCCTTACTCACTATTTTCTTCCTTGGGTGAGTATCCATCGAACCAGGTGGTTTTCCCCTCTTCCTTTGGGGTCCACGGCCTCAGCTACACTTCCACCAAGTGTAGGTTTGACACATCTATATAAGGTGCCTTTTCCCGTATTAGGGATTTCTAACCTTGCAGGCACATTTACAGCTGGTATGTGTGATCTCGTTACTTTAGCAATATCACTGAATGCATCAGGCATTGAGTTTGCCACATTCTGAAGATCAATAATTATTTGCACTTCACTTTCACATTATGAGGTGCGGGGATCAAGATGAGACAAGGTGGGGACACACCACGACAATTTCTGTCGTTCCCTTAGGAAATTCTTTTCCATACCTCCCCCTAACGACGAGAAGGTTGTCTCATCAAAGTGATAATCCGCAAATCTAGCGGTAAAGATATCGCCTGTCAAAGGTTCCAAATAGAGGATAATTGTTGGGGATTCATATCCAACATAAATACTTAAGCTTCTTTGGGGACCCATCTTAGTTCGATGTGGGGGCGTAATAGGCACATATACAGCACAACCAAAAATGTGTAAATGTGAAATATCAGGCTCATATCCAGTTACCAACTGGTACGCAGAAAATGGTTGGCTAGCAGTAGGTCTAAAGAGAATAAGTAATGCTGCATGCAATATGGCGTACCCCCAGGCAGTAATAGGCAGGTTGGATCGCATAACCAATGCCCTAGATATCATCTGTAACCTTTTGATGGTAGCTTCTGCGAGACCATTTTGAGTGTGTACGTGGGGTACAGGATGCTCTACGTCAATTCCGATAGACATACAGAAATCATCAAATCCTTTAGATGTAAATTATCCAGCATTATCAAGTTTGATAGACTTGATTGGATAATCGGGGTGGTGAGCCCTCAAACGTATAATTTGTGCTAGGAGCTTTGCAAAGGCAGCATTTATGGTGGACAGTAATGCAATGTGTGACCAACGGGTCGAAGCATCTACCAGAACCATAAAATACTTGAATGGTCCGCACTCTGGATGTATAGGTCCACAAATATCACCTTGTGTTCTTTGTAAGAATGGAATATTTTGTTTTGTATATTTAGCATAGGATGGTCTCGCTCCTGTCTTTGCTAAAGAACAAGCTTTGCAAAATGAGTGGTGTGCTTTTGACAAAGTCCATGAAGTAGAATGAGAGAGAGGTTGCACATCATTTGCTGTAGATGTCAGTGGTTGGCAGACGTTGTTACTTTGCATTGTAACTGTCTTTTGTCTCATTTTACTTTTCACTCGAAAGAAAGGACGTCCGTGTGAGTTCTTTAAAACACGGATCATCATATCACGACTCGGGTGCCCCAAGCGGTCGTGCCAAAACTTGTATAAGTTACTGTTCAACAGTTCATCGTTGGTAACAATATGTGATTCGATAATACGAATATTAGTAGTGTACAAACCACTAGAGTGACTCATTAATTTCTCTAAAATGCGTTTTCTTCCACATGTATTAGAGATAATATTTATATATTCAATTCCATTTTCACAGTGAGTTTCCAAGTGATAACCATTTGCACGGATATCTTTGAAGCTCAACAAGGTACGGTTAGCTCTTGGTGCATATAGAGCTTCTGTGACTTTAATCATTGTGCCATTTGGCAACAAAAATTGAGCATTACCTCACCCAATTATCACTTGTGATGATCCAATCATCGTAGTCACAGAGGATTTATAAAGAATTAAGTCAACAAATAATTGCCTATTTCTTAAAATAGTGTGTGTGGTGCCACTATTAGCTAGGCACTCAATCTCTTCTGAGGATGACATTCCTACAAGTAAATGGTACTTCAGAGAATTCGGTCACATAATTCAATCATGTAATAGATTATCACAATAAAAAATAAATCCAAAGCATAATAAGTACCCATAAAAATTAAAAAAAAAACTATTGATCTATCAATAAAAAACAATAATTTAAGACTACCTGACATAGTTTAAGTCATCAAAACAAATATTCAAATCAAAGTCTGCTAAACCACAAAGAAAGAAAATAAACAAGTTTTTAGGTTCAAAGGATAACTAAAACTAAAAATAAAATAAAAATAACAATCAATCAAAGTCAGGTGTTTCCATAAGGGCATGATTCTTTTTGCCCTGGAAGTCTGAAATGGTCAAGTTGACATCTGGGGTATGATCATGTTCTTCCACACAATGAGCTTCTTGATCTATAGATTTCCGGTACTTTCTGTAGCTGGCTGCTACTTTGGCACTAGCTTTGCATTGCTGGTACCAATGTCCGGAGATTCCACACCTGTAACAAGGTGCATTGTCATTCTCGACCTTCTTAGGCATGGAGTTCTTATGTGCTTTTTCAACAATATTTCCCCTACCACTAGGTCCAGAAGTAACATCTCTACACCAGGTATTTGAATGGCCTCCACGCCCATGGCCCTTTCCACGATGACCCCTTTGTCCTCTTCCACGTGGGTTATTATCCCCTCGTGAGTGTGGAGCATGAGAATATGAATCAACATTTTTAACCCTCTTTTCTTTGGGGTGTTTTTCTTTGTTATCCTTGCCATAGTTAGCCTCAGGAATTTTCTTCTTCCCAGGGGCTCTAACATTGTTGTTTGCTAGAACTTCATTGTTCCTTTCAGCCACCCGCAATAAGTTGATCAACTTGCTGAAAGTTGTTATTATTTTATTATCAACCTCTATGCGGTATTGGTTAGCTAGAATAACAGATGACAAAGGGAAAGTAGACAATGTCTTTTGAATCAAATCTTTATCTGTGAGTTTTATCCCACATAAATTGAGTTGTGCTTGCAGCTTAAGCATATCTCTTTGGAAATCACCTGCCTTCACATAATCAAGAAAACAGATGTCATTCCACTGTTTATTCAGTTGTGGGAGAAGACAATCCTCAATGCTCCCAAAACGGCTTGCTAATGCATCCCACAGTTCTTTAGGACACATCATGTGTTGGTATCCCCAAAGGAGATTAGGGTCAATGTGTACCTTCAAATATCGAAGGGCTTCATCCTTTTCTTATTCAGTTGCTGGGACAACATCTTTGTCAGTAGAGGGTATGATGGTGTGGGTGCATTCTTTTGCCACAAAAGCGATCTTCACATCAGCCATCCAACGGTGATACTCAAGTCCATCTATGCCCAATTGTGCGAATTCTTGTCGGATATATTCCTTCTTGCTCATCTACATAGGGCAAGGTTAAAGGACATTAGTATGACTGATTCCGGTACCTTATTCCTAAAGGCCAAGTTTCTTAATGACCAATAGAGTGAGAAACCAACTTTCTTTATGGTTCTTAAAATATCTCGGTTAAGTCAAGATCCAACGGATGACACTACCCCATTAACGATAAAGGCAATTTTTAAGGATAAAAAAAAAAGAAAATAATAAAAAGAAAATATAGTATTGTATGCATACACTAAAGTCCAATCATGATTAATAAAGACAAATGAAATAATGATACAAATAAATATACATGCATACGTTACACATAGCATTAAAGACAAATTTATTATTTTAGTATTAATATCCTTTTGTTTTCTTATTATTATTGATTACAAGTGGTACAAATAAATACGCATGCATACATTACATGTAGCATTAAAGAGAATGTTAAGTAAAAATCAGTTATTTTATTATATATTTTCAAAATCAATCAAGACATTTAATGCAAAGAAAATAACGGAAATTATAAAAAAAAAATACACAAAGACATGCGTTACACAAGTTAGCAACATGCAAGGGTTGAGTTCGTGCTGATAATGTTTTGGAGTAATAATCATAAAGAGAGAAAAGGGAGAGATAACGAATTTCTACTAATCAGAGAGGCAACACAATTACATAGGTATAGAATTCTATTTATACAAGACAAGGGGGGAAACCCTATTATTCTAATGGATCACACATCCATGGGCCATAGGCCCTATAACAGTATTTTCATTCAATTCATGCAAAGTCAAATACAATTAGTTTCCACAAAGTACATTCATGCACATATACAATTAGAATAATAATTATAATTATTTCGTATAAATATCACACTTATTTAAAAATGATGTCATTCAATTGTTTGTTTTAATTCCTGTGAACCAAAACATTAAACTACACTATTGCCTTTTTAAATGGGCATGTAACTCTTCATGGGCCTTGAACACGTTATGACCTTAACTACTAACTGGATCATCGTAATTTGGCCGTTAACCGAGATATGATTTATTTATTTTTAGTAAGGTTTTTTCCAGTTGGACCCAACTCGGCAAAAAAAATGACATTTTGGACTCAGAAGTACTTGAGCATCATTATTGTGCATTTGAGTTGGAAATCATTTCTTTGAAAAAGAAAAAGGAATATATTCCTTCATACAACTTTATGCCAATGACAACACATTGTATAAAAGGTAGAGCTACAGAAGCCCTTGTGTTTCTAAACACATGCATCCCAATTTTTGTGGAAGAACTCACAAAAAGTGATATGAGTCATATTTGTTTTCCCCTCTTCCATTTTTTCTAATTTATCCATAAATTAATGAACCAGTATATGTTAAAGTATCACCAAGAGATTCACTATCTTTAGTAAGCTATTCAACCTAAAATAAATGGTTGACATTCAATATGAGATTCTCTTGACCCGTTGAGATGAAGAGATTTCTCAAATTAAGCTAATCGTAGAAAAATTGGAAATATAAAGAACCCCGAAGTAACGAGGTCTATACGTAGTGACACAAGTGAAGCATGTGAAAAGGGTCATACATATCACGAGCCAATGATGTATTACCACCCCCCACCCCCCGTACTAATGACACCAAAGTACATGTATCAACTGAAAATGAGATGAAGCTAAGATGTATTTCTAGCTGTAACTAAAGAGTTGGGAATAAATCTTCTTACTAGTATCGGTACAAGCAATCCAATGCGAGTACCATACTAGCAACCAATTT
This sequence comes from Papaver somniferum, assembly GCF_003573695.1. Classification (NCBI taxonomy): domain Eukaryota; kingdom Viridiplantae; phylum Streptophyta; class Magnoliopsida; order Ranunculales; family Papaveraceae; genus Papaver; species Papaver somniferum. The sequence goes on from NC_039362.1 coordinate 81,895,156, forward strand.
TTATGAGAAGGTCATACTTTAGACATCAATTTTAATGACAAGAAGAACTTTGTCTAGCCAATTGACTATTTATTTGAATTAGATCCAATGTCTGTACTTATGGAATGAAAAAGTTCATTATTCCCACAAGACATAAATTCTCTAAAGCACTTGAGATATGTCCGGATGAAAAATATACCATCCACCCTGCAATGTAACATATATTCAATCTAAAGTACTTGGGTTGAATCCCATTTTTGTTACGTAATAAGACCACACCACTTATTAAATCTCTCAAGACTTACTGATAGTGGTTTTTATCCCACTAATTTAAGGAATGTACACTAGATGTTGAAACTATTTCCTTATAATGTAACTATGAGAATTGGATCATCGAGCGCAGCACTGCTCAAAAATTTGTTATCAAGATAGAACAAAGACGTCACATAATCTCTACATGTTCCGAGAGATAATCACACATTGTTAAATTCCAAACAAACCCATGTAAATGGATATCATGTGGAATCTCACAACGGTGAGAATGTAACTGCATCTTTTATAGTCTCTAATATATTTAGAAGGAAGTATATTTTAGAGAAACTAATGAGTCAACTAGTGAAATGTAAATCACTATAGTATTTGGATTTGAATCCATATTGATTCCGACGATGAAATGTTGGGAATTGACTCATGCAGGCTTTGACATAACCATAAAGGAACGTTGGTTGTGACATGGTGTTTCGTTTTGAAAGGACTCATATGTACGTCATTATGTTTGAGTGGACGAGACAACGGGAAAAATATTGACATAATGCGAAATAATGGCATATCTCTCAATAAAATAAGTGTTTTCTAAAGTACTAGATGCACAACCCCCCCTTCTCATTATAATTTTAAGTAAGAAAGCATATCACTGATTTTACAAAGTCTTCAGTAAAACAGGATCGAGACCATCGTAAGATGCAAATGGTAAACAATCCATGCAAAATGCGGACCATTAAAGTGACTTATGGATCTCGTGGATTTTTGACATTTTAGACTAGTTATAGTTCCCAAGTAATGTTGCGTTTGAAAAACTACTAGCACATATTATACATGTAAGGACTCACCACCCCTTGTAAATGCTAGAGAGTATACTTCAAAAGGAATTGATGGTTATTGCATGTTTAATAGGATCAATGTAGAGCATCATATACCCCATGGTCTCACAAATGCTATCATCAAAGGTTACAGATGGTGCCTAAGGCATGGTTATGCGTACAAACCTACCTTTAACTGCTTGGGAAATATGCAACATTACACGCATCTTCACTTATTCGTTTTAGACCCACAATTGGTCAACCACTCTTTGCGTACCAGTTGGTAACTGGATATAAGCCTGACATTTTGCGTTCTTACGCATTTTTGGTTGCACTATATATGTGCCATTACGAGTCCACATTGTACTATGATGGGTCACGAAAACGATTAAGTAGTTATGTTGGATATTTAATCTTAACAATTATCCGGGTTTTAAAATCTTTGGCAGGAGATGTCATACCGCTAGATTTGCGAGTTATCACTTTAATGAGACAGTCTTCCCGTCGTTAGGGGGAGATAAGAAAAAGTATTTTCTAAGGGAACGAGATGAATTGTCGTGGTGTGGTCCCACTGTATCTCATATTGATTCTTGTACTCCACAAATGTAAATGTGAAGTGTCAAAGAATGATCGACTTTCAGAATGTACATTGATGTCGTCAAAGTGATGAGATCACACATACCAGATGCGAACCTACCTTCAAGGCTACAAATCCTCAATAAGGGATATATACCATAGACTAAGGTGTTGCAACTACACTCAGTGGAAGTGTAGTTAAGGTCGTGGCTCCATAAAGGAAGTTGGAGAGACCGTTTGGTTCGATCAATCCTAACCTAGAAAGGAAATAGGTGAGTAAGGCACAACTTATTTATATCATCAAAAATCATCTCACAAGATTGTCTCTGACTATGTCCATGAATCAAACTGGAGGACGCTACGAAGTTTAATGATTCCAGAGAACAATGACATCCCAAGTGGATTATGAGAATGCGCATGAGTCAATGGAAAGACTATGCGAGCATATTGATGATTAATTTCTTATACACTTGCTTAAGGAAATAAATCAATATGAGATCGAACCAAGCTCCTTGTTGCTTAATTTCAACGAAAAGCATATTTGGCCTATACAATCCAGGTATAACTTGGTTCTTTGACAAATATACAGGTATTTGGTGTATAGTGCTAACCAACCAAGTCTAAAACCTATTGAACATACATGATTAATTTGTCACAAAGCATAATGAGAAGAAAGAAGTCTTCAAGTAAAAGGACTCGCCTTGTGGCGCGAGGTTTCTTACAAATCCCTGGAATTGTACTCTTGTAATGAACGTTATAGTGTTCCGCTACTTAGTTATCTTGGTAATTCAAAAGGACTTGAAATGCAGCATATGTATGTGGTTGTTACGTATCTCTAGAAGAATCAAGAGATATCAGATATTTACAAAAGTATTTTATAGCCTTTTGTTGCCCAAATAAAATGACTCTAAACCACAGAGTGCGTTTACAGTTAGATAGAACGCTCACTTATAGATTCAAGCAATCAGGCGGATGTGGTATACCCGTCTAAGTGCCTATTTGATTTAGAGGGGATAGACAAGTAAGTTATTTTTCCTTGCATATTCATAAGAAAGTTCTTGATTTGGAATTGTAGCTATTTATGTTGATGCTACAGACATGATGTGTACTCTTGATGTAATAAGAGACCTTAAAAGCTATTTAAAATCCGAATTTGAGATGAAAAATCTAGGGAAGGCTCGATCGAATACTGAGCTTGTGGTATATTATTCCACCAGTTTGTATATGTCTAAAGTTGTCAGGAAATTTAACAAAGACATGCATCCTGATAGCACTCCCATGATTAGTCTAGGTTCAAATGTAAGTAAGTAACCATTTCGTCCAAAGGAATATGACGAAGATGTGTTGGGAGATGAAATTCCCATATCTAAGTACAATAGACGCATTGTTGTACTTAGTATAATAATGTACTCGATTAAATTTTACATCCTTAGGGAACTTGTTAGCTAGATATAGCTCCGCGCCAATGCAACATCATTGGAATGGTATAGTGAATGTAATCATGTACTTTAAAGTAATCATTGACAAAAATTTGTTTTATCCCTTCAAAGACATAAAATGGAATGCTAATGAAAGTGCAATCCAAACGTTGTTGATTATGAAGGAAAAATAATCTCTTCTCCAACGAAAGTAATCAGGGGAGATGTGGTAGACTACTTTCTAAGTCATTACAAATATTCAGTTTCGCAAAATACATGACTAAAGGATCTATCCGGAACGACTCTGAAAGTAATCAGGGGGAGATGCCGACATCAGGGGGAGGATCCAAGGATATGATGTCGACATATTTTACTTCAAAATTGAAGTTGTGTTGTACTCTTTTTCCCTTCGATCGAGAATAGTTTTTCCCAAAGGGTTTTGTTACTCGACAAGGTTTTTCGCGAGACAACACTAAAAAATCAAGTATGTTGAACATTGAAGACATAAAGATCGCGTTGATATTACTGAAAATATCTGAATCAAATAAATGAAAGGCGATAGTCTGTTAAGCAACGTAACTTCCAGAATCAACAACATGGTCTTATAAGCTTTCAAGTCACCAAGGTACAGTGTGATAATCTCCTTTTGACTGCATTAGACTAATGAAAATTATCTGACATCAGGAGGAGCATCTAATGGTGTGTTGAACTATTTTCCTTCACCGAGGTTACTTTTTTCCCACAGGGTTTTGTTACTCGGCAAGGTTTTTAATGAGACAACAACAAACATGGGGAATGTAATTTCCCATCTAAGACTATTGTCTTTCCTACAAGGATTTTCTTCCTTAAGAGTTGTGAAGAAACTAGTCAACTTCGACGGAGCCAAGTGATCATCTGTAACAGATCACCTTTACTTGCATCTGTCACGTTGTACTCTTTTCCCTTCGTCAAGGTTTTATCCCACTGGGTTTTTCTTTTCAAGGTTTTAATGAGGCAACGTATACGCATCCAATTATGTTTTAAGTTTACTTAATGTTGTACTCTTTTTATTTAGTTCAGGTATTGTCCCTCTGGGGTTAGCCTGTCGAAGTTTTAACGAGACAACTAACTTAGATTCGACGATCTTTGAAGATCGTATTACATGTGATGAACTACATGTAAAATACGAGGCAACACGTGAAGTACTACATGTGAAGAGTTGTACCAAGATTTTGTCCCACTGGGTTTTTCCTTGTCAAAGTTTTAATGAGGCAATTGATTTCGGCACAATACATCAAGGAGGGGAACGACATTTGAAGAACTATATTCAAAGAACTATATGTGAAAAATTATGTATAAAGTTTTGTTATTGAACCGCACAAGGGGGAGTGTTATAGGCCTTTGTCCCATGGATGTGCGGTCCATTAGAATACTAGGGTTTTCCTTTCCTTTGTATAAATAGAATACTAGACATGTGTATTATGGTTCCCTCTCTGGCTAATAGAAAGTTGTTCTCTTCCTTTTCTCTCTTTTCTTCATTATTACTCCAAAATTATTCTATTTTATTGTGCTTAAAATAAATTAATTTTTCTACTATTAAAGTCTAGAATACAATACAAAGATTGGCTAAGTTACGCTAGATAAAAAGCGGCAGAGATTTGTCTAGGAGGGATAAATCTACGGCCGTGGTTTTTTCAACTAACCATTATAGTTACTTTATTAATTAGTGTCCTATTAATTGCTCATGATGATTGATTAATTAATTTTTCATGATAAATTTTCTTTTAATGTATCTAATAAATACACATTTTTATTAATAAATAAGTTTATCAAACTATATTGATCGGTAAAGAATTTGGTGCTGGAGAGTTTCGAACTCAGGTAACTGGTATCATTGTAGTTGCAGGAAATCCTACAACACACCCCTTGTAATAATTTGTAGATCTAAACATAAAAATGATGATAATAATGCTAAAATTGTAAAGAAACACAAGGTTTACGTGGTTCGATCAATTTGATCTACATCCACGCGGTTAGGTTTTACTATGATTATTTGTAATTACATCTTGATTACATGGAGACTCCATTAATGAGTATTTGGAGATCTAGGTTCTTGAAGGAGGAAGAATAAGGAGATAATAATAATACCACCAATTCTAATTTTTCTCTCTACAGAATGTATTCTCTCCTAAAGTGTGTCTCTCTTTCTGATTATCTCCCCCCTTTCTCTCTCTTGACTTTCTCTTTATATAGGTGTTTACATAGTGGATGACAGCTAATGTACAACTAACATTTCCCCTAATTTCGGATCTGGCTTGCGGTATTTTCGCAAGCTTACAAATGTAAAATTCGCAACATTCCTAATTTTCGCAAGATCATCACACTTTTCTCATGTTTAAGTTGATGTCATCTGTTATGTCGTTTCTGAAATCATCCTGCGATGTCTTCGCGATGTGTTGTTAATAATTTCGCAAGCATATTCTTCTGTGCGAGATTCTGATCCTACATCTTGCCTCATTTTTCTTGAATATTTCTTGAAAAGCGATCTTTAAGAAAAAAATCCACCTTGTTGTAGTTGTTGGAGGAACGAGCGAAAGAATATTGGACTTGAAAAGCACGTACTTGCCTCTATTCTTTTGTGAAGTTCCGGAGCGTTGCGAAGTAAATAAGAAGTATTAACCCTTGAAATATAAGAAGTATGAAGTATCCTTGAAGAAGTATGTGAAGTATGAAGTATCCTTGAAGAAGTATAAGAAGTACTCAATCCTCGAAATATAAGAAGAACTCTGCGAAGTAAATAAGAAGTATCTGTCCTTGAATAATAAGTATTGCCTCTATTCGTGCGAAATTATTACTCCATTTTTGGTGAGGATTCTTATTGTTCATTAGCGAACGTCCACTTTGGGAATGATTCTTGCCGAGGAGATAAAGAACATAAAATGTTTTCTTGGTAATCTATAGTTGCCTCTGTTCTTTATCTATGAGGGTAGAATCCTTGAGAAAATGTTGAATGTGCGAATTGTTTTCTTATTCTTATCTTGCCTCTGTCTCATGTTTTGTGCTCATGCGATAGTATAATATCTTCAAGTTGCTTATAATTGTGCGAAATAATTGAGAGAGATAATCACATCATTCGGAAGAATCATATTCTGCGAAATTGTGACAAATTATATGAAATTTTGAATCATTCTGTGAAATTCTGAAATCATTCTGTGAAGTTCTGAATAATCTTGCGAAATTCTTGAATAATCCTGTGAAATTCTGAATAATCCTGAATAATTCTGCTAAATACTGCGATATTATTGCGAAATTCTGCAATATTATTCCGTACGGTTTTGTAAAGTACTTATGCGAACATAATGCTTATGTGATGATTATGTTATGAAATGTGTATGCGATGTTTATGCCATGAAATGCTTATGCAATGCTTTTATGATGCGAGTATGATGCTTGTATGATGAGAATGCTTATCTATTGCAATGTATAGTTAAGGTTTGTGTTACTTAGCTTATTTTGCCGTCTAAAATTGATGTAGCTCTAAATTGCTTCCATTCTTCATTTCTCTGCCTTTTTCTTTAGTGTATGCATTCTTCTTCGTGTAGTTATTGTTCTTCACAAGTTCTTACTTGTGTTTCATCTTCCCTCTTCCTGCACTATTAGTATCTCATAACAGTATGATCATAATATCAAGTCTGCGGCATTTTCACTGCCTCAGTTTCATTTCCATGTACATATTCGCAAGCTTGTTTGCTTACATATAATCATTCTCGCAAGCTTACTTGCTTACTCATTTTCTTATGTGGTCTTATTTTTCCTTCCTAGTTAAAGGTCTTATTTTGCCACCTCTTGTCATTGCGACAAAATCGCAGGACGTCTTTGCACTTTCATGCAAAAACCCATTGATCTTGCCTTACCTTTTTCTTTTGTATTATTGCCTCTTCAGGATTGTTGCGACAATATGACATGCCTAAATATTCTTGCCAAAATAAAGCCCCATGACATTGCCGTCTTGCGACGAAATCGCAGGACGTCTTCACACTTTCATGTAATGACCCATTGATCTCGTCTTATCTTTTTCTCTAGTATTATTGCCTCTTCAGGATTGTCGCACAAATATGACAAGCCTTAATATCCTTGCGAGTAAAAAGCCTCATGACATTTGCGTCTTAAGACACTTATCAGCTCCCTAATGGAGGGTGCCGCCCTTATCTCCCCCCTGGTTTCCCCTTCAAGGAGGCGTACTTCTACCATACAAGGTTAGGTCTTCCCATCCAGTCTTAACAACAACCAGTTGTTTTCGCAGCCTCTTATCCCTTTTACCTATAGGGCTTATGGTTACGAGACTGCACCCTAAGTGGGGTTTTCTTCGGGCCGAGTGCAGTATAAGCCAAGACTTGTCAAGAATGGCAAGGTACGCTTCAAACGCCCCTGACACTCTTGACTCAACCATGTACCTCGGCGCCTTGATCAGATTCTGTACTCCTTGGGAGAGTCCTTATTACCTTAGTCGCCCAACCTAAGTCATATGCTTAAGCTGAGAATCCAAGGTGTCTCTCCCGGATGGGCTTTATTGACCCCAAATCTCCATGACTCAGGTTCCGGTGGCGGTGTATCCTTTCCCTGAGCCATGCAACAGGTACCCCCTTATATGACGTACTTTAGGTCTTACATTTGCCTCTTGCGAAATTGTATTCGCGAACTAGGGTGTACGCCATAAAGGTTCGCCCCTATCTGCGAAACTTTATTCGCGTTTCTACGAAATTTTCGCGTCTCTTTGTTTCTGCGAAATGTTTGCGTTACTTTATTCTCTCATTCATCTTTTCATTTCTGTCATCTCTTTCATTTATTCTTTCATTTTCATAATATCATATAATTTGAATCAAAATAAATATTCAAGAGAAATTCTAATACATGGTAACTCTGAAATCTTTGTAGTTGTGAAATCTTGGTAATTTTGCGATTCTATCGCGTTTTGTAAATCAAATCAAAAAACTTTTTATTCTCTGTAAAAGAAATATTCTAGAGAAACATATAAATTGAATTTTCTTAGTTTTCTGTAATTTTGAAATCTCGAAATCTCTGTAATTTTGAAGTCTCTGTAATCTTGAAATCTTAGTAATCTTTATAATCTTTGAAATCTTGAAATCTTTGTAATCGTGCGATTGAATCGCTTTTTTTAAATCAAATCAAAAATCTTTTTATTCATTCTTAATATAAAATAAAATGTTCAAGGAAGTGGTACTTATCTTTCATGTGAGTCGTTGTTGTTGTCAAAGAAGTGAATAAATGCCTTGAAATGTATGAATTTCGCGCAGCAAAAAGAAGTGTGAGAAGTGAGACTTGAACCCTTGACCTTCTTCTTGGATTTTTTTCGCACCATACCAACTGTGCTAAGCCTCTCTTATGAAGTAATCAAAGTTCTTGCGAAGTAATCAAATTCCAACTGTGTGAGAGGCACTTCTGTATAAATTTCGCGTAACAAAAATAAACATGCGAGAAGTAAGAATTGATACCGCGACCTGCTGCTTGCATTCATTCCTCCTGACCAACTTTGCAAGCTTCTTCTTTGCGAAATATCTCTGCGAAAAAATACGCAGGTGTTGGGACTTGATCACACGACCATAAACTCATTAACTTCGTAGATGACCAATTGTGCTGCTTCTTGTTTGCGAAATAATGAAACAATATTGCGAAATTATTTATTTTTTCGTTCTCTGTAAAAAAGAAGAAAACTATGTTCGCAGGCGAATTCGAACTTGCGACCACGAACGCACATACTGCTCTCTGGACCAATTGTGCAAGAACCTCTCTGCGATATTAACGCATAACTTTTTTCCTTATTCTTTTATTTGTTGAAATTAACCTCTCTGCGAAATTAATGAAAAATATGTGTCTCTGCGAATTCGAACCCGTGACCTATTTGTTGTTCGCTCAGCCTTGAACCATCTGTGCGAATTTCTGTTTGTGATAGAAATTGCAGCATCTGCCTCTTATCTTTTCTTCGTCCTTCCTTAACTTCTTTCACATTTGCCTTCTTCTCCTGAACATGAAAATCTTCCACTGAAACTTCCATATTTTCCTTAAATTTCATCACAACAACTAATTTTTTCTCTCACTCTTTTCATGTCTTTCAATTGTTGATGATGTTTACTCCCGGAGTTTTCGCTCCATTTCATTAGTTACATGTTAGGTTAATCCGTCTCTGGTTGTTGTAGTAGTTTTGCGTATCCTTTGAAAATTAATTGTTGGCTGCAATGCGTTTGTTTTTATTTTGAACATTTTTCTTGTTGTAGATTTTGTATCTCCATTTCTGTTGCTGTTCTTTAGTATCTCTTGTGGGAATTTATCGCACAATCCATCCCTCCTTCTGTGGTTGGTTCTTCTTCATTTTTCGCCTCGAGTTGAGATTTTAATCCTGTCTTTGAAGTCACCTTTACTTTATTTTATTTTGTCAAGGTTCTGCCTGTTGTCTTCGCAGATAGCAACCCCCTTTGTACCCTTAAGTTCCATATCATCCTCTATGTTTTTAGCCTCTGGTAGTTCCTGCGAATTTCTTCGTACTGTTGAGTCGAGCTCTCTTCGCACTGGTTATTTCCCTATTGTTTTCGATTTTACCACAATTTTATTCTAAAATCGAGTCTTATGCATCTCCTTAGATTTGTTGTTTCTCCCTCTTTCGTATTTGACTTCTATCACGAGAATCCTGTTTGCCTCAAGTGTTTTCTGTTCACCTTATGTTCGTGATTACCTCTGCATTATTTTATCTTAAGTTCGGTCTTTGCCTTATTCAATATGTAATGGGTGATTTCGCCTGACATCTGCAATAAGATCTCTTCTAACATTAATAACCCTAACCTGCCAACTTCTCTGTGCTATTAAGTTGAGATCTTTTGTGCGGATTTATCGCACTCTTCTGTTTTCGTGTACTCTGGTTAAGTATTCCAGTTGCTGGGATGTTCTTCGATAGTGAATCCATGCTTAACTTCGTATGAACATCTTCAACTTTCGTTTCTTTGCTCTTAACTTCTATGTGTCTCTGTTTTTCCTTGTAACTCACAGATCAAATTGAAATTATCACCAACAATATTCAATTCCTCTAAACTTTCTTGAACCAACAAGATCAGGTAGTGTTTTTAGCGCCAAAATGTAGTTGCAGGAAATCCTACAACACACCCTTTGTAATAATTTGTAGATGTAAACATAAAAATGATGATAAGAATGCTAAAATTGTAAAGAGACACAAGGTTTACGTGGTTCGATCAATTTGATCTACATCCACGCGGTTAAGTTTTACTATGATTATTTGTAATTACATCTTGATTACATGGAGACTCCATTAATGAGTATTTGGAGCTCTAGGTTCTTGAAGGAGGAAGAAGAAGGAGATAATAATAATACCACCAATTCTACTTTTTCTCTCTACAGAATGTATCCTCTCATAAAGTGTGTCTCTCTTCTGATTATCTCCCCCCTTTCTCTCTCTTGCCTTTCTCTTTATATAGGTGTTTACATAGTGGATGACAGCTAATGTACAACTAACATTTCCCCTAATTTCGGATCTGGCTTGCGGTATTTTCGCAAGCTTACAAATGTAACATTTGCAACATTCCTAATTTTCGCAAGATCATCACACTTTTCTCATGTTTAAGTTGATGTCATCTGTTATGTCGTTTCTGAAATCATCCTGCGATGTCTTCGCGATGTGTTGTTAATAATTTCGCAAGCATATTCCTATGTGCGAGATTCTGATCCTACAATCATCACCCAATGGCTTTACCACTATACTGCAGTGACCCCAGTTAAAAATTATATTAATAATTTTTAATGGTGTAGTGAAAGAAGCAGTGGGTGGTGGAAACAGTGGCGGGTATTTGTGAGTGGTGGTGGAGGTGATAACATTACTGGTGGTGGAAAAAAATAGTGGGTGTGACTGGTTTTTACATACGGTGGTGGATGTTAGTGAATAGTAGTGGACAATCTTTACAAAATGGGCAACATTTTATTGTGATAGATGTAGTTGGCTATTTTTAGCACAACTGGTAAGGACAAAACACAAATATTTTGAGGAGGATACTAAATCATAAAAGACAATATGATCATGACCGCTGGATCACCCAAATGGGATCCCAGCTATTTATAGTACGGAAAATGGGTCATTTGTCCAAATATTTTTAAATCACGGTTCAAATGGACGAGTAAAAAATAGTTTGGGTGAAATGGCCAAAAAAAAATAGTAAGGATGAAACTGGTTTCATCCTAGCTTAAATTTAAAAAATAGCAAGGATGAAACTGGATACATCCTGTGTAAATTGAAAATAAGAAGAATATTTGAAAATGGGCAGGATGAAACTGGTTACATCCTGCCTATTTTTACATTTTTCTCCATTTAAACAGTATCAAAATCTAACTGTCCATTTCACCCAGGAATTGTTGATTTTGGTCTTTTTAACCAATTTTGTGTTTATAGTACCCGATCTAATATATCACGTTTTTTAGTATTAAAATAAAAATAATTACATTTCAAGAATACAAAATAAAGTTTGGACAAGTTAGGTTAGATAAAGAACGATCAAATTTATACTTGCAGAACATAAATCTACCGCTATAAATGATCGCGTTTAGTTAAAATTTAATAATAAATATTCAATTGATATTTCATAATAAATGTTTCTTTAATTAATCAAATGAATATATTTTTGTTGATACATAATAAATTTATTTGATATTAACCATATCGGTAAGCATTAATGGTGGTTGTGATGGTGGGCAGTGGTGGGGATAATGGTGGTGGGTATTGGTGAGACTGGTGGAGTGGTGACGATAATGTGGTGGTGGAAGAAGTAGTGGTAGTAGGGTGAGAAAAGGGATCCTAACGTAGTAAATTAATTAAGCACTAATAATGGTGGTTGTGATGGTGGTGGATCGGCGGTGGGGATAATGGTGGTGGGTATTGGTGAGACTGGTGGAGTGGTGACGATAATGTGGTGGTGGAAGAAGTAGTGGTGGTAGGGTGAGAAAAGGTGTCCTAAGATGGGTAAAAAATTATTTAGTCACTCTAGGTTAATTTTTCTTTGTTTTGTTCTAATTTGATTTTAGTTTTCAAATTACTTTTTTATTATTTTTTAAAATTAAAATAATTTTTAAAGGCCAGATTTTTCCATAAAAGAAGATGTTGTGATTTTAAGATTTGTCGGGTAGGGGGCAGGAAGAAAAATGAAACCTATAAAAAAATTGACCAAACACAAGGCTACACGCGAATTAACTGTAATCGGTTCAGTTTTCCATATCTCTTTTTATTCCCCCTTTTTTGTCATGGTTGTTGTTTCTGTCATTATTTCTCCCCTATTTCATGGGATTGTGCAAGGCTGCGCGTGAATTAATTATAATCGATTCAGTTTCTCACATCTCTCTTTATTCCCCATTTTTGTCATGATTTCTGTTTTTGTCATTTCTCCCAAACTTAGTGTAATTATGCATGCTTGAGAAATAGTTCATGATAATAGGTAAAGAGACAAGAAAAGAAATGGATCAAGAATTAAATATTATTTTAAATTTTAGGAAAATGAATAAACACAAATCTATGTAAATTGGTAACCCAACAATTTATATCAAAGAGAAAAATTAAATTTTAATGCTAACAGAATTTGCAAGATTAATCTAATTGATTTTAAAGTAATTTTAGGTGTTTTTAGTTTTGTTACAAGTTTGGTGAATGACCTTTAATGATATTTTCTTGAAGTAGTGAACGAAGTAATGTTCTACTGCCCATAGGATTTTCTCTAACGATTAACTATGTTTGTCCCGAAGGGTTGTATGACTTAGATACACAATATTAAAGATTCTCGGATAAGGACATGTTTATTAACCAACTCCTCAAAACATTTACACTTGGATCAATCTGTTCGATTCTTCTCAGACAATTACAACATGTATGAATCGATGGATATATTTGAAACACATATCCTTGCTCGTGCCGTTACGGCACGGGTTGAGACCTAGTACATATATATGTAATACTATATTTACTAATTAGTATTATTACGAAAAAGTAATATCTTTCTTAACCACTTTTTAAAAATCTATAATTACTTAATATTTATTGTTGATAAATTAAAGATATGCAACCCGAAAGATCAAAATATCAGGTTGCATAACTGTGAAAACTTACATCAAAATGTAATTTGAAAATAAAAAATTATTATCTTCATAGAATAAAATTATATATTTTGCTTGAAATAATTACAAATTATTATCTCCACTGATGTAATTGTTAGCCAAAGAATAAAATATAACGAATAAAAATTGGTGATATATAGATTCAAGGATAATTTTTGTCAGTTATAAAAATAGATGGGATAGAATTGGAAAATAAAATATGAAATTAGGGTGAACTATAGCATTTTATTTTGAACCTTTAAAAGCTCCTTCTCCCCACTTTTAAAATTGATAAATTTTGCATAAAAAACACCTTATGAAATCTTTACCAAACAACTAGGATGAAAACTATTGCTATAAATATGTTTTCAAAGTATTTTTTTTTTAAAAAGAAAAAAAGCAGTACCAAACTTAGTTAGATTGGCTAACAATTATATCAGTGGACCATAGTGACGGTGGCAAGTATTGTGCCCATTGAGTAATTTCTCATCGTCTCACGTCATGATAAATGGTTCAGCGTTATTTTTATTCAATGATGATGGATAACAGAGGTTATTGTTAGCAGAGCGTATTGTTATTAGGTTAAGTACTTAACGGTTTGACTTACTAACTAATCATGGTTTTATTGTTTTTATGTAACGAATAACCTCACATTGGAAGCGTAATGTCGTAGAATGTAATGGCCTGACCTTCTACCGATAATTTTCTCACTTAGCCACTGTGGGCATCTAACAGTATGTGATCTTCAATGGTCACCAATGCGGTCATCCAACAACAGCTTCTCAAGAGGTCACCCATCTTAGGATTACTCAATACCAAACATGCTTAACTATAGATATTTTTCGCCAACTATGAAGCCAATTATGTTGAAAAGGTCTCGGTGTTATAAAAGGACAAACCATTACCTATATTCCATTTAATGAATCCTACCTGCCTAGTCAGAGTACTATAATACCACCAACTTAAATTTGGAGCCGTCCTCGGCTCCGGAATATGTTCAATCATATACTCTGGTATTTTTTCTCACTCATGAGACCTTTTCCCGACACAATCCGTCAAGCATACTTTTTTACCCTCAACAAGTAACCAGTGGTCGACTCTAATACCATTTGTAAGGACCCGATCCTCCGCCAATACTGTCCCCACTTAGTCACTGCAATTATCCGACAGTGTGGGATTTTCAACCGACACAGATGCGTCATTAATCAACAGTTTTATAGGAGGTAGCCCATCCCTAGATTACTCTCGCCCGAGAACGCATAAATATAGTGCTTTTTTACCAACTCTGGATCCAACTATGTTGAAAAAGCCACAATGTTACGAAAGTACAAGTAATTACTTATATTACATTCGGTGAACTCTTCCTGCTGAATTGATTTATGTACATAATATATTCGGGAATTTTGAAAAACTAGAACTATACTGTATGTGAGTAAATGGTTGCCGTCAGAAATGACTTTAACATTTTAAAATATAATATACAATTCGATATGTATTGTTGAGTCAATTCCGATTTTTACTCTTTTTAGACTATTATTAAAGGGGAGAAAAGCAGCAAGGATCCGAACACTGTTAATATCTACACAATTATTCTTGAGACGAATGAGTTCAGGTGTTTTAATTTTGTTACAACTTGCATAGTTTAATTTTTTGGTTCTGCTCTGTTGTTGGAGTATGTAATAGGATGAACCACATGTGTATATCTACGGATAGTCCCTCATGGAATAAAGAGGAATACATGTGAAGGTTAATAATCTTGGACATCTCCATATATAGCACCGAGGCCTTTTAGTTAAAAACCCCACACCTCTTATCACAATGTGACTACTCGTTTTCCCGTAGTCTACGTAATGTATACAGCTCGGAGGATCAGATACTAAATAGTATAGATGCATATGTTGAACTGATAGTGCTAAGTATTAAAAGATACTCAAGATCACAATAATAACTAAGATCACAAATACAATGTAAGATCTACTAAGTTATCATGAGATGCAAGAGATTACGTGGTTCGACTTTCGTCTACTCCCACGAGGTAATGAGTGATTTTTTTGTATTAAATGATGGTGGTTACAAAGATCTTAAATGATTCCCAAAGTAATAGAGAGACCTCAAGTTCAAGTAAGTACTTAAGTTCTAAACATTAAAGAGGTATCAGCTTAAGACCAGATATTCTCTCCTAGATATGGAATGAATTGAATGCCTTTAGTTTGTTGGTGAGGATATTTTTGCTGCCTCTGGGTTCATCTTCTCCTGATATACCTTTCTTACAGGTGGTACCTTTGTTCGCCGCGTGCTTTCTCCTGTCGAACTCTGCCACCTCAGCTGACCCACGTTCCTTCGGGAACTTCCCAGCCTCAGTACATATTGTACCTTCGTTCACCGCCAGCCTCTGCCAGTCGGGTTTTGCCACATTATCTCTCTTCACGTGATCTGATTATGCGTGTAGATAAGAGATTTGTGCATTTAATGCTGATTAGATGCGTCATCTAACTCTGTCCCTTCGCCAGCTGCCCCTTCCTAGACTAGGCTTTAATTTTTCCATCTTGGCCGTCGAGGTATCCCTTCTTGGGATGAGATAAAGTAGATCTACGAAGGTATCCTCTGTTACTTAGGTTTCTCTGTATAGCGACGGCTACACAGTTATATTATATGCGACCACTGAGATCGTGACACGTGCTTCGCATAATATTGGTATTTACAGTTTGCCCCTTTTCTTTCATATTCTACCGTTTGGTAGGATTGGAAGAAAACTCCCGTAACGCCGCCATTTTTGCACGTACCGATTGGGTGGTCCTCACATGTCCTTTCGTGCAATAACTTCCCCTTGAATTTCGGGACATCCAAATTTTTGGATTCTTCAGCCGCATATAAGAAGAGAATAAAGAGGAGGAATTTTCGTTAACTCCTATTCTTCCTCTCGAACCGTCGCTCTCTGTCTCTTTCACAGAGATTTTCTTCCACCATCAACAGCTGTTCTTTCCTTCGATTTTCTAAAGCTTTCTGGTTCAATACTCGATCATCATATACACGTAAGTGATACTTTGCTCTTTGTTGTTGCTTTTTGCATTTCTCTATGCTTAATTCTGTCTTCCCTTCTCCGATTTGTTGGAGGTTGTTGCTGTTCTTGCATGTGAGATTCTTAATTCTCTTTTACTCATTCATGTTGTATGAGAACTTGGGTTTGCTCCCACTTTGTATCTTGATGATGATTTTTCCATGGTCGTCCCTCGTCTGTAACTTTATTCATGGTGGTGAATAACCTTTGATTTCGCCTTATGATGAGTTTAAACCGCTTCCTTTGGTTGGTTTAGTAAATCCCATGCCCAAAGTATGCCTGTTTTTTCCCCCAATTTTTCTTTGAGTTGACTGTGATTTTCAGTCCACCATTGTTGATGGAGTGCTCTTCCTGTTAGTGTTAGGGATTATGAGACTTTCAAAGAAGCCTACGCGGAAGGATCGGAGATCATATTCATCTACTGATCCTCCTCCACTGATGGATCATCCTGATGCTACGCCATCTCCGCCTCCTAAGGATACTGAGGTACCTGCTGGTACTGAGATTGATGTGATTCCTGAGACTGTTGCGGATCCTGAGGTTGCTGTTGTAGGATCAGAATATCGCATCAATAATGTCTCAGCGAAATTATCAACAACACAACAAACCACGTCGCAGAAGAAATTCAGAAATGACATAATAAACGACGTCAACTAAAATCATCAGAAAAATGTGATTGTCCTGCGAAAATTAGAGAGTTTGCGAGATTAACATTTGTAAGGTTGCGAGAATGTCGCAAGCCATATCCGAAAATAAAGGACAGATTAGCTGTCATCCACTATGTACTTCCCTATAAATAGTCGTTCAGTTGTAAAGGAAAGGGGGAGATATTTTTCTGGGTGAGAAGCAAGTAAATAGGAGAGAGAAAATCTAGAGCAGTGGTTATTCTTGATTCCTTTATCTTTTCTTGTAAGATTGTTCAAAGATTCATCAATAGAATTAAGATTGTTAATCTAAAATGAGTTAAATGTTAATGAAATCATATGAGGGGTGTAGTATAAGATTTCCTGCAACTACATAATGGCGCTAGAAACAGGGACCTGAAGATCGAAAGTTGAAGATTGTTGTTGAGATTGTTCAAATCAAGAAAGTGATTAAATAAATCAATGAACCAGTTAAAAGAAAAATGATTAGAGTCAATGAAGATGACAAAAAATTGGAGTGCAATATGATAACAAAAACAATGGTTAGTGAATTCCATGAAAACATCAAAGGAAGAATACATAAACGAAATTTTGAAGGAAGGAAGGTTATGGCGGTAGAAAAGACATCACCCTTGAAAGATTGGGAAAAGCAAAAAATCACATTCATGGCGGTAGAAATACCAAAAGAAAATTTGAACCACACATCTCCATTGGTTATTACAGTGCCTATTACGCGAAAAGAGAAGGGGACAACAACAAAATCCACGGGAGAATGGATATTGAACAGAACTTTAATCGATACAGGAAGTTCAGTGTATATAATATTTTATCACGCGTTCAGGGGAATGGGATTTAAAGATGAAGAAATGTCCAGTTCAACATATCTTGTTCATGGCTTTGGGAAATCCACAACAAAACCTAAAGGAGAAATAGTGGTACGAATTCCACTAGGAGAGATCGAAACACACGTGACACTATGCGTGGTGGATATGGAATCTCCATATAATATGTTGCTAGGAAGACCATGGATACATGCGATAAAAGATGTAGTATCAACGTTGCATCAATGTATTAAATTCCCCACACCAAATGGAATAGGTGAAATCAGAGGAGATGTTGGCAATGCGAAATTATGTCATCAAATTGAAGTAAAGCATTATGAAGGACAAGAAAAAAGGAAACAATTTCGCAGAAAGTTGGCAAAGGAGGAAAAGAAAGAAGAAGAATTTAGAGTATATATGATAAGGGCAAAAGAAGGCAGGGGAATACCCAGCGAAATTTCGGAAGAAGGAGAAGGACCTGTGGAAACAATAAAAGAACCAACACCAATGGGAGAACCCAAGTCTAGTTACAGTGCCGCAGAACCAACAAAAGAAGTAAACGTTGGGACTATAGAAGAACCTCTAATATTGAGAATTGGAACCAACATGGATGTAGAAGAAGAAGAAAGAACCGTTAACCTTTTGCGAGAATATAAAGACGTTTTCGCAGGGAGCATGGATGAGATACCGGGAATAAATCCATCAATTGCATGTCACAAGTTGGATATTAACAATAATGTGAGACCATTTAAACAAAGAATAAGAAAAATCGCAACAGCTTACCATTCCCAAATAGAAGAAGAACTACAGAAAATGCTTGATGCAGGAATCATAAGAGAAGCTAAATACCCAGAGCGGATAGCGAATATGGCCATTGTCCCAAAGAAAAAAAAAGGAATAAGGATTTGCATAGATTTCACTGATTTAAACAAAGCTTGCTCTAAAGATAGTTTTCCATTACCAGATATTCCTCAAATGGTGGAATCCGCAGCGGGAAATGATAGGGTATCGTCTTTATATGGGTACAAAGGATATAACCAGATCCCTCTCGCTGAAGAAGATCAAGAGCATACTGCTTTCTTCTCCCCAAGAGGTTTATATTGTTATACGAAAATGTGATTTGGTTTGCTTAATGCGGGAGCGACATACCAAAGAATGGTAGAGAAGGTGTTCGCGAAATGGATACACAAAACATTAGAAGTATACGTGGACGACATGTTAGTAAAGAGTAAAGAATCCAAAGACCATGTACAAGACCTGAGGGAGATTTTTGAAAAAATGCGGCAATATAACATTAAACTGAATCCTGAGAAGTGTACTATTGGAGTTGCATCGGGAAAATTTTTAGGCTACATTGTATCAAAGGAAGGAATACAGGTTGATCCAGAAAAAGTGCAAGCAGTTCGTGACATGCCAACACCAGCAACAATAAAAGATGTACAGAAGTTAAATGGACTTTTAGCTTCGCTGGAGAGATTCATTTCGCGATCATCAGACAAATGCAAATATTTTTTTGATATACTCAAGAAGGGTGCGAAATTCAAATGGACTAATGAATGCGAAAAATCTTTTCAAGGGATCAAAGAAAATCTTATGAATACAACTATTTTATAAAAAGCAGAATCAGGAGAAGAATTATTGATCTATCTTGCGACGATGTCGCATGCACTAAGTGTAGTGTTATTGCGAATAGAAGATGGAGTGGAGAAACCCATCTATTACATTAGCAAAACTTTTATTACTGCCGAGAAAAATTACTCAAAGATTGAGAAGCTAATCTTAGCATTAGTTTATGCATCATTTAAACTCCGCATATATTTTCAAGCGCACAAGATAAAGGTATTAGCAAAAGTACCAATTGAATCAGTGATGAAGAATTCAAAAATATCAGGAAGAGTGGAGAGATGGAATGCACAAGTAGGCCACTTTGATATTAAATATGAAATTTTGTCTTCACCAAAATCACAAGTTGTTGCAGATTTCTTGGCAAAATTTCCTTTAGAAGAAGATGAAGCGGTAGAAGAAATGATGGATATAGAAGAAGAACACGGAGATCCAAAAGACTTATTAACAGAACCAAATAGATTGGAGATATTGGTAGATAGATCATCAAATGGAGAAGGCAATGGAGTTGGAATTGTTTTAATTTCGCCAGAAGGAGTGAAGATGGCTTTTTCATTCAGACTGGAATTCGCATCCACTAATAACGAAACGGAATATGAAGCTGTGATACATGCCTTAAAATTCACAATATAAATGAAACTAGAAAATGCCAGGATCACTAGTGATTCGCAAATAGTTATTCGCCAAATAAAGGGAGAGTACACTACAAATGAACCATCCTTGAAGAAGTACAAGAAGCTCGTTGAATAATTGTCAGCGAAAATCCCAAAAATAAAATGGAGGCACATTTCAAGGAAGGATAACAGACTCGCAGACGCTTTTTATTTCATCTCAAACATGATGACAGATCCAACTGCGAGATGCATAAAAATACAAATACTTCTGTCACCATCAATCAATAAAGAAGAAGAAGAAGAAGTGAACGTGATGATAATAGACGGTGAAGAAGAAGAACAAATGAACAATATCGCAGATTGGAGAACAAAACTTCATGCATATTTTACGAAAGAAGAAACACCAAGAAATAGATTGGAAAAACACAAGTTAAAAAGCCGCGCAACGAATTATGAATTAAGAGATGGGCTGCTATACCGAAAATCCTTTAATGGACCATCACTCAGATGTTTGACACGAGAGGAAGGAGAAAAAGTGCTAAAAATGTTACATAGTGGGGATGCTGGCAATCATAGCGGGGGAAGATCTTTGGCACATAGATCAAAAATGCAAGGCTATTACTGGCCATACATGCACGAAGATGCAAAACAAATATTTAAGACGTTGCGAAGATTGTCAGCGGCATGGAAAGAAAATACATGCACATGGAGCACCATTGTCATCTTCAACCAGTGTGTGGCCTTTTGGAAAGTGGGGCTTAGATATTTTGGGGCCATTTCGCAACAGATTATTTCACAAAATGGACAGAAGTGAAGGCAGTACAGCATATTCGCGATAAAGATATCTTTACATTCATATTCGAAAATATCATTTGAAGGACAGAACATAGAAATGTTACTTAATGCATTTAAGATAAAATGTGGAAAGTATACTCCTTTGTATCCACAAGCTAATGGGCAGGTAAAGGTAACAAACAAAAAAATTGCAGATATATTAAAGAAGAAATTGGAAGGACATCATAGAGCATGGTGCGAACAAGTACATAATGCAATATGGGCTTATAATACAACTAGAAGAGAAGCTACTGGAATGTCACCTTTTTTTTTAACATACGGAGTTGAAGCGGTGTTACCAACAGAAGTTGTTATTCCGACAACAAAGAGAGAAGCTTGGGAGAAAAATCTTAGTGAGGGTTTGATCTTACAAAAACTTGATGAATTAGAAGAAAAAAGAGATAGAGCTTTACAACATATGGAGAATTATCAGCGAAGATTAGCCCGAGAATATAATAAACGTGTCAAAGTACGCGAATTCCAACCAGGAGATTTAGTTCTGCGAGAGACACCAATATATCAGCGAGAAAATGGTGGAAAATTAGCGAAAAAATGGGATGGACCTTACATCATTAAGGAGATAGTTGGAACAGGAGCTTATAAATTAATGGATCCAGAAGGTAGAGATGTTGGTCATAGACTTGACGGACCATGGAACAGGTTGTACTTAAAAAGATATTATCCGTAAGAAGCTTTGAGAAGTTATGGATTCTGAAAGAATAATTGCGAGATTATTCATATCAAAATAAGATCATGATGTGCGAAACTTTCGCAGAGATAATCATAGAATAATGACATAAAATAATGGGGCGAACCTTTATGGCGTACACCCTAGTTCGCGAATAAAATTTCGCAAGAGGCAAATGTAAGACCTAAAGTACGTCATATAATGGGGTACCTGTTGCATGGCTCAGGGAAAGGCTACACCGCCACCGGAACCTGAGTCATGGAGATTTGGGGTCAACAAAGCCCATCCGGGAGAGGCACCTTGGATTCTCAGCTTAAGCATATGACTTAGGTTGGGCGACTAAGGTAATAAGGACTCTCCCAAGGAGTGCAGAATCTGATCAAGGCGTCGAGGTACACGGTTGAGTCAAGAGTTCCAAGGGCGTTTGAAGCGTACCTTGCCATTCTTGACAAGTCTTGGCTTATACTGCACTCGGCCCGAAGAAAACCCCACTTAGGGTGCAGTCTAGTAACCATAAGCCCTATAGGTAAAAGGGATAAGAGGTTGCGAAAACAACTGGTTGTTGTTAAGACTGGATGGGAGGAGCTAACCTTGTATGGTAGAAGTACTCCTCCTTGAAGGGGAAACCAGGGGGAGATAAGGGCGGCACCCTCCCTTAGGGAGATGATAAGTGTCTTAAGACGCAAATGTCATGAGGCTTTTTACTCGCAAGGGTATTAAGGCTTGTCATATTTGTGCAGCAATCCTGAAGAGGCAATAATACAAAAGAAAAAGATAAGACGAGATCGATGGTTTTCGCATGAAAGTGCGAAGACGTCCTGCGATTTCGTCGCAAGACGACAATGTCATGGGGCTTTATTTTCACAAGAATATTTAGGCCTGTCATATTGTCGCAACATTCCTGAAGAGTCCATAATACAAAAGAAAAAGTTAAGGCAAGATCAATGGGTTCTTGCATGAAAGTGCAAGAATGTCCTGCGATTTTGTCGCAATGACAAGAGGTGGCATAATAAGACCTTTAATTAGGAAGGCAAAATAAGACCACATGACAAAACAAAATATTTATAAGTATTCATAACAGATCATTTCTCGTAAGAAAGATAATGAGAGGCAAGTATGGGAATCAATAAACAAGAGGCATTATCTTTCTCACCATCAAAATACTAAAAGGGAAAATTGATTCCAAAGTTGGTTGAAGAATATTATTCGCAAAAAATAATAAAGATGAGACAATTCAAGAAGATAGAACTAGATAAGAAGCTCATGCTTCAGTATTAATTCAGTAGAAGAAGATAATAGACGTTCTTCGCCAATGTTCTCATTATCGCCAACCTCTCCTTCATTTCGATTCTGATCTTCGCCTTGATTAGCACCTTGATTATCGCCAGCAATTACTTCTTCAGAAGATATTTCTTTTTCGTTTTCATCTTGATTAGCACCAGCAGTTGCTTCCTTAGAAGGAATCTCTTCTCCATCTTCCAAAAGACTATCCTATGCACCACTTTCATAATCATAATCATTGTCAGCAGGACGAGGAACTTCATCATAATCTACTTCCAAAGGTTCGATTGATGTAGGAGGAAGAGATTTAGACAATAAAATATCATTTACAAGGACTTCAGCTCGGAGATGAACTTGACGAAGAAGTGCTCTCTGATGATTCCTATCTTGAATATCCTTAAAGTAAGCAAGATAATCAAGTCTTCTTTCTGCTCGGTCGCGAGAACCAGTAAGGACAGAGACGAGTAATGCATTTTCTTTGCGAATTTTGGCATATTTAGCCTCCAAAATAGAAATGGAGGAATGAAGATTTTTCTCAGACTCTGCGAAAAGTAAAATACAAAATTTTAATAAGATGAATAACTCAAGAAGATATGACAAATAAAAGATAGTTAAGGCAGTCAAACTATTATGACTACCTTCCTTTTGCGAAATAAGATGTTGAATCAAGTTCAGACAACTATTCTCCCAACGGTCCATCGCATCATCAAATTTATCTCCAACTAAACCTTTAAGTCGAGACTGAAGATTTTTCTCTTTAGAAATAAGAAAGACATTTTTCTTCGTAAGAGAAGAATAAGATTCTTCTAATTTGGAATATTGTTCTTTAAGTTGATTCGCCTTTACACTTAAAGCTATTCTACCTTGAATGAGTGTATCTCTTTCAACGATAGATGACTCTGTTACTTCTTTAAGTTCATTTCTCAAAGAGCAAAGAGATTGCTCTTGGTCATCACATACTTTCTGAAGGGTGCTAAGTTGTTGCGAAGATATCGCCATCTTATTTAAACAAATTCGTTTCTCTTGAGATAGAGTTTTATTCTCATCTGATAAAGATCCCATCCCAAGATTAGCTTTAGTTAAAGAATAAGAGAGGCGAGACATTGCATTACTTAATAAATCTTGCCTCCGAACTAATTGGGTATTTTCATTGGTAAGATTATTTATATGATCGACAGAGTATGAATAGAGGTTATCTAATTGGTTATATTGATCCATCAAAATATCTTTATCAACACGGGCTTCTTCAACAACAGATTCAAATTGATATCTCTCCATTATTCGTTTCTGGTTTAAGGCTTAACATGCGAAAGAGGGATTTCAAGGATAATTAAATATGGGAAGGATAAAATCATTAGAAAGGCAAATTGAAGACACATATAAGGAAATCATACCTCTCATCATTCTTCTTGCGAAGATTGTCGCGATCCAGCGAAATATTCTGAATCTTTTGATTTTCGAAACGAAGAGCATTACACTCTTTTTCCAAAGTTGTTTGTGAAGCAGCTCTGTCAGAACCGAAATACTTACTCAGAATTTCGCAAATACCAGACTTGACAGGATCAATGGGGGACTTCTTTCCATCATCCAGGACTTCAGACAAAACTTTGAAAGCAATATCTATTCCTTCCACGGTTTCTTTCGAAAAAGTAAGAGGCTTAGGTAGAGAACTGGCAATGATAGAAGGTTGAGAAACATTATCAATAGGAGGAGAAGAAATTTCATTCACAGAAGGATCAATAATGGGGGTTTCAATCATTGAAAGGTCAGTTGAAGAAAGGAAATCTGAGGCAGCTTTTTCGCGAATTGGAGATAATGGTTTAACCTGCGAAGATGTCGCAGGAGATTTAGAAGATATAAGTAAGTGGAATGGAACAGAGGTTTCAACGGTTTTAAGGTGGCGAGATTTATTGAGAGGTTTATTGACATCCTTATCACCCTGCGAATTACAATCCAAATAAGAAACAGAGGCAACAATATTGTTATTAGAAAAGAATAATATTTCTTACTATCTTCTGATTCGCAGACTTTCTTTTGTGTACACCAATCTTATGCTGCGGTTTGGGAATATCAGGGTTCTGAACCGTAAATTTGGTGTTGGAGGCGTTTTTGCTGAAATAACAACAGTATGGGAATCACATAAGCAACATCATTAAATAAAGCAGTAAACAAGATCAATTTCAGCAAAACCCATAAGAAAGTAAAAAAATAAAACTAACCTCGACGAATCCATGGAAAACACCAGCAGGAAGATTAATTCGTAAAAATTAAGAAAGTTACAAACAATGAAGATCTTCAGAGGGAACAGTATGGAGATGAAGAAGAAAATAAAAAGAGTAAAAGAAGAAGAAAGAAGAAAAGTTGCAATGGCAGAATTTACGGAAGAATAATAGAGTTGCAGAGATGAGAGAATAAAAAGAGAAGAGAAAGTCAAAAGAAAATGGAAAGAAGAGTAAGAAGAATATATATAGAGAGGATTTTCTACTCGAAGAAATAAACACCGTTAATACGAAAAGACGTGAGCGGTTAAAAAGTAGTGGTTACAGAAGACGTGTCAAGAAATAGATGGAAGAAAGGATATGTGTGATAAATGCAGAATACGGAGAAATGAACAGTTGCGGCATTTCTCACATCGTTCTCTACTTCGCAAAGAAGATATGAGAAGAGGCAAGATGTAGGATCAGAATCTCGCAGCAATAATGTCTCAGCGAAATTTTCAACAACACAACACAACAGCGTCGCAGAACAATTTCAGAAATGACATAATAAACGACATCAACTAAAATCATGAGAAAAATGTGATGGTCCTGCGAAAATTAGAGAGTTTGCGAGATTAACATTTGTAAGGTTGCGATAATGTCACAATCCATATCCGAAAATAAAGGACAGATTAGCTGTCATCCACTATGTACTTCCCTATAAATAGTCATTCAGTTGTAAAGGAAAGGGGGAGATCTTTTTCTGGGTGAGAAACAAGTAAATAGGAGAGAGAAAATCTAGAGCAGTGGTTATTCTTGATTCCTTTATCTTTTCTTATAAGATTGTTCAAAGATTCATCAATAGAATTAAGATTGTTAATCTAAAATGAGTTAAATGTTAATGAAATCATATGAGGGGTGTAGTGTAAGATTTCCTGCAACTACAGCTGTTGAGGATCTTCCTCCTCCTCCGCCTCACTATGAGATCCAAAGGCTCAAATTATGTGACAAAGATAGCTATGCTCACTTTCCCATAGATGAGATCACCAAGTCCTTTCGCCTCCATAAGTTTGAAATATCCTTTGTCAATAGCCTTGATGTTCTCACCGAGTCCCTTATCCGGGATTTTCCTTACGATGAGAATAACCTTACGATTAGTGTTGGCCAATTGGCCGCAGGTTCGCTCTTCCCTTTGTTTAGTAGAAAGGAACCCTTCTACTATGACGTTTTGTCTACCAGGGATGACCCGACGAACAAGACTCAGGTTCGAGGAGTTATGCAATACACTGGTAACTTTTGGCGTGCCCTTCGTGAGTGTTGGTATCGTAGCAAGGGTAAGACAACTCTGGAGTCTTATGACCCCTTTGCCGATGGAAGGTCTAAGCAGGAGGATTATACCCCTGCCAACTTCAATGCTACGTACGTTGATGCTATTCAGAAAAGTAATCTTGTTCCTCAGAGCGTTGGTCCACGCCGTATTCATGTTACTGCTAGGCAGATTAGGGAAGGTAACAGTCTTCGTCTGCTGGAGGAGATTGACAAGACTGGTTTGACTGTCATCCCCTACTCTGCTAAGCTTTTCTTACCGAAGGCTGACCGCATTCGTCTTGATCATGATGACCGTTGGGCGCGTACTCCACTTCGTGGGGTGGGTCCTTGGGCCTATAGTTTTATTACCGCAGATCCCCGCGTCCCTCGTACAACTTTCTCTCTTTATGAGAAGTATGATGGGTACCAGCCTTGGATTTTCAAACCTGCCGCTTCTCATGAGGTAGCATTTGCTTTTTGCTTGAAGGATCTTTCTTTGATGTCTTTGTTCGGTATTCTGATGGCTTTCTTTTGAAGTCTGCCCCTGCTTCTTCTGCTGGAACTTCCCCAGAATCTGCTTCTAAGACTTCTCCAAGCTCTGCTGGTAATTCCGTAGCCACAAGGACTAGGAAAAGAAAGGCTTCGGCTGAGACAGCTACGCCAACACCTGCGGAGGTAAGGATCATTTCCATACCTTTGTTTTTATAGGTTCCTTAGTATCTTTCCCCTGATCCTTAGCTGGCGCATGTGTTTTTTCACAGTCCTCCAAGAGAAAGGAAAAGTTGAAGGCCGTTATCGACGTTGGGGAATCTGATGATACTTCTCAATGCGGTTTAGGAATTCCCTTTTGCGCATCAACAACTGTCAGAGCATGGGTCTTGCACGAACGTTGGTCTGGAAAATCTTAGGTCACTAGTTCATTGGCTGATGGATCACAATCTAGATATCACAAAGATAGAGATCAAGGAAATTTATGCACTTGAGCGTATGGGATAGATGGCACAAAATCGCCAATACCTAGAACCGGGCTTACTTGCTTCTCTCAGATTGGTCGAATACTTTATACATCTCGTCATTATTAGGATTTTACTGTCTCTCTTAAAGTAGTGACTTTACCCGTCCCTTTCAATATAGGTTCGTCTTAGCGGCCCTAGCTTCTTGAGCTTCCTTCTTTTCCCGGACTACTCTTCAGGTCAATAGCTCCCAACCACATAGTATCAGCGAGTATAAAGAGGCTTATTTAGCTTCCCATGACTTTGCTCGCCCCTTATGCATATAGATGTTTTGGCTCCCTTGCTCACTGAAGAAACACACGGTGTGGATAAACATACTAAGTAAACTCATAATAAAAGAAAGTTAGCTGGTAAAGAAAGTACTCCTTCAGATCTCAAGGCTGGTGAGGAGATGCCAGATGATGAGGACATGAGGACATTGAGGATACTGGACTCAGTCCTCATTTGGACGATATTGAGGAAGAGTTTTCCAAAGATAACCCCAGTCTCATTCGTGTTGGCTCAGTGGAGGGTGAGAACCTCCCCGTTGTTGGTGTTGCTTTGTTGGTTGACCCTGTTAGCGCTCAAGCTCCCACTCCTACTTTGCTGAAGGTTCCCTCGTTTTCTGCCCCTGGCGGAGCATTGCCTGTTGTCTCAGCTACTACTGGAGCTGTTGTTGTAGCTTCCAAGAGTCTTCCTTCGTCTCCTGCTACTTCGCTTCAATCAAGTGGTTCGTTTGCTAATGTTGTTACCCCAGTGGTGGGGATTAGCATCTCAGACTCTCAGCCGAAGAAGAAGGTTGTGATTTCACTGGCCAGCTTCTCCTTCAATGCTACGCCAACCTCGTTAGGGAGTACTCAATCTGTTTCTACTACCCCTGTTAGGAAAGATGTTGGACCTCCGCCTTCGTCACCATATTGGACCGTACTGGGAAATCTTCCTTCCGCTGGTGATATGGACTTAGGTGGTGCCCAAGCTTTTTCTTCGGTTCCCAACTCATCCACCATGACGTTTCTTCATCGTGGTGAGGGCTCAGTAGTCGTGCCCCATGTTCGCTCTCAAGCGATTGATGGAGTTGTTGCTGAGTCTAGCAAGGGTAAGCTGCCTGAGAACTTGAGCCTTGGTATTTCTGATGATGCCATTCTTGGAGACATTCTGCGGGACTTGAATGGTCCTTTTTCTGCTGAGGTTGATCGTCATCATTTGGATAGCTCTTTTGAAGTAGCTTCGCAGTTGGATGTGCTATCTGCTCAATATCGTGCGGCTAAGGATCTATTCTTTGACCCGGATTTCCTTCGCTCCAGCCAGATCTTTGGTGAAATCCGCAGGGGTAGCATCCAATAGATGGAGGCTTTCATTGACACCTACGCTGATTTCCTTCCTCGTCTCTCAGCGTTCTCAGTAAGTGATTCTCACCTTAACGCTTCGCAATTTGTTTTGATTCTCCGTCTATTCTTATACTCCTTTGTTTGCAGCTTTGCAAACAGATAGATATTTGCTGCACCTTGTTCAAGTTCTATAGGGATAAGTGTACTCACTTGAGCGCGCTGTTGAAGCGTGCTCGTCAAGAATATGCCCTTGTTAGCACACAACAAACTTCGTACAGCGATGCTGCTTCTATTGCTAGGGTATCTTCGTTAGAGGATGACTTGAGGAAGACTCAAAGATCTTTGGAGGCTTGTTTGTTGGCTCTCGAGAGAGCTAACAATGCTGCTAAAGCTGCTAAGGACGGGCGTAAGGCCGCTGATTCCGCTCTGGATTCCGAGTCCTCCAAAGCCATAGGTTCGTTTCTTCTTTCCCTTAGCTTTCTTTTTGTTCTTGTTTGGTTACATAGTCCTAAGACAACCTTCTCCTTCCAGCTGGTTGCTCTAGTGAGCTTAGATATCTCTGGGATCAAGTAGCCAAATTAACCTCCGATGTTTGGTATTACCATAAGAAATCTGACAGGTTGATGAACGTAACTGTTCATAATGAGGCTCAACTTTCCTTGAATCTTCTCACAACGCAGATTTGGTGAAGCAGATGACTTTGCTTCGTAAAGAATGTGACGAAGCCCTTAATTGGAAGGAGAGTCTCATTTTAAAGAAAAAGGAGGATATTTCCTTAGTTGAGAGACGCCTCTCAGCCCAAGAAATCATCCGCAAGAAATATCATGTGGATTTTGAAGACGCTTGTGCTTCATTAGATAAGGTTACTGCAGAGCGCAACGTTTTATCTTCTGAGGTTTGTTCTCTTAAGAACAGACTTGTCGAGGCAGGCTCGACGTCATTTTCATGTCGCATGCATCATTGGTTAAAAAGTTTGAAGAGTTAGAGAATGTTTACCAAGTTTTATCCTCTGAGAATGCTTCGCTTCAGATAGATGTTGATGACCTCCGGATGGAACGAGATACCCTAGTGGAGGATCTCGAAGACGCCGAGGTGGACCTTGCGGAGGCCCAACATAGTTTAGATAAATCCTTTTTCCATGCAGGAGGTAGCTTAGGGTCCTTGTATTCCAGCAACATTCTTAATGTCTTTTCCCGCTTCTTCCTATTGCTTACACTCTTCGTTCTCGCAGGTCTCCAGAAATAGCTGGTGGGTGCAAATGACAAGATCAATCATCTCGAAGGCTAGATATCCTCATTGGAAATATCCCGTCAGTTTGATGTTGTTTCTAAGTTCAAGGCTGGGGCGCTCCAGCAAGCTAATGATCAGCTTAGTGCTCAGGTGATAGAGCTTAATCAGAAATCAGGCTCTGATTTGGCGGCTCAGGCCTCCCAAATGAAGGTTCAGTTCGAGAAGTCGACCATTGATTATATCAACGACACCTTTGCGGAAGCTGAATGTCAGGCTGAAGGAGTAGTATTTCCTCGTCTTCCTTACCCGTGATCATGCCGTGTCCAGTCTATCTTAACGAAACTCTTTGTTGTATTATGTTCCCAGCTGAGGGGCCTTTGTATCGTCTCCTTTCCTTGAAACAATGCTTCGTGATGGTTTGAATCTTTGTTATCTGCAACTATTAAGACATGTCAGTCATATTTTGGTAACATTATTATTGTACCTATATTATTGCATGAATGATTTGTTCGTAAACGTATTGTGTCTAGTTGATTGTACATTCAAGTCATCACAAGGTGCTAAGGTATGTTTAAACTTGGGTGGAACATTCATCGTCCTACCTAAGTATCCTTTGGCCAGAAGGTACCGTGGTGGCGAAGGCTCCTACGTGGGCAATAGTTTCCTGTAACCCTACGCGTTCAGCACGAAGGCTGCTTTACTTCGACAAGGTATCTCTATAGGGGATATCTTACTTTTTCTTATTGCCTCATGAATGGAGCTATCACTCCGAGGATCCGAGTATTGACATATTTGCAGTTATGTCTTGCCTTGTCTCATCGTCAATTCTGACGGAGGGTGTAAATTCTAACCCAATTTGTACCTAATCAAAAATTGACTTTCTCTTAGCAAAAAGTTTCTTTCATTTAGTAAGGTTCATAATACCTTTGATCAGGGATAAAACATGGTGGGATATTTCCCGTTCCCTTCTTCTCCTGAGTAATCACCATTCTCTTACGGGTAGTACTTTTTTAGGTACATTGCATTCCAAGGGTGTTGCAATGCTTCACCTTTGAGTGTCCTTAGGTAGTATGACCCTTTTCCAGCGCTGTCATGTATAATGTAGGGTCTGTCCCATGTCGGAGCTAGCTTTCCCCAATCTTTCTTTCTTTGATATGGTGGTATCTGACGTAATACGTATTCTTCGACCATAAAGTTTATAGGGATGACCCGTTTGTTGTATTCGCGAGCTAGCCTTCGTTGATAGTTTACCATCTTTTGCAAAGCCACTTCCGGCTTTCTTCAACATCATCGAGCTTCTCCAGCACTAGGTCCGTTGTTAGGTTCTTCTCCCATGCCTCCGTTTTTGTTGTTGGAAGTATTATCTCCGTTGGGATGACCGCCTCGGCTCCGTAGGTAAGCAAGAATGGATTTTCTACCGTGACCGCCCTTCTTGTAGTTCGGTAGGCCCATAAGACATTGTGTAGTTGTTCGCACTATCTTTTCTTGTATGCTCCTAGCTTTTTCTTCAAGTTCATCGATATTGTTTTGTTTGTCACCTCCGCTTGTCCATTTCTCTTAGGGTATATATGAGTGGACTTGTTTTTCTGAATGTTGAAAGTGTCGAACAACATTTCTATATTTTTTTTTTGCAACTGGTTTCCATTGTCAGAGACTATGGCGGCTGGTATTCCGAACCTGCATATTATTTGCTCAAACAAGAACTTAAAGACATCTTTGTCCCTAATTCTTGCCAAAGCCTTTGCTTCCACCCACTTGGTAAAGTAATCCGTAGCCACAATAAGGTATTTTATTTTCGAGGTTCCCTCTATCAAGGGTCCCACAATATCAACCCCCCACTTGACAAATGGCCAGGGGATGATGACTGAGTTAAGCTCCGTTGCTGGTGCTTTGATCTTCCTGGCAAAGCGTTGGCATCTCTCAAAGCGCTTAACTACGTTCTTTGAATCTTCGTCCATGTTTAGACAGTAGTATCCTTGCATTTTGGATTTGACTTCCAAGGACCTTCTTCCGCTATGATTGTCAGCATCTCCGTTGTGTATATCATGGAGTATCCTTCTACCTTCGGTTCGTGAGAGTCACCGCATCAGAGGTCCAAGAAATGACCTTATGGAAAGTATTCCATCATGCAGGTTGTACATTGCTTCTTTTGATTCAAGTTTCCGAGCCTCTTTGACATCTGCTGGCAAGGTACCTTTGTCAAGGTATTGGTGAATTGGGATCCTCCAATCATCTTACGCTTCGTCTTCGTTATCGTCGTCCGACATAGGTTGATCTTTGTCAGATTCTTCGACTTCGTTATTTGGTTATTCTTCGTCTTCTTTTGCTTTCTCAGCTTCTCTCATGGCTCGAGTTTGAACGTCCAAAGCCTCCTCAGCTCCTGAGATTGGTCCTTCTATCGAAGGCTCATATATACTTCTAATTTGTACGGAGGTAGTATTTCTGTCTCTTAGCATTGATGATATGAATGCGCAACTACCAATTTCAGGGGTATAATCAAAACTAATTCATTGGTTATGACCAATATCTTATGGCACCTTATGGTTTTCCTCAACAACCTTATGGCGGGTATGTGTGTGAACAACCATAAGGATGGGAGGATTCTTATGCTTATGAACAAAAAGTCTCTAACTTTGTAGAAAATTTTTTCAACTTTGTACAACAAGAGTTTCAAAAGGATAAAGAGACTAGTGAAGAATAACTCCAAGAACTTCGTGAAGGTATTGCTAACTTACGAAGAAGCATTGATGAATAGAATGAAGAAAGGTATAAGGAAGACTTTTCTTTCAAAGAAATAATTATTCTAATGTACATGTGGATTGTAATGAATATTTGATTGATGCTAATGTTGAAAAAGGACAACCTTTGGGGTATTTTGTTGATAATTGTGTAGTTAAATCAACTCTTGATCGTAATAATGATCATTCACCTATTCAAAAGGATGAGTTTGAGACTAGCAACACTAAATTCAGCGATGAACAACCTTATGTAAACTATGAAACTAACGATGATTATGAAGATACGTCTCTTGAACCAACTTATGGTGACATCCCCGAGGAGTGAACAATGGAATATTTTTGGGATCAAGATGAAGACGAAGAGAAATATGATGACACTAGTGTAGCTTACTCAGGCATTGATCTTGATAATTATCAAGCACCTATTCAAAAGGTAGAGCTTGATGATAAAACAATGAATGCTTGGAAAAACTTCCTTATGGCGAGACTTGAATCCGCAGTGGAGTATGTGCCTTACAACAAAAAGGAGTATGTTGAGGATGAGACCGATATGACCAAGATTGTGGAAGACCCAATTGAGCTTGTAAATTATTGTAATGAAGATGTTGATGCCGAGATTTTGGTTAATGCAGAAAACGACGAAGAATGGTTGCAAGGTTTAATAGAGGACCATGATATACAAGAGGTGAATACTTCACTTGAATTTTTCAAGGATGGAGAGGATTCCGTGATACAAGAGATTGTGCAAGGTTTGTATAACCCTTTGCATATTCATTCTTCTCCATTACCTCTCATTGGTTTGAATGTATGTTCTTCGAGAATATTGTTAAATGACTTTGTTTATCGATATCCGCCATTGGAAACACTTGATTCTCATACTATGCAGATTTGAAAAGAAGAAGCCATAGAAGTTCCTGAAAAACAAGTTCTATGGGTGGATCCCCAAGTTTTAAGATTGTTGGTGTATGGCGAATTCGTCTTGCAAGTCGGGATGACGACTTTAAACCAAGCGCTGCATGGGAGGCAACTCATTGGTTTAGTATTTATTGTCTTTTATCTTTTATTTTCTTGTACATAATTTTCCTATTTTTTATTTTTCTTGTCGCATATCGTTTAGAATTTTCCACCTTGACTTACTTGGATGATTGAATTTACATTGAGGACAATGTAAAGTTTAAGTGTGGGGGAGTGGTTAAGCATTTTGTTTTCATAAAAATTTTCCAACTTTTTTGTAAATATTTGCATAAAAACTCCAACTTGTAGATATTTTAGAGTCACTAGCATACTTCTAGATAAATTACATAGGGATTTCTAACCGACATAACTGAACTTGGAAGTGTTAGAGAACAACATTCGGATTTCTTACTTGTTAGAGCGCTAAATAATGGATTTAATCATACTGGTGGCAAATGAGGTGCAGAAAGATATTTAATTTTAGAGTTGTGATCACCATTAGTGGAGACTACCCATATTACATCACGTGAGGCACCGACCTAAACTCTTTCTAGCTGTCTAAAAACGAAGGGTAGAGTCATAACCATGCTAGGTCCTAAGTATCCTTTTTGAGTGTGTGTCACCTTACGCTAATTCCGGGTAGAATGGTGAGCTACCCAACCTCGCACCAATAGAAGCACTATTTTAATCTCCTGAGTGCTATCTTTGTCAATCATGAGGGTGTCATCGAATTGCTAACTTACGACATCTCTTGTAGTTTGATTTGCAGGAACAATTCTCTCCCTCACAACAACAGTCAACAGGTCCATAGAAACACATTATCAACAAGTGGAGCATTACAAGTTCGAAAGGAAGTTGAAGACGTTCAAGGTTTGCAAGCAACCGTACAAGAAGAGCAAAATTTCATATTCAAGTGAAGCAACGATACAAAGAGCAGAATTCCTACAAGTTGAAGACTTATGTATAAGAGTGATGGTTATCAAAGATGAGAGTTTACGAAGTTTATGATATCGAGACAATACAAGTTGTGAAGAATCAAGTAGTAAAGTTATCCTCCGACGACCATAATAACATCATTATTTTTGTTTGTGTTTGTATTTTATTTCTCTTGTCGCAAAAATAATAATTAAAAAAAAAACACTAAGGGCACAGTCGTAACCACACTTGAAAAGACGAGGGTGCCCAAATGTACCACAATCTTAAACTTTTCCACCTATAAGTCCTCTTACCGAAAGTGATTGTCTATGGACTGAGTCGAGACAATACAACGAATCGGTATTCACACTTTGTGTGATCGTCTATGGATACAAGATCGAGACAATACAACAATCAAAGTGTGATTACTTGATAATAGGTTCGGACTTAACCAAACTCTATAGGATCACTATCAAGTAATGCGGAGTTAACGTTTGTGTAATTTTGATAGACACATTTTTTTGTCTGATTTGCCTTCAATGTCTCTATTGTTAGTGCTTGATTTTTTTACTTATTATGGTGTTTTTATGTTTGTGTAGGTGTTTTTGGAGAAATACACTTGTGTGGAAAAAGTTGCTCGAAAAGTGCTATTCGGATCCCCGGAGAAACTTACTAAAGGCACCTCCATTTTGGATAAGGGCACCTCAGGCATCCCAGATGTTAAAGGCGCCCATGTTTTGGATCGGGGGCACTTCATCCTCTACTTTCCAAATTCGAGTTTTTGCGGGAAAACTTAGTTCTCACCTGCAGAATTTTCGTTCGAGATTTGGGGGCATTTTAGAGAGACTCAATGGCTCAGATTGTTGGGGAAGACTCTATTAAGGTTAACAGGCGTGGCAGGGTTGTTGGAATTGATCGAAATTGGCTGAACATTAGGATTGAAGTAAACAGAGCGACACGATTTTCTGTTATTCTTCCCGAGTCATTTGTGTGTGTAACAGAGGTTTGCGTATGCCTACAGCGTGTGTAACCACTTCTTAGATGTTGACTAAGCATGTTTGGAGTGTTTAAACACGATAAAATAGCGTGAGAAGACAAATTTGGAAACAAAATATCTCCAGAATATATTCTTTTACTGCCGAGTATTGGGAGAATTTTGGGGAGTAATGAGGAGCTATTATCGGTGTTGTGAGACTATATAAGTTGAGAAGGTGAACAGAGAAGGTGATGGAGTGTTAGGGGGAATAATAGAGCAGAGAATACGGAGTTGCAGAGCTTGTCTCTGCTGCTGCCATTGAAGGAAGAACGAAGAACATAAGACCGCAGACAACAGTCCTTCAGCAACAGTGACAACGACAATTAGCAGAGGGTCGCAGAGCTACAGTATCAACAACAGTTACCTTTTATCGTTCTGTAACAGTATCACTTGTAACAATTATAAGTGTTACGAATCTCTGTTTTCATATATTTTCATCCTTGTAAGCAACTTTTGAGCAATGAAAAATTCCTTTGAGTGTGTTTTCGACGTGATGAGCTAGAACCCATCACTGGGACAATGGAGGAAGCTGGATTTCATCCTTGGGGTAATTTAATTAATTCCTTATTTACTTTTTGCACCGATTTTAAATGATTTATGATTTCTATTAATCAATTGTTATCTTGTTAGATAGTGTATGCTTAGTCTTAGGTGCTTTAGATACACTATTCTTGTAATTTACAATTGATGTTTTACGAAATCTACTTTGGCAAAGAATAGAGTCATTGTTTTTTTTTGTTTTGAGCTATAAATGTCTAGGATAAATTTATGAATCCCATGAACATGAAAAGCAGTGGAATCCCGAGTCCCGGTCCCTCTTCATCCTGTGACTTTATTTGGTATATATATATTTTCTTATTTTTAGTATTTTCTTTTATTAAAACTTAAAATCAATCCGACAAGTCCGAGTGAACGACTACCTTTCTTACCACTATTAAAATTCGATCAATTTTTTGGCACCGCCGAGACAGACTTGTGTATAGATTTGTTTTTAGGTTTTATTTTTATTATTTTTGTTCTTTTTTACGCCTTTTGGTATTTCTTATTTGTTTTCGGATTTGGATCCGAGCTAAAGAAAAGGGGAGAAAGTGTTGAAAACAAAAGCGAAGCCAAAGAAGAAAAGAAAAGAGGAATCTAAAAGGAGTGAAGAAGAAGATTTTGTATATTATTTTATTTTATTTGTTTAGAAACTGTAATTAAGGTTTTTATTTTTGTAATATTTTATTTTTGGACATTTATTTTTTCTTTTCTTTCGGACATTGAACTTTAGGACTTTATTTTTTTTTAAAACCCTACGGAAGGGTAGTTTTAAATATAAACTGTGTGCAGAGAAGGAAGGCGATTACGATATCGCCTCGGCCCCTCGGGTTCGTACATGACATAAGAGTCGTGGCCCGATTTGATTTCAACGGTTCATCCCCCGTCTAGAACGGGAGGTAAGAATTCTAAACACCCGCGAATCCCCTGTCAGCGGGTTTACTGGATGATTTTGTATGCATATATGTTGAGGACCTGAAATCGGATTTAATTTTCTAGTAAAGGGCAAGGCCTGGACAAATCAAGATAAGGACTCGGATTTCATCACCGTTTCCTTCTTGCCCGCCTTAGGAACACGTAACCTACGCGAACCTAAGCTTAAAATACCGACTAGAACGAGACCGATAGGGTAACGAGCTTAATAGGAAAGTCATTCGAAAAATATTATTTACTCTTTAAGCATACTTCGAAGTTCATGATGGTTTCTGTGAGTAGAATGCGTGACTGCGCCGCCTTGTAATACCGGTGAGGCCTTGGGGATCAAAGCTCCACCGAGCTTCCCTCGCCTCTATTCAACTTACTTTTACTCGGATTGATTCCAGAGGGGTTTTCTTAAATTGTAACGAATTCCCTTTCAAAGAATTAGAAGCTGGTTTAGAAACATCTAAGTGGAGCCTTCATGCTTTTTGTTTTCTATATAAAATATGCTTGTTGTGGTCGAGTCAGCCTTCTTTGTGTTTGTTTAGAATTCCCTTGCAGTTAGGATGTCGAACTGATATTATAATAACTAATACAATGAGTATCCGACTGAGCAGCTTGGACATTATCTTTTTTATGACCATAGTGTGAATAGTGATTGGGAACGCGAAACTTTTGAAGGTTATGGTCCATACCATTGTGAGCCCAATTACTATCCACATACCCACAGGTCATACGAGCAAAACAATCCTTCTATTTCTCTAGAAGAGTCTCTCAAGAGTTTCAATGAGTCAACACAGAAATTTCAATTATTTATGAAAGAGACTTATAATATTCCTCTCCCAAAAGAGTCCGTAGAGCAGTCAACTAAGATGTCTCTAGAAGAGTCCCTCAAGCAATTTACTGAGAGTACAAATAGGATTGTAGAAAAATTTGCTCAAGATAGTCTTAAATACCAATATAGTGTTCCCAATACCACCCTTGAAAATAAGGATAGTTTTTATTCACATAATCAAGATGACGAGGTTAGAATTGGTAATACTACTTATTTAGATGGGATTCGATCATTTTCATGTTATTATAATGATGATTATGATGAGGATAGTATTGATGAAGAACATAAAATATGTAGGCATAGTGATCAGGAATTTGTTACTCCGATTGAGCTTTATAATGATAGTGTTGTTTCTAGTACAAATCCAAATAATTTTAATAATTATTCACCTATTCAAAAGGATGAGGATTTGACTAGAAATACCCCCGTTTTAGACGATGTAGTATTTCCTTTTCACGAAGCCAACGAAGGTTTAGAGGAACGAGTTTATTTTGAGTCTAGCCATTTAGAAACAATAGTTTTAGACAAAGAAAGTGAACTCGTAGAGATGAGTGAGGATGAACCTGACTTAGAAGAATCAATTGACCATTTCCAGGAACCATATGACCTAGAAATTAGGGAAGTTGTGACTAGTCTTTCTAGAGACATTGAAAACTCTAAGTTTGGGGGTGATTATCATTCTCCATGTGCTTTAACTCTTAGAAACGTCCCTCACTTGGGACTTGATATATGTGCCTCAACCATTGTGCCAGATTACCTTCATACTAGATCTCCCGAACCTAATAATGTCCAGGAAGAAGTTCAGTTGTTAGAAACCCATCCTCTGGTTGATGTGGTTTACCCAGGCGATAGTACCCAAATTGACTTTGTTTTCCCACCAAATATTTTTCAACCAATTTTGGGAACGTATAAGTTTCAGATGTGTCAATTATTAAGTTTTTAGACTAAACCTAATTACTTTAGGAGATTAGGGTCGACACATTTGTTTAAGGAAGACCACTACTTTCATCGTGGTCAACTGAT
The DNA here is from genome assembly GCF_003573695.1 of Papaver somniferum. Lineage (NCBI taxonomy): Eukaryota > Viridiplantae > Streptophyta > Magnoliopsida > Ranunculales > Papaveraceae > Papaver > Papaver somniferum. Next base: position 81,933,917 of record NC_039362.1, read on the forward strand.
TGACTTAAAGGATCCGCAATTATTTAGGTTATTATTATGTGCTTCCAAGTTTTTACTTGAGTTTTTACAGACTATAATACCTGAATCGAACCTTAGCTACGAGGAAATGCAGTCCATGAAAATATTTTATCTAGACCCAGTTATAGAACCTGAACCTGAACCACAACTAGATGTAGTTGTCTTAAACAGGAAACTAGACAAGGGCGTGCTTTATCCGTTAATTTTTTTGGCATGTTGCAGATTCCTTTTACTTGTGATAGCCCTATTTGGTTTAAGTGATCCGCAGTTAATCCGGCTATTACTTTATGATTATATAAGGTGACTAATCCTTTCTTAGTCTGGCTGAAGACTTTAAACTTAGCACTTCTTGGGAGGTAATCCAATATCCATGCAACACGGTAATATCTTTCCTTATCTCTTTTGCTTCAACTGGTTACAGTTTCTCCTGGTTCATGCTTTTAATTTCATCTTTAGAACATTGAGGACAATGTTAGATTTAAGTTTGGGGTATGGGAGAAACTTTTTAGTCGCATTTTTGTAACTTCTAGCATCACATAGTATCCGGTTAGCTAAGTTTACATAAGGTTTCTCACCGAAAAGATAGAAATTGGAATGCTAGAGATAAAAATCTTTTGAGACATTAGAGAAAAAGACATTGAGATCTTTAAAATTCAGGAGATAACTTGTTCCTTTTAGAGGGTAACCGTGATGGACCTAACCATCCATGATGGAAAGGCAAGTAGGTCAGGAAATGCCAGAAAGACAAAGCAACCTCACAATGTAGTCTTAGTTACTGGATTACGACTATCTCTTAGTAGAAACTTATCATCATCAACAAGCGAAGCGACATCAAAAGCTATGAAGAAAGTTGAAGACGTTTAAGGTTTAGAAGCAACAATAGAAAAGAATAATTCAAAAATCAAAGTTGAAGACTTAGTTACAAGAAGTTATAAGAGAAAATGATATAAGTTGTTGGAATTAATGATACCAAGACATTACAAGTTGCGAATAAAGTCCTTCTCTCATGGCCATGTAAATTTTTGTCTTGTGATTTTTGTAAAAAAAATGAAGAAAAAAGAAAAAATGAAAAAATGAAAAAAGAAAAAAAGCATTATTACGTTCTTTTTGTTCTATAATTAGTTTTTTTGTTCAGTAAGGCCATAGGGAAGTAGAAATTTTTAAGTCAAGCAAGAAATCGAAGAGAAGAGTTAATTGTCAAGGTTCTATGAGGTTCGATATTTTATCACCAACAGTTGAAGACCGATGAAGACATTGTTTCTACTGAATACTATGAGAGAGTCGAAGAAAGATACATTTGGTTGCTTTGTTAGTCCGCTTTCCATCTGGCACAAGATCTTTCCAGCACTGGTTCAACTCATCACACGTAATTAGTCCAGTTGTGTAGCATATGTCCCTCTCATCTTTATCTCTCTCCTAATCTTATCCAGCTGTAAATCAACGGACGAATCTTACAATGTTTATCTAGCTGTGTAGCGGATATCTCTTTATCTAGCAGTGTTGCGGATGTGTCTCCCTTTTTCTTTAGTCAGCTTTAGAGCTGGCACCTTTAATTTCTCTGGCATTTTATTTACTTGGAGATAGGTTGAGAATTTGTATGTCCTCATAGCTCTTTGGATACTTGTGACCAATTAAATGTCATGGTTTTGTGGGTACATCTCTGGTAAACCCTCCCGAGATTAACTCGGTTTTGTTTTTTATTGATTAGTTTTGCTCGAGGACTAGCAAGTAATAAGTTTGGGGGTATTTGATAGACACATTTTTGTGTCTGATTTGTCCTCAATGTCTCTATTGTTAGTGCTTGATTTTGTACTTATTATGGTGTTTTTATGTTTGTGTAGGTGTTTTTGGAGAAATACACTTATGGGGAAAAAGTTGCTCGAAAAGTGCTATTCGGATCCCCAGAGAAACTTACTAAAGGCACCTACATTTTGGATAAGGGCACCTCAGGCATCCCAGATGTTAAAGGCGCCCATGTTTTGGATCGGGGGCACTTCATCCTCTACTTTCCAAATTCGAGTTTTTGCGGGAAAACTTAGTTCTCACCTGCAGAATTTTCGTTCGAGATTTGGGGGCATTTTAGAGAGACTCAATGGCTCAGATTGTTGGGGAAGACTCTATTAAGGTTAACAGCCGTGGCAGGGTTGTTGGAATTGATCGAAATTGGCTGAACATTAGGATTGAAGTAAACAGAGCGACACGGTTTTCTGTTATTCTTCCCGAGTCATTTGTGTGTGTAACAGAGGTTTGCGTATGCCTACAGCGTGTGTAACCACTTCTTAGATGTTGACTAAGCATTTTTGGAGTGTTTAAACACGATAAAACAGCGTGAGAATACAAATTTGGAAACAAAATATCTCCAGAATATATTCTTTTACTGCCGAGTATTGGGAGAATTTTGGGGAGTAATGAGGAGCTATTATCGGTGTTGTGAGACTATATAAGTTGAGAAGGTGAACAGAGAAGGTGATGGAGTGTTAGGGGGAATAATAGAGCAGAGAATAGGGAGTTGCAGAGCTTGTCTCTGCTGCTGCCATTGAAGGAAGAACGAAGAACATAAGACCGCAGACAACAGTCGTTCAACAACAGTGACAACGATAATTAGCAGAGGGTCGCAGAGCTACATTATCAACAACAGTTACCTTTTATCGTTCTGTAACAGTATCACTTGTAACAATAAGTGTTACGAATCTCTGTTTTCATATATTTTCATCCTTGTAAGCAACTTTTGAGCAATGAAAAATTCCTTTGAGTGTGTTTTTGACGTGATGAGCTAGAACCCATCACTGGGACAATGGAGGAAGTTGGATTTCATCCTTGGGGTAATTTAATTAATTCCTTATTTACTTTTTGCACCGATTTTAAATGATTTTATATTTCTATTAATCAATTGTTATCTTGTTAGATAGTGTATGCTTAGTCTTAGGTGCTTTAGATACACTATGCTTGTAATTTACAATTGATGTTTTACGAAATCTACTTTGGCAAAGAATAGAGTCATTATTTCTTTTGTTTTGAGCTATAAATGTCTAGGATAAATTTATGAATCCCATGAACATGAAAAGCAGTGGAATCCCGAGTCTCGGTCCCTCTCCATCATGTGACTTTATTTGGTATATATATATTTTCTTATTTTTAGTATTTTCTTTTATTAAAACTTAAAATCAATCCGACAAGTCCGAGTGAACGACTACCTTTCTTACCACTATTAAAATTCGATCAAATTTACTTTAACTTATAATAACAACAATTATAATTGCGGAAAACAAAAGTAAATGAGACAGCAAGATTTTTGTTAACGAGGAAACCGCAAATGCAGAAAAACCCAGGGACCTAGTCCAGAATTGAATACTCTCATAATTAAGCCGCTATACAAAATCAAACCAACTTTGTATAGTTGAGACCAAGCAACTAAACCTATAGTCACCTGGTTTCTTCAGTATCCATGCGCTTCCGACATTCGATAAGTGCACGCACTGGAACAATTCCTTTGGTTCTTATTCCAAATAGTAAAGGAACAATAAATCTGTTTGGTAGCAACTCTATTAAATCTCAGTGATACAAAGGCTCTTCTGTTTAATCCAATAAACTCCTTTGCCGGGTTTAGATCGATCTATCCAACAACTACCAAAGTAGTAGAGTTTAGATTTGGAAATCAATAATATGATCTACCAAGATACCAAATACTGATGCTGATCTACGTAACTAATCAATCAATCTATCAAAGATAAACCGATTATAGTTGGATCCCAGCCGATCAAGTTTTGTGCACACCAAAGATTATGAAACCAATAAGAAATCTTATTTGTCTTCATATCTTCTTAAATCTTCAATAAACATCTGCACACCACAACTTGAATCTCTTGTGATCAATTCACGCACAGAACGGAGTCTGTTAACAATGGATTATCACAAAATGTCTTTAGATCTAGAAACACTTCTAAAGATCCCGTCGACACTTCGATCTAGTTTGAGTGAATCTTATATCAGAAGAGAAGATTCTCAAGAATAAACAAAATAGTTGCAATCAAAGTTCAACAACCGTTAGTCAATCAAATCAAATCGAAAACTAATAATATTGCAATTATCTAGTTTCCCACCAACGGTACTCGTAGAGCTTCTTGATCCCACAGAAGTCTTTAAACGAGCGGTCGTAAGAGATTTTTACTAATTAGGATACTTTCCTCTCCGAATAGACGGCACCACCAGTAACAACACAACAAGGTAGTTTTGCTGGCTCTTAAGATAGTTTGCTCAAAATGCAAACTTGGGTATTTATAAACCAAGGAAGTTTGGACACCAAGGAATTTCCAAAACCGAATATTCTCAATATATGCAACATATTTCCAAAAACAATTTATATAATTCCTGGAAATGCTCTGTCCAAAATAACCAAAATCTCTCTAGAAAATCTCCAATTAGTAAATGCACATTACCAATTTTTATTTTCCAGAGATATGCATTTAATTGCTGGTAATTAAAAGTATATGAAATTAACAACCTTAATAAAAGATTCTCAACTTATTTCGATTTGGGATCTCCTTGAGTTATTAAGGAATATCTTTGAAAAATAAAAGATAAGAGTTACTGAACATTTCAAAGTATGTCGACATCTTTTTCTTTGTAAATCCTTTTTCATATATACAATCTTGGAACCGATTATACCAAACTTCCAAACAAGTTTAGAATTGGTTCATCTGACTTCCAAGAACTATGTGATTTATCAAATATCAATTCACTAATCATGGGTTTAAGGTTCTACTAAAAACAAGGATCGGTTCACCTTAATATGATTACTGGGACCGATTACATCAGTTACCAGGATCGATTACGTCAGTTCCCATGACCGGTTACCATATTCTCATGGTATTACTTGTGATCGGTTACACTAGTCACTAGGATCACTTACACCAATTACCAGGTCCGGTTGCGCCAATTACAAGGATCGATTACACAACTCTTTTGTGATTGTCATACCAATTACTAGGATCGGTTATGCCAATTACAAATATCGATCATACCATATAAGGTGATTACTTAGGATCGGTTACACTAATTAAAGTCATACCAATACATAAGTCAGGCATTGTGACTAGTTTTACCAAGATACATAACAAGTTATGATCGGTTCTACTAAGTCACACATATTGGTAATCCAAAGATATGAAATGAATAAAAATACCAATAAGCCTAGCGATTTCCCTTTCAATTCATAAAACAAGTTCATGAATGTACTTCCTTTAAACGAATGTAAACATTTTTCCCAAGGATAAAATCTTCATATTTACCCATACACATAATCACAATAGCATTCATACGATTATGTCGATGTCTTATATACGAAGTTCTAAAGATAAGCGTTATACTTCGGATTCTAATTCCTTAACACTATGTTTACTAGAGTATAATCATTCACAGCTTTGCAGTTATGTTTTCAATATAGCACGACTTGAAAGATACGTTAAGAATGAAACAGTTCAAATCACAATATTACTAACCTCAATAGGAAGGATGATGTCGTCGATGTAGCTTGTTACTGCTTCACATTCTTCAAGTCTTCGAGTAATACTTGTATATCTCATAATCCTAATCTTTCTAGCCTAACTTATACAAAGTTGTCTCTAGTATATAATCAAGCGACTCTTTAATTGAGTTTTGATTAAGTAAAATCTGACAACCAAACTTGACATACCAACGCTTGGTGGGTTCAACCGAGCTGTGCTCTAATAACGCTAGGTTCTTTGTGCAAAAAAAAAAAGTAGTTAAAAATAAATTATGGCTATTTTGCGTTTCTTCCCCTGCCAAGATCGCTAATTAGCATTTCCTTCCCAAAAAGATTGAAATTAGCGTTTCCTCTTACCGTTAGGAATTCCGTCCATTGCTGGGTTAGCTGAGTCAGCACCTGTGCTCACGTGGCAAAAATAGTACACGTGTTTCGTGACCTTTCCAGAATACCCCCGAATAAAAAATAACTAGATATCACACGTGTAAGGTTGTAGATAAAGCTTTTGGACAGTCAGAAATCAGCTAAAATAGTGTTGTTGGTAACTTGGTTGAATCAATGGTTTAGACATTTATACACACACCTTAGAGAAACTTTAGTGTTGAGTTGCTATATTCTCAAATTCTCAAGCCATATATGGATTTTTTGGCTTAGCAGTTTGGTATGCGACGTAATGGGGGACAAATCAACGTACTCAATATCACCGTTTCAGGAGAAACGTAATCAAAGTATTCGTGCAATATAAACGCGTTTTACAATACCGAAACGCAATTTATAATTTCGTCCATTACACCTCGGGGTTTAAAAAACCGTTTACATGATAAACATTTTCTATAATTCATTTTAGTCAAACGACACCATAAACCGCGTCCCAGTCCAGATGCTTTCTATAAGAAGATGGGTGGAATCCATTGAGAAGCAACTATAGCTTGCGTCCAAGTCATACGTTGTTAACGTATACGTTTCAATAAACGTGTTCTTAAACTACTTTCAATCGAGACGAATTCATAAGTGTCGTTATATTATTGAAACGTAAACTTAAAAATAGTTTATTGTTCCACGCATTTTATGACTTCGTTTGTTGTCCACGCGCTTCATAAATGCGTGAAGATATATATATATACATATGATATCTGCTATAAAAAGTTTCCATGTATAGACACTGGGTTTGAGAATATATAAGTATGGGACTTATAGCAGCTATGAGTGCGCATGCTTTTGTTGCCATATATGGCTTATAGCAACAACACTAAAGTTGCTCTTATGTGTGTGACTTTAGTAATAGAGAAAACTTTTTTCCTGATTTCTAAGTTGTTCTCTATCTCCTTCCCAGCGGAATTCCTTAAGCCATATAACTGCATAAATTGCTCACAACCATTCAGTACGTATCAATAAAAAGAGAAATCGGCAGCAACAAAGTCATTTTCCATTCATCTTTGAATTCCAGCGATAACATCAAGTTCCTTTTTCCTCCACATATGTTCATAGATTTAATCAATTGGTTCATACCCAAGACTATACGATATTCATAATCTAATGAAGACTCTAAAGACACTTTTTAATCCCCTTCGTTCACTCCCAAGATCAATGGCAGTAGCGGAAACTTTAAACCTGCTTTCTTGCTCAAGTTACAACCCAAAACCCATCACAGATTCGTACTAGTTGCTGCGAAATTCTAATCGAACTTATACCCAATACTATTGGTCCTAGTAGAACTATGAAATTCCATTTAATCAACTTCATTGATCATCAATAACTAACGGCAGCATCAGGCCAAACATTCTGGCCAACCCTATAATGATTCACAACCATCTCCATGTAGTTCTTAAACTCTTCTAACCCATCTCTATCAGCGACACCTACTCAAACTTTACTGGCTTGAACTCTTGGCAGTGAACTAGGAGAAAATATTTGTTCAGGAAATTTGTCGAACATCTGAAATGCACAGTCGGGTGGTGTTGCTACACACTTGGTAAATATTTCAAGATTGAAAATCCATATCAATATTTCAGACGAGCCCGTGATTCTCGCTGAAGAGGCTGCCAAAGTTTTCTACTCCAGAGACATGAAACATCCAGATTGGTGGGTTTTTCTTTATACGCCGAGAGGAATGACTACAGACGTGGACAACGCAAAAATACCAGGTCGCGACAGTTTTCAAGATATTTTAGCAGAGGAACCACATCTACGTAAATTTCTGAAGCAAAAGCGTCTCCCTAAAATAAAGAAATGAAAAATCTCAAATATATGTGCGATCAGTAAGTTTCCTTTATAACTATATTTTGCTTGTCATATGCAGATTCCAATTGCAAGATCTGGTCTTGAATGTATGCAGATTCCAATTGCAAGATACTTTGCATTTGATCAGAATGCTGGTCTTGAATATATGCAGATTCCAATTGCTAGATCTGGAGTTGTCTTTGGACCTGCAAGCTCTATGTTCTTTTCAGTTGTTTCGTAAAATTTGCCTCATGTTTGACTCTAGATTGTGCAATAAAAATTTGTTGTTTTTTTCACCCCTCATTTTTACACATATCTGCTTACAGATCCTTGTGTAAGTTACTTTATTGTTTCCGCCCCTCTTTTTAGACGCCCATAAATTAGAAGATGTTGTTTCCACCCAATATCTCCTTTTATCACTACCAAACAAACACTCTCTTTCCCAACAAAATCATCTTCTTTGGGAAAGTAGTTTATGTTTTCTACTCAGAGACAAAAAACCAGCAGTTATTAGTTGCTCTTCAATAGCTCGAAAGATGGAAAACAACAATAAAATCATCTTTAATTTTAGTTGCTTCTGAATCTTTGAGTAAACCATACTCTTCAATCTTCATCTGCACATGTATGAGTTTGTATTCTTTTAAATGTTGTTTTTCTTCATCTTGCTCTGCATGATTGCATAAAAATGGATTCTTTTTTTTTAAATGATCATTTTTTCTTTGTTGCAAAGAGAATGCAGATAAGTGTAATAGCTTTTAATGTATTATTTTAATTTTTTTATTTTATTTTGTTTTGTGATACAATATCTAGTGTGAGTTTGTGTTGGTGATGTGTGGTTGATTTAAGAATTAAGTGTAATCATGATATCAGTTTTGTTTGAATTACATTATTTTACTATGAAGATGTGTTTGAATTGAGTTTTGTATTTGTTGTTAAGTTTTTCTTATTTCTAGGGTTTGATATGTTTTTGAGTGAAAATACAGATTGTTTTTGTTGTTGTTTCTAGGATTTGATATTTTTTTGAATGAAAATGAAAATTATTGTCTCTCTTGAAATGTATTTGGTTGTTTAACACCAAAGTAATTGTTTTGCAGAAATACTTTTTATACACTGCTGTATGGCGTCAAGGAGGAGACGCAGTCCTGATTCGTCACATGAGAGGGAGAGAGACAGGAAAGGAAAGAATCCTAAGGTCTATTGTTCGGATGATGAACCAGAGGCAGGCATCTCCAAGGATCCTCTTGCTGAGACTTATAAACTGATTGAGCTCGTGACCCCTGAATAGTTGAAACAACTCCAGAAGTGTGTGAACGACTTCGTCACATGTCATGATATAGGGCTCAAAATTAAAGAGGAAGAAGCGTCACGCCGGAGGAAGGCTGCTGAAGAAGCAGCTTTGCAAAAGGAGTTTGACAACTTCAGAGGCGAACAGTTTCGTCGTGCACAAACATTACTGCAGCAAGTATGACACAATACCCTCCACGAGTAGATTTCCTGGCCTCTGATGTTGAATCAGAGGCTCAACAAGATTGGGAACCTTTTCTGCATGTGCCTGAGCCATATTCACCCGATGAGGAGGTAGAGCAGCGCGCATGCTGATTTGGAGGAATAAGTAGAAGCAGACAATTGGCATGACTTTCTCATGAGGAATGTTGATCCAGAAGAGGAGGAGTATGCTCAAGCACTAGTGGATGCTGAAGATAATGCCGATGATGATGAAGACTATGAGGAAGATGAGACAAGTGAAGTCATCAACGAATACGAAGAGGATGAAGATGAAGAAGATGAATATGAGGAAAATAATGGATATGACTTCTATGAAGAATATTCTACAGATGATGATGAATGAGGATGATGGATTATAAGATTATTCTAACTGTTGATGGATGAACCAACTTTTTGGGGGTATATATTTTGGGATATACATACTTAGTGGCGATACCTAGGGGTATATTGTTTGGTTTACTTTTTGGTATATGGTTAACAAAACAGAACAATTGTTATGTGGATGATGGTATACGTACGACGACGGTATACTTTTTGTTCATAGATCGCTATGTGGATGTGATCTCAGTTTTTCTGATCGCTATATATATTATACATGTTTGTGTATGTGTGCTTGTTATAAATGGAATGGACTTGTTTCGGCATTAGTATTTTCGTAAATTTTGAAATCAAGGAAAATTTGATGCACTTGTTTCGGCAGGGGTGCTTTAGTAATTTTTAAAATCACCAGAAAATTTGATGCACCTACTCCGACAGGGGTACTTTCATAATTTTTGAAATCACCGGAAAATTTGATGCACTTGTTCCAGTAGGGGTATTTTCGCATTTTTTTAAATCAAGGAAAATTTGATGCATTTGTTCCGGCAGGGGTATTTTCATAAATTTTGAATTCAAGGAAATTTTAATTGAACTTGTTATGCCAGGGGTATTTTCGTATTTTTTGAAATCAAGGAAAATTTAATGCACATGTTCCAGCAAGGGTATTTTTATAATTTTTGGTAATCTTGCAAGCTGAGTTCCATAATAGGTTGCAGAATCCACTAAGGAACCATCCAACCTGATATTTGACATCTCAAACCTCACCTGGACGTGAACATTGGGTATGTATATGGTAATCTTGCAACCTCAGTTCTATAATAGGTTGCAGAATCCATTCAGGATCCATTCAATATGATATTTGACATCTCAAACTATGAATGGACGAGAACATTGGGTCTGTATATGGTAATCTTGCAACCTGAGTTCCATAATTGGTTGCAGAATCATCCATATTTGACATCTCAAACCTCACCTGGACGAGAACATTGGGTCTGTATATGGAAATCTTGCAACCTGAGTTCTATAATAGGTTGCAGAATCCACTCAGGATCCATCCAATCTAATATTTGACATTTCAAGCCTCACCTGGACGAGAACATTAGGTCTGTATATGGTAATCTTGCAACCTGAGTTCCATAATAGGTTGCAAAATCCACTCAAGATTCATCCAATCTGATATTTGACATCTCAACTTCACCTGGAAGAGAACATTGGGTCTGTATATGGTAATCTTGCAACCTGAGTTCCGTAATAGGTTGCATAATCCACTCAAGATCCATCCAATTTTATATTTTACATATCAACTTTACCTGGAAGAGAACATTGGGTCTGTATATGGTAATCTTGCAACCTGAGTTCCATAATAGGTTGCAGAATCCACTCAAGATCCATCGAATCTGATATTTGACACCTGGACGAGAACATTTGGTCTGTATATGGTAATCTTGCAACCTGAGTACCATAATAGGTTGCAGAATCATCCAATCTGATATTTGAAATCTCAAACCTCACATGGACGAGAACATTAGTCTGTATTTGGTAATATTGCAACCTGAGTTCCATAATAAGTTGAAGAATCATCCAATCTGATATTTGAAATCTCAAACTTCACTTGGACGCGAACTGTTTAGAGCATAGCTCGGTTGAACCCACCAAGCGTTGGTATGTCAAGTTTGGTTGTCACATATTAGTGAATCAAAACTAAATTAAAGAGTCACTTGATTATGTACTAGAGACAACTTCGTATAGGTTAGGATAGAAAGATTAGGATAATGAGACATATACGTATTACTCGAAGACTTGAAGAATGTAAATAAGTAACAAGCTACATCGACGACATCATCCTTCCTCTTGAGGTTAGTAATATTTTGACTTGAACTGTTTCATTCCCAACGTATCTTTCAAGTCGTGCTATATTGAAAACATAACTGCGAAGCTGTGAATGATTATACTCGAGTAGACATAGTGTTAAGGAATTACAATATGGAGTATAACACTTATCTTTTGAACTTCGTATATAAGTGTTTGTGGGTGAAAACCGTTTCTGCTGATTTCGGTAATTTCGTGTGAGTGCGGGTGAAAACAAATCTAAACCCAAAAAAATGTACTGCACGTGAGTACTTTTGATTCGAGAGATCAATCTGTACAATCCTGGCCGAAACCAAGAAATGGCCTTTCCAGGCTTGTTTCGGTCACAAATTGAAGGAGAAGGGTTGGTCTTAGGGAGGGAAGCGAAGAAAGTGTTGGGACCAGAATAATTGATTCTGAAAGTGTGGGTGTTTTGCGACTTGTATCCGAAAGTTGAACTGACGAGCTGAATGGAAAGCTACCAGGTGATTTCTGGATGTGTATTGTTCTCCTGACCAAAAACTTGTTATTTGGTGGAAATAGGTGAAACCTATTTATACAAGTCGTAATAAAACGTACCCTGGCCTCGTAAGAAGTGGAAGCGGTTGAGCGGTGGAAAAGTGGTAACGGGTAATGCCTGGAATTGATGTTTCCATAATGAAGATGCATTTCACCACTTATTTCTTGCCATTACTAACCGTCTCACTCTTATGACACTTTCTTGTAACGGGCGTATTGCACGCTGCACGCTGTAAACCGCTAGACCAATACCCTGATGAGCATCCCCCAGTTTGTGACATGTTTTGATGTCTCGAATGTTTTCATTGGAAAACGTGTAGCATGTTGTTATGTGCGGCAAGTTAAGAGAGGCTTGCCGGTTCAGTGACGACCTTCGACGGCCGAGATTTTGCATCTCCGGAGGAAGGGTAGCCGTTGATCGCGGCTACCTTCCGTTTGGCGGCCAGTGGCGTGTCCGTGGTGCTGGCATGGCTTGCGCATGCCTTTGGCGTGGTCAAATTAGGTTTTGACACAAACCGTGGAATTTGGCATTGCGGCCAAAAGTTTCCACAGGATTGGTGGCGAACTTGTATGGCTGAGATCCGCACCTCAGGAGGAAGGGTATCCATTGATTATGGCTACATTCCGTTGGTGTCCAGAGGCGTGGTAGCGTGGCTGGCATGGCTTGCCTACGCTTTTTGGCATGCGCGTGCGGCATGTGTGCCTGACATGTGCGTCTAGGGAGCGCGTCTGGCATGCGCGTCTGGCATGCACGTCTGACAAGCGCGTCTGGCATGCGCGCCTGGCATGCGCGTGCAGCATGGTGGCGTTTTTTTTGGGAAGCTAGCGCGTTTTTGGGAAGCTAGCGTGTTTTGGGAAGCCAACTTAGTATGGCGACCTTTTTGAGGCCGTGGCATGTTTTGGAGCAACTCGATTGGTTGACGGGAAGTGGGGCCAGCATGCTAGGGGGTGGCGGATTTGAAGCGACCTGATTGGTCGACAGAAAGAGGGTCGGCATGCTAGGGCGCGGCCGCACTTTTAGCGCGCTGTGGCGGGATCAGTTGCCTAGCTTTTTTAAGCATGGTTTCGACCAACGGCGTCCAGTATACTGTGCGGGGGGCGAAACCCTAATTTGCAAATTAGTTGGGTTTATGAGTTCTTTGCGAGTTATTACAATAATTAGCTTGATTTTGTATCATGCCATACAAAAATATTTATCTACAGAATGCAGTGTGCTTTCTGTCTGAGCATTTCGTGCAACGGTCTTAACTTTGGTACTTGGAGGTTCATGCTACTCCGTTGCGAGTGAACATAAATCCGTCATGCCATACCGATTAAGGGTTCTGCTGGGGAACATAGCACAGGAAAGTACTCAGTGAGTCTCATAATGGCAAGGTGCCGAAATTTACAGAGTGTTATGGATAAAAGTGTATTGAGCGGCTCAATAAATATGTCGGTGGATAGGTTAGTACTCTTATCACCGCTTCCTTGCAGAGTGACGTGATAGACACATTTTTGTGTCTAATTTGATCTCAATAATATATATTGTTGTCTCTCGATTTTGTACTAATTTTGGTGTTTTATGTATTTGTAGGAATTTTTGGGAATAAAACATTTTTTTGGAAAATTCGGCTCGAAAAGTTGATTTTGGCACCCGGAGGACACATGTTATGCAGACTCTCTGCTTTGGATAAGGGGAACCCACTTGATAAGGGGTGACCACTTGCTATTCGCACCCCTGAACTGGATAGGGGGAGGTCATCTTCTTTGTTTGAATTTGGTTTTGGCGGGAATACTTACATGCACGCTGTTGATTTTGGGTCGGATTGTTGGAGGGATTTCAGCGAGATTCAATCGCTAGAAACCATTGGGATGTGCCTGAATACACTAGACAGGATTAGTATGGTCAATTGATCGAGCAAAATGGGCCAGCAAAGCCGTGGGATGAAGATAAAGCTAAACAGGGAAGAGAAGATAATATCGATTCTGTTTGATTCTAACTTGGAATTTACGTGGCCAATTAGTTAGAGAATATCTTGTCTTTAATTGTTGCTCTATCTTAGGAAGTTTTACAACCAACAGACGCGTGAAGAACGAAATTTGGAAGAAATATATCCGAGAATATTTTCTTCATCAATGCCGAGTAATGGAGGATTATATGAAGTTATGGCGAGATATTTCGGTGTTGTTGGGTTATAAATAGTTGCTGAGGTATCCTAGCGAAGGTTGTCGAGAGTCTGGGGGGCTGAGGAGATCCAGAGAAGAAGAAATTCGAGTTTTCTCAAACTGGGTTTCTGCTGCTGCTGATGATGAAGAACACGAAGAACGGACCTGCAACAGCAGTCGTTTTTCTACAGTAGAAACGACTAACACCTGTGGGTCGTAATCAGGCAGTCTTATTTTCCACAGCGTTTGCGACAGAGCTTTAGCAGTCTTATTTTATCACTGAGGGTCGTAGTTCTCTGGTTTTATTGTATTTCTCATACTCTCATCATTTGTAAACCATTTTTGAGCCATAATAAATTATTTTAAGATCATTTTTACTATGATGAGTTAAACCCCAACACTGGGACGACGGAGGAGGCCGAGCTTCATACATGGGTAATTTTATTAATTCTTTTTAAGACTTTTGCATTAAAAATTAATTGAAATATGATTTGATTAAATTGGGTGTTATTTGATTAGATGGGTCATGCTTAGCTTAGGTGATTTGATGTTCCATGCTTAACATTTACAATCAATGTTTTGAGAATCTACTTTGGAAAATAAGAGTCCATATATGTTTTGAGCGATTATTGTTGAGAATAAATCATTGAGCCCTATGTTATGAAGATTGGCCGAATCATTAGTCCCAGTACCTCTCTACCAATTTGTCAATATTTTTGTATATAATTTTTATAAATCTAAAAATCCTTCACCTTCACAAGTCTTAGAGTTCTAACCTTCATTACTACAACCCACGAAAAATCACTAATCATTTTGGCGCCGCCGACGCGGATTTGTGCTTAGGTAGAATTTTTAGGTTTTTATTATTTTTTTTACTATTATTTGTTCCTTTTTACGTTTCTTTTTGTGTCTTTGATTTACAGGTTCGAAGTGGAATACTAAGGACTTGGGAACAAAAATCTTAAAGCTAAAAGCTAAAAGAGAAGAAAAAAAAGACATAATTTGTTTTTAGAATTTGTAAATAGGCTTTATTTTTCATATTTTTTGTAATTTTTGGACTTTTTATTTGGACTTTATTCTGGACAATTGGACTTTATTCTTTTTTTTTAACCCTACGGAAGGGTATTATTATTAAAAAAAATAAAAATTATATAAACTCTGTGCAGGGAAGGACGACGATTACTATATCCTCTCGGCCCCTCGGGTTCGTACATGACATAGGAGTCGTGGCCCGAGTCGACTTCAACGGTTCATCCCCCGTCTGGTACGGGAGGTAAGTCCATCGAAACACTCGCGAATCTCCTGTCAGCGGGTTTACTGTATTCCTTAAGGTGATTCATTGATTGAGGACGAATTTGGACTGTTTTTAAATTCCTAGTAAAGGGCAAGGCCTGGCCAATACAAGATAAGGGTTCGGATTTCATCACCGCTCCCTTCTTGCCCGCCT
The DNA here is from genome assembly GCF_003573695.1 of Papaver somniferum. Taxonomy (NCBI): domain Eukaryota; kingdom Viridiplantae; phylum Streptophyta; class Magnoliopsida; order Ranunculales; family Papaveraceae; genus Papaver; species Papaver somniferum. Next base: position 81,949,441 of record NC_039362.1, read on the forward strand.
TAGGAAAACGAAACCTAACGCGAACCCAAGCTTAAAAATTGGAATAGAACGAGATCGATAGGGTAACGAGCTTAATAGGAAACTCGTTCGAAAAATATTGGTTGCTCTTTAAGCACACTCCAAAGTTCATGATGGTTTCTGTGAGTTGAATGCGTGACTGCGCCGCCTTGTGATAGCGGTGAGGCCTTGGGTATCAAAGCTCCACTGAGCTTCCCTCGCCTCAATTCAACTTACTTTGACTCGGATTGATTCCAGAGGGGTTTGCTTAAATTGTAACGAATTCCCTTTCGAAAGATAGAAGCTGGTCTAGAAACAATCTAAGTGGATCCATCATGCTTTTTGTTTGCTAGATTTTATAGGTTTGATTTGGTCGAGTCAGCCTTGTTTGTGATTGTGTAGAATTCCCTTGCAATTAAGAATGTCGAGCTGGTATGATAGAAGCCAATACAGTGAATATCGACCTGAATTTGAATATGGACATCATCAGTTTTATTACCATGGTGGGAATAGTGGTTGGGAACGCCAAACTTTTCAAGGTTATGGTTCATACCATGGTGAGCCCAATCACTATCCTCACAACCATCAGTCATACAAGAAAATTTTTGCTAATTCCTCTTTACTTGAGTCGACACGTAAGTTAGGTGAGACAGCACGTAAGTTCGCTGAAATGAATAACTTAGTTATGGATGAAAATAATGCAATGAGTGAACTTTCTTTACCTGATTTCCTAGATTACGTCAGGAATTCATGTGAGTCGGCCCAAAAGCTTTTGTTAGAGACCCAGAATAGAACTTCTCTAAAAGATCTAAATTTCCAAAATAGTGTTTCCAATTTTACCCTTGATGTAAATAGTGAATATTTGCCTAATCTAGAGGACGAGGTTAGAATAAAAGACACTACTTATTTAGATAAGGTTCAATCATCTTCGTACTATGATGATGAGGATAGCAGTAATGAAGAATCTGAAATATAGGCATAGTGATCAGGAGTCTAGTAATCCAATTGAGCTGTATAGTGATTATATTATTTCTAGTTCAAATCCAAATAATTTTTATGATTATTCACCTATTCAAAAGGACGAGGATTTGATTAGGGATACCACCGTTTTAGACGATGTAGTTTTTCCTTTTGATTACGAAGTCGATAGTGGTTTAGAGGAACGGGTTCATTTCGAAAATACTGTTTTAGAGTCTAGCGACTTAGAAACAATAGTCTTGGAAGAAGAAGATAGACCCGTAGAGATGAGTAAAGATGCACTACCTGATAATAACTTAGAATAATCTCTTGAATATTTTAAGGACTCTGAAGATACGGAAATTCAAGAAATAATTAGAGGTCTATCTAGAGACACTGAAAACTCTAAGTTTGGGGGTGATTATCACTTTCCTAGTGCCTTACCTTTAACTCTCATAAATTCCCCACACTTAGGACTTGATATCTCTGCCTCGACCATTTTGCAAGATTACCTTCATAATCGTTTTCCAGAACCTAATGATGTCCAGGAAGAAGTTCAGTCGTTAGAAACCCATCCTATGGTTGATGTGGTTTCCCAGGCTATGATACCCAGATTGACTTTGTTTTCCCACCAAATAGTTTTCTTCCATATGTGGGAACGTTTATATTTCAAATGTGTCGAATATTAAGTTGTGAGACTAAACCTAAATGCTTTAGGAAATTAGAATCGACACATTTGCTTAAGAATGACCACTACTCTCATTTTGGTCAATATTGTAAGTCAAATCTTATTGACTTAGAGGATCCTCAGTTATTTAGGTTATTATTGTGCGCTTCTGAGATCATATCTGAGTTTTTCCAGACTCTAGGACCTAATGATTCGGATCTGAAGAAACGCAACCTATGAAAATATTTTATTTAGACCCTTTCTTAGAACCTGAACCTGAACCATAATTAGATATAAATATCTTAATCAGGAAACTAGATAAGGGAATGTTATCCTTGTTCACTTTCTTGCGTTATTGTAGTTTCCTTTGGTCAGCTCTTTTTGGTTTTGAAGACCCACAGTTATTTCGGCTGTTACTTTTTGATTCTATGAGGTGACTAATTCCTTCCGATGTCTGGCTGAAGACTTTAAACTTAGCACTTCTTGGGAGGTAACCCAATCTCATGCAACACGGGTAATATCTTTCCTTATCTCTTTTGCTTCAAATGGTAACAGTTTCTCCTTGTTCATGCTTTTAATTTCATCTTTAGAACATTGAGGACAATGTTAGATTTAAGTTTGGGGGTATGGGAGAAACCTTTTAGTTGCAGTATGAATAAATAAACTCCAGAGCCTAGAAATTTATGCGTGGCACTAACCAATCTAAGTGGATGGAAGCATTTTGGTTGTAGGAGTTGAGGAACCAATCTGAATAGATGGAAACATCTAAAGAGTCTATTCATAAAAGCACAGAGCTCAGGTGTTAGAAATAACATGATAGTTTCACCATATCTCGTTGAGTCCTTTTCACTTCTATTTTTATTTTATTTTGTTTTTAAACCATGTTTCTCTAAGTGATAGGTGGGGCCCACGATTCAAGTTGTTACCAATGCTAGGATGAATTAGAGTGATTGAGTTACAAAAAAAAAAAGTTGAAAAAAAAATGAGACCAGACCATTCGACCAAAAGGAAAATTCAATAAAGTCGACCATTGGTACCCTTGTATATGCCAGTTGTGTTGACCTAGAGTTAGGTTATCGACCACTGGTACCCTTGTACATGCCAGTGTGTTGATATTAGTCAGACTAGTATCTCAATCCATTAGGATAGGTTCATTTTGGCGGAGGCCTTCAGACATATATGGGAAACGCCGTTCACTTAGTAAACATCAAAACCATCTACATTTTTCTATATCCATCTCTTTTTCTATCCATATGATTAGTCTGACTCCGAGTATGATGTCCATCGTGAAACTACCTTAGTAGAGCTCTGTCACTTATATGAATTTTAGTATGCTTGAGTGAAAACTCGTGTACAGTAATTAGAATTTCGCATCAGGGTACTTCCTCCTGTAATTAATAAGTATGCCAACCAAGGAGGTTCTTTAGTGCTTTCCAAGATTTTTTTTAAATAGCTAGGGTATGGAGTATTGGTTTTGTGGGTACACCTCTGGTAAACCCTCCGGAGACAACACTCCGCCACTAGGGCCACCTAGGGGTTCAAATGATTTTCCTTTATAGAATAAATTTGCTCGAGGACTAGCAAATAATAAGTTTGGGGGTATTTGATAGACACATTTTTGTGTCTAATTTGATCTCAATATTATATATTGTTGTCTCTCGATTTTGTACTAATTTTGGTGTTTTATGTATTTGTAGGCATTTTTGGGAATAAAACATTTTTTTGGAAAATTCGGCTCGAAAAGTTGATTTTGGCACCCGGAGGACACATGTTATGCGGACTCTCTGCTTTGGATAAGGGGCACCCACTTGATAAGGGGTGACCACTTGCTATTCGCACCCCTGAACTGGATAGGGGGAGGTCATCTTCTTTGTTTGAATTTGGTTTTGGCGGGAATACTTACATGCACGCTGTTGATTTTGGGTCGGATTGTTGGAGGGATTTCAGCGAGATTCAATCGCTAGAAACGATTAGGCTGGGACTGAATACACTAGACAGGATTAGTATGGTCAATTTGATCGAGCAAAATAGGCCAGCAAAGTCGTGGGATGAAGATAAAGCTAAACAGGGAAGAGAAGATAATATCGATTCTGTTTGATTCTAACTTGGAATTTACGTGGCCAATTAGTTAGAGAATATCTTGGATTTGATTGTTGCTCTATCTTAGGAAGTTTTACAACCAACAGACGCGTGAAAAACGAAATTTGGAAGAAATATATCCGAGAATATTTTCTTCATCAATGCCGAGTAATGGAGGATTATATGAAGTTATGGCGAGATATTTCGGTGTTGTTGGGTTATAAATAGTTGCTGAGGTATCCTAGCGAAGGTTGTCGAGAGTCTGGGGGGATGAGGAGAGCCAAAGAAGAAGAAATTCGAGTTTTCCCAAACTCGGTTTCTGCTGCTGCTGATGATGAAGAACACGAAGAACGGACCTGCAACAACAGTTGTTTTTCTACAGTAGAAACGACTAACACCTGTGGGTCGTAATCAAGCAGTCTTATTTTCTACAGCGTTTGCGACAGAGCTTTAGCAGTCTTATTTTATCACTGAGGGTCGTATTTCTCTGGTTTTATTGTATTTCTCATATTCTCATCATTTGTAAACCATTTTTGAGCCATAATAAATTATTTTGAGAGCATTTTTACTATGATGAGTTAAACCCCAACATTGGGACGACGGAGGAGGCCGAGCTTCATACATGGGTAATTTTATTAATTCTTTTTAAGACTTTTGCATTAAAAATTAATTGAAATATGATTTGATTAAATTGGGTGTTATTTGATTAGATGGGTCATGCTTAGCTTAGGTGATTTGATGTTCCATGCTTAACATTTACAATCAATGTTTTGAGAATCTACTTTGGCAAAATAAGAGTCCATATATGTTTTGAGCGATTATTGTTGAGAATAAATCATTGAGCCCTATGTTATGAAGATTGGCCGAATCATTAGTCCTAGTACCTCTCTACCAATTTGTCAATATTTTTGTATATAATTTTTATAAATCTAAAAATCCTTCACCTTCACAAGTCTTAGAGTTCGAACCTTCATTACTACAACCCACGAAAAATCACTAATCATGACGTCACATCTGCTGCAAGGTTTTACGATTTTAACCCTAAGCTAAAAACCACCATCAACATTAAGTCCCCTGCTTAGCACGTAACAGTGGCATTGTTGCGGGGTAAGCATGAGAAGGTAACATGCGAGAGAAAAATCGAGAGAGCAACATGTGAAGAGATCGCCAAGAAAATTTAATTAACCTTTAGTGGAAGGCATGAGAAATCCGTGATCCTTGTGCTGGCGGATTTTGCATAGATTCATCTTGGCTATGGGTCGTTGGTACCGCTAGCTTGAAGTAGCAGATGGGCGGCTAGCTAAAGTAGCGGATGGCGTGGCTAGCTTGGACGTGGCTTGGCGCGGCTCGGACGCGGCTTGGCTTGGCTTGGCTTGGACGCGACTTGGCTTGAGCGTGGAAGGCTTGGCGTGGAGATGACGCTGGCTAGGCGTGGAAACGATGATGTTGTCTTGAGACGCGCGCTTGGTATAGGAGGATGGCGCGGGCTAAGTCAGAATGACTCGGACACCAAACCCTAATTGTTCCGTATAAAGAAATATCTAATCCAGCTGGTATCACACGTATGAAGCCTTAATTCACGGCTGGTAAAATATTTTCTGCTGAATATAAGAGGTGATCCTGAATCCTTCGCCCATACGAATCATCATAAAAATCGCGTTCATCTTCCCCACAGGTATTGTATCATGTTTATTCTCCTAGCTCCATTTTGTCTTCCTCATCATGTAGATTGCTGGTACAAACGTGGCAAAAAAAATTGTAGCATATAATGGGATCTTCCAGTGATGATCGTACCTCTTCGGAAAGAAATTCTGAACCCGACGAAACCCAGTTTTCTTCTCATGAGGAGGTATTAGACATAATTGATTCTCTGTTCCGTGAGGCTGACGAGATTATACGAGACATGTCTCCCACCCATTTATGTAGAGTGTGGATGTTTGTTCAGACTCTCTTGGCTTCAGTGGACATAGAGGAAAGGTGGAGGCACGATGAAGAATCCCGGCTTGTCGGGAGATCTCAGAGCAACGAAGCTTTTCTACAACCCAGTGCTAGGGCTGAACGATTCTCCTCTCGGTTGAAGCGGCGGAAGACTGAGTCCATGAAACTTTTAGGTGAGGACCAGTTTAATTACCCTGTCCATGATGGTATCGTAATCCTTGACTTTGATGCGGACGAACTGGGACATCCTCAAGAAGTAGTTGGAAAGGCTCATGGGGAAGACGTCGACACGATTTACAAAACTGAAGCAGCTTCTGGAGTGGACGCCGAAACTGCTGTTAGGGGTGTTGACGCAAACGCTGAGGATGCCATCAAGGCGGACGAGGAGACGAAGGAAATGTATGCTAGAGAAACTGGAGAAGCTACGGAAACATACGTTGGGACTGTTGTTGAAGCAATTACGCCGGACAGGAAGTGGAAGCTGCTGTTATGGTAGCTTCTAGATGGGACGCTGCGGTTGCTGCTACTGAGGCGGCTTCTGGATGGAACGTCGAAGTTGCTGCTGCCGAGGCGGCATTTGGATGGAACGTTTGCTATCAGAAAGCGTGCTGGGGAGAGTGCTTGAAGAAGATCTGATGAAGGCGCTATTGATCCAGGCGTCTGCCGTTAACGACCAATTTTTCCACTTTTGCTATTTCTTCTTAACGTGTAGCCTCTTTTGACTTTCCAGAAGTTTGTTTTTACTTTCTTGCTTTCATGGTGGAGTTAGGGTTTCGTCAAGTAACATTCTGTCATTCAGCTTTTATGGTTTCACATCTTTGAATGAATTAATAAAACTTTCATACTATTTCTGAGATTTGGAGCCGAATATCTTGAAGAAGATATCTGTTCTGCCGCCTGATGATCGTCTTCCTTGCATATTTCCTTCCTGAGTACTTTTGAATAGGTATTTTTGTGGTGGTTTGATTTCTCTGGTTTTCAATTGACGGATAATGACTCTGTGAGAGTTTTAGGTTTACTTGGTATTTTTCCTTTAAGGGGAAAACTTTTCAAGGAAATCTGTTCTTTAATTGGAATTGAAAATTCTACTCATGAAAGAAAGCAGTGCAATCATTTTTGAGGAGTTACAAACATTGCATGATAAAGAAAAATGCTGAAAGAAATGCTGAAGGTGAAGGTAGCACAGTGTTTTAGGTATTGAAGGGTTTGAGCCATTGCGAGTGAACCGTGACACCTTCCAATTTGTCGGTATTGATGAGCTTGCAGTAACCACCCCAGATAACATCTGCCACCAGATATGGCTCATCTTGCTTTTCTTTAGACGGACCGGGTCTAGTGTCTATCTTTACTGTTATGTTCCCAACTTGAAACGAGGTCATCTTGACTACTACATCTCCAATTTGAAATGGGTTGGAGCGTTGCGCAACCACTTGATTGAACTCGTCATGTTTGGCTGTGACAACTTCCAAATTTTTGACAAAGTACTTGAAAGGCCCAACATCCCATTCACATCTCTTAATGACGCCTGGGTTGGTAATCGGACCGAGTCCCCATGCTTGGCCGAGAGGAGAGGTGACTGGGTGCAGAAAGGGTTGTTTAACCAGACTTACTTGTGTTCGGAATCTGCGGATGAACGTCGACGGGCTTTCTCCAGGCAATTGAGTTACATTGGTAAGTTGTTGATATGGCAACATGTAATCTTCAAAGTTGGACGGCTTGTTGGAAATTCTTTCGGGTATCGACATCGGCAGAGGGGATACCCCTAACTTCCTTTGTTACCGTGTACCCACGTTCGCCCCAAAATCATGTCGTAGCTTGAGAGTTCTTTGACAATGTAGAATTTTCCATGTGTTAGAGTGTCTCCCACCTTGATTTCAATATTGTTGTAGCCATACGCGTCTATCGCCTCTCCTTCCAAGTTTTTGACCATGGTTGGGGAATGGGTAGCCTCCTGCTTCAAAACTCCCGCAGCTCTCAGAGTTTTGATGGTAATGATGTTGAAGTCAGAAGCCATGTCGATGAATGTGTTATCGAGCTTGGCGTTCCTCATATGAACCGTGGTCAGCAGTCCCCAGTTGTATTTTCCAGCACCACTTCCTGGGAGAGTTTGAGGTTCTGGTGTGGTTTCTTCAGTAGGAAAGATTCGCTTGCCCGATACAACACGATTAACGGCTGTGAAGATGTCTTGACGTTGTGCCTTGGAGAGGTAGAGAATTTCACACACATGTTGCATCATGGATTGCACAGTTTCGTGTATGGAGTCCCCAGAGACCATGAAACTGCTGACTGGAAGTGGATCTATGTGAACTCTTTCATTGTCTAGTCGAAGCTCCCATGCTTCTATCTTTTCTTTGAAGATATGCTTCAGCTTGTTGCAGTCACTGGTCGGGTGGTGGACAAATCTTTGGTAGCGGCAATATTTGGGGTTCGCCATTTCCGCTTCGGTTGGTGGGCGCCTGATAGGAGGTATCCTGATGGAGTCGTCTTGGATCCATGCTTCCAAGAGTTCGATCACTTCTTCGATTGGGAACGGGAAATCCAAGACATTTTCTCCAGCCTCTTGATGTCACATGGGAGATTTAGCGGTGGTCTTCCATGGCGGAGCTGCCTGTCGTGCTGGCGTTGCACGATTGAGTGGTTGTTCTGCTGTTGGAGCCTTCCTTTTTCCTCATTCGTCTATCATGCAAACATAGGAGGGACCAATGTTGTATTTCTTATTGATGAGGTGTCTATTTCCTGTAGTTTCGCGTGCGTTCTCGCTTTTAGTTGTCCTGGTTCTTTCCAACAACGCTGGTGCTGTTGTGGATGACCGTTTTGCGGCTTCATGAAGCTCAGAGAATGTCTGGAATCGAAGATTCTCTAGTTAGGCGCGGTAGATGGGAATCATGCCATTGATACAGGAGTCCACCAATTGTTGTTCGGTCACGTTTGGGTCATGACAATCGAGCGTTTGAATTCTGAATCTTTTGACAAAATCATTCGGATGTTCGTTGTTTCGTTGAAACATCCTTCATAGATCTGATAAGGTAATTTGCTCAGACAAAAAGAAGTATTTCTTGTAGAAAGCTGCAACCATGTCATACCAGTTGGATATGCTACCTGGCGTAATGTTGTTGTACCATGTGTATGCTCTTCCAGTAAGTGATTTCGAAAATTCCCTCAAACGGAGAACATGATTATATTCGTGTTCCCCAGGGACTCCAAGAATCGAGAGACATGTTCACGCGCATTGCCGGTACCGTCATACAGAGAGATTTGAGGGGAAGAGTACCCCCTTGGAAGAGGAATTATTTGTACTTCAGGAGGATACGAGGGCTGATGCTGATGCATGTCCATGAAGTCGCTTTTGTCTCGGTTTCGGAGAAGTCGTTTCAAATCTTCTCTCGTGGCAAAATTAGGCGGTTGATTTCTTTCCGCTGAAGTTCCCGGGCGAGTCTCTTCGTCTACAAAAGTGTGCCCTGTTGAGGTGCTAGCGCCAGGGGTATTGGATGTGTTCCTCATTGGCTCTGGATGGCGTGATTCTTGTAGTAGTCGCTCTGTCAGTGTCTTGAGAAAAGCAAGCACCTCCTTCTGGGTTGAGGCCATGTATGTTTGGGCCCTGGAGAGAACCTCCTACCTTTCCATCAAATCATCAATAGTAATGTAAGGTCGGCTCCCTCTGGCTCCTCCAGTTTCTAATCCTGACGGCGGAGTAGCTGCAGTTCTGGTAACAGTTGGAGGTGTCATACTTGATAAAACATTCTGAGCGGTGGCAGCAGCTCTGGCTCTGGTGATTGGATGTGTAACACCTGAAGGAAAATTCTCCATGTTACTGGTGTTGACAGAAGGCGTATTAGCACCACTGGGAGAAAACTTAACACCGAGAATAATTTCGGTGCCAGTGTTCTCGGGGTTTATTGCTAATCCTGACCTGAGATCTACCATCTTGAGATCGGGGTTGAAAAAATGAAATCGGGAATTGGAAATTGATATTGTAACCGAGACATTAATCTCCCACTGTGGTCGCCAATTGTTTGTGGGTGAAAACCGTTTCTGCTGATTTCAGTAATTTCGTGTGAGTGCGGGTGAGAAACAAATCTAAACCCAAAACAATGTACTGCACGGGAGTACTTTTGATTCGAGAGATCATCTGTACAATCCTGGCCTAAACCAAGAAATGGTCGCTCCATACTTGCTTCAGTCACAAAGTGAAGGAGAAGGGTTGGTCTTAGGGAGGGAAGCGAAGAAAGTGTTGAGACCAAAATAGTTGATTCTGGAAGTGTGGGTACTTTGCGACTTGTATCCGAAAGTTGAACTGGCGAGCTGAATGGAAAGCTACCAGGTGATTTCTGGATGTGTATTGTTCTCCTGACCAAAAACTTGTTGTTTGGTGGAAATAGGTGAAACCTATTTATGCAAGTTGTAATAAAACGTACCCTGGCCTCGTAAGAAGTGGAAGCGGTTGAGTGGTGGAAAAGTGGTAACGGGTAACGCCTGGAATTGATGTTTCCATAATGAACATGTGTTTCACCACTTATTCTTTCCATTACTAACTGCCTCACTCTTATGACACTTTCTTGTAACGGGCGTATTGCACGCCGCACGCTGTAAACAGCCAGACCAATACCCTGATAGCATCCCCCAGTTTGTGACATGTTTTGATGTCTCGAATGTTTTCATTGGAAAACGTGTAGCATGTTGCTATATGCGGCAAGTTAAGATAGAGAGGCTTGCTGGTTCAGTGACGACCTTCGACGGCTGAGATTTTGCATCTCAGGAGGAAGGGTAGCCGTTGATCGCGGCTACCTTCTGTTAGGCGGCCAGTAACGTGGCCGTGGTGCTGGCATGGCTTGCGCATGCCTTTGGCGTGGTCAAATTAGGTTTTGACACAAACCGTGGAATTTGGCATTGCGGCTAAAAGTTGCTACATGCTTGGTGGCGAACTTGTACGGCTGAGATACGCACCTCAGGAGGAAGGGTAGCCATTGATTATGGCTACCTTCCGTTGGTGGCCAGAGGCGTGGTAGCATGGATGGCATGGCTTGCGAATGCTTTTTGGCATGCACGTGCGGCATGTGTGCCTGGAAAGTGTGCCTGGCATGTGCGTCTGGTGAGCGCGTCTGGCATGCGCGTCTGGGAAGCGCGTTTGGAAAGCGCGTCTGGTAAGCGCGTCTGGCATGCGCGGATGGCATGCGCGGATGGCATGCGCGTCTGGCAAGCGCGTCTGGCAAGCTCGTCTGGCATGCGCGTCTGGCATGCGCGTCAGGTAAGCGCGTCTGGTAAGCGCGTCTGACATGCGCGTCCGGTAAGCGCGTCTGACAGGCGCGTCTGGCAAGCGCGCCTGACATGTGCGGCATGCGCGTGCGGCATGCTGGCATTTTTTTTTTGGGAAGCTAGCGCGTTTGTGGGAAGCTGGCGTGTTTAGGGAAGCCAACTTAGTATGGCGACCTTTTTGAGGCCGTGGAAAGTTTTGGAGCAACCCGATTGGTTGACGGGAAGTGGGGCCAGCATGCTAGGGCATGGCCATACTTCCAACGCGCGGTGGCGGATTTGAAGCGACCTAATTGGTCGACGGAAAGAGGGCCGACATGCTAGGGCGCGGCCGCACTTTTAGCGCTGTGGCGGATTCGGTTGCCTAGCTTGTTTAAGCATGGTTTCGACCAACGGGGTCCAGTTGGGTTTATGAGTTCTTTGCGAGTTATCACAATAATTAGTTGGATTTTGTATGATTACATACAAAAATATTTATCTACAGAGTGCAGTGTGCTTTCTGTCTGAGCATTTCGTGCAATGGCCTTAACTTTGGTACTTGGAGGTCCATGCTACTCAGCTGCGAGTGAACATAAATTCGTCATGCCATACCGATTAAGGGTTCTGCTGGGGAACATAGCACATCAAAGTACTGGGTGAGTCTCATATTGGCGAGGTGCCGAAATTTACAGAGTGTTATGGATAAAAGTGTATTGAGCGGCTCAATAAATATTTCGGTGGAGAGGTTAGTACCCGCAGCACCGCTTTCTTGCAGAGTGACGTCACATCTGATGCAAGGTTTTACGATTTTAACCCTAAGCTAAAAACCACCATCAACAATAAGACATCGACATAATCGTATGAATGCTATTGTGATTATGTATATGGGTATGGGTGAAGATTTCGTCCTAGGAAACAGTGTTTACATTCTTTTAAAGGAAGTATATTCATGAACTTGTTTTGTGAATCGAAAGGGAAATCACTAGGCTTATTGGTATTGTTGTTCATTGCATATCTTTGAATTACCAATATATGTGAGTTAGTATAACGGATCATAACTTGTTATGTATCTTGGTAAAACTAGTCACAATGCCTGACTTATGTATTGGTATGACTTTTATTAGTGTAACCGATCCTAAGTAATCACCTAAGATGGTATGATCGATATTTGTAATTGGTGTGACCGATCCTAGTAATTGGTGTAACCAATCTTAGAAATTGGTGTGACTGATCACAAAAGAATGTGTAATCGATCCTTGTAATTGGTGTAACCGGTCCTGGTAATTGGTGTAACCGATCCTGGGAACTGGTGTGACCAATCACAAGTAATACCATGAGAATATGGTAACTGGTCCTGGTAACTAATGTAACCAATTTGGTAACTGATGTAACCGATCCCAGTAACCATATTAAGGTAGAACCGATCCTTGTGCTTGGTAGAACCGTAAACCCATGATTAGTGTGTTGATTTGATCAATCACATAGTTCTTGGAAATCAGATGAACCAGTTCTAAACTTGTTTGGAAGTGTGGTATAATCGGTTCCTAGATTGTAAATATGAAATAGGATTTACAAATAAATAAGATGTCAACATACTTTGAACATGTTTAGTAACTCTTATCTTTTATTGTTCAAAGACATTCCTTAATAACTCAAAGAGATCCCGGACCGAAATAAGTTGAGAATCTTTTAATTAAGGTTGTTAATTTTATATGCTTTTAATTACCAACAATTAAAATGCATATCTCTGGAAAATAAAATTTGGTAATGTGCATTTACTAATTGGAGATTTTCTAGTAGGATTTCTGTTAATATTGGACAGAACATTTTTTTTCGGAATTATGAAAACCGGATTTGGGAATATATTGCATATCTTGAGAGTATTTTCGGTTTTGGATATTCCTTGGTGTCCGAACTTCCTTGGTCTAAAAATACCCAAGTTTGCATTTCGAGCAAACTATCCTAAGAGACAGCAAAACTACCTTGTGGTATTGTTACTGGTGGAGACATCTATTCGGAGAAGAAAGTACCCTAATTAGGAAAAATCTCTTACGACCACTCGTTTAAGGACTTCTGTGGGATCAAGAAGCTCTAAGAGTACCGTTGGTGGGAAACTAGATAATTGCAGTATTATTAGTTTTCGATTTGATTTGATTGACTAACGGTTGTTGAACTTTGATTATACCTAGTTTGTTTATTCTTGAGAATCTTCTCTTCTGATACAAGATTCACTCAAACTAGATCGAAGTGTCGACGGGATCTTTAGAACTGTTTGTAGATCTAAATATGTCTTGTGATAATCCATTGTTAACAGACTCCGTTCTGTATTGATCACAAGATATTCAAGTTGTGGTATGCAGGTGTTTATTGAAAATTTAAGAAGATTTGAAGACGAAGAAAATTTCTGATTTGGGTTCATAATCTTTGGTGTGCACAAAACTTGATCGGCTGGGATCCAACTATAACCGGTTTATCTTGATAGACTTGATTGATTAATTGCGTAGATCGGCATTAGTATTTAGCATATTGATAAATCCTATTATTGATTGCATAATCTAAACTCTACTACTTTGGTAGTTGTTGGATAGATTGATCTAAACCCGAAAAAGGAGTTTATTGGATTAAACAGAGGAGCCTTTGTCTAACTCATATCACTAAGATTGAATAGAGTAGTTACCGAATAGATTCGTTGTTCATTTACTGTTTGGAATATGAACCAAAGGAATTGTTACAGTGCGTGCACTTATTGAATGTAGCAAGCGCATGGATACTGAAGAAACTGGGTGAACTACAGGTTTAGTTGTTTGGTCTCAACTATACGAAGTTGGTGTGATTTTGTATAACGGCTTAATTCTGAGAGTATTCAATTCTGGACTAGGTCCCAGTGGTTTTCTGCATTTGCGGTTTCCTGTTAAAAAAATCTTGTTGTGTCATTTACTTTTGTTTTCTGCAATTATAATTGTTGTTATTATAATTTAAAGTAAATTACACAAACGTTAACTTCGTATTACTTGATAGTGATCCATAGAGTTTGATTAAGTCTGAACCTATTATCATGTAATCACACTTTGATTGTTGTATTGTCTCGATCTCGTATCCATAGACGATCACGCAAAGTGTGAATACCGACTCGTTGCATTGTCTCGACTCAGTCCATAGACAATTACTTTCGGTAAGAGGACTTATAGGTGGAAAAGTTTAAGATAGTGGTATATTTGGGTACCCTCGTCTTTTCACATACATTGGGTATGTATATGCAACCTGAGTTTCATAATAGGTTGAAGAATCATCCAATTTGATATTTGAAATGTCAAACTTCACCTGGACGAGAACATTGGGTTTGTATGCTTGCAACCTGAGTTCCATAATAGGTTGAAAAATCATCCAATCTGATAAATGAAATCTCAAACCTCACCTGGACGAGAACATTGGGTCTGTATATGGTAATCTTGCAAGTTGAGTTCCATAATAGGTTGCAGAATCCACTCAGGATCCATCCAATCTGATATTTGACATCTCAAGCCTCACCTGGACGAGAACATTGGGTCTGTATATGGTAATCTTGCAACCTGAGTTCCATAATAGGTTGCAGAATCCACTCAAGATCCATCCAATCTAATATTTGACACCTGGACGAGAACATTGGGTATGTATATGGTACTCTCTCAACCTGGGTTCCATAATAGGTTGCAGAATCCACTCAGGATCCATCCAATCTGATATTTCACACATGGACGAGAACATTGGGTCTATATATGTTAATCTTGCAACCCGAGTTCCATAATAGGTTACAAAACATCAAATCTGATATTTGACATTTCAAACCTCACCCGGACGAGAACATTGGGTCTGTATTTGGTAATCTTGCAACCTGAGTTCTATAATAGGTTGCAGAATCCACTCAAGATCCATCCAATCTGATATTTGACACCTGGACAAGAACATTGGGTCTGTATATGGTAATATTGCAACCTGAGTTCCATAATAGTTGCAGAATCCACTCAGGATCCATTCAATCTGATATTTGACATCTCAAGCCTCACCAGGACGAGAACATTGGGTTTCTATATGGTAATCTTGCAACCTGAGTTCCAAAATAGGTTGCAGAATCCACTCAAGATCCATCCAATCTGATATTTGACATCTCAACTTCACCTGGAAGAGAACATTGGGTCTGTATATGGTAATCTTGCAACATGAGTTCCATAATAGGTTGCAGAATCCACTCAAGATCCATCCAATCTGATATTTGACATCTCAACTTTACCTGGAAGAGAACATTGGATCTGTATATGGTAATCTTGCAACCTGTGTTTCATAATAGGTTGCAGAATCCACTCAAGATCCATCGAATCTGATATTTGACACATGGAAGAGAACATTGGGTCTGTATATGGTAATCTTGCAACCTGAGTACCATAATAGGTTGCAGAATCATCCAATCTGATATTTGAAATCTCAAACCTCACCTGGACGATAAAATACAGTGTTGAACTGAATTTGAGAAAGGATGGTCTCGACCTAGTTAGGGGGTTATTAGACTTGAGATGGCTATTAGCACCCACTGTTTTGTTATGTGCCACCCAGTGACCATTTGGCATGTTAGTTCAAAAAACCTCACATCCTGTTTTCTTTGTTGCTCAAACAGCACCTCCTTTGCTGCATAACCTTAGCTGGATCCAAGTGAATGGTTTGTCCTTCTTTTGATCCAAATAACTCCAAAGTACCTAATAACTCGAAACGAAACATAAGATACATAAGTTACAAGAAAAGTAGCAAAGAATGCATAAACAATAGATAATAAATGAAGGCGTTTAAGACACATATCAAGAGGCAGTGCAAATCTAGTAACTTTAGGAATCACTGATTGTGATAGATGTCTAACTTCAAATTCTATTAGTACATTGTCTTGTACACTCAAATGAAGTGATTCCCGTGTTAGTACTTTCAAAACGAAACATCGTGTCACAACCAATGTGCCTTATGTTTTGTCAAAGTCTTTATGAATCTATCCCAATCAGTTTATTGTTGGGGTTAATATGGATTCATTAATTTAAGTTCAAGTGATTTACAATTCACTAGATTGACACATTAATTTTCTAAGAATATGCTTCCTTCCACATTTATTAGAAGTAATTTATAAATGCAATCAACTCCGTTCTCACTGTAAGTTTCCAAAAGGTAGGTAATAGTTCAGGCATGAACACTCTTTGCACTTAACAAGGTGTGATTAGCCCTTAGTACATACAGAGATTATGCGACTTTTAGTCTTTGTTCCATCTTAGCAAAAAAAAAAATTTTGGGGTAGTGTTTCGCTCGATGATCCAATCATTGTTGTCACATTATAAGGAATTAGTTCAACAACTAGTGTATATTCCTTAAATTAGTGGAAGAAAAACTACTATCAGTTAAGTATTGGGTCTTGAGAGTTTTTATAAGTGGTGTGGCTTTATTACGTAACAAAAGTGGGATTCAACTCAAGTACTTTAGTGTTTCATGGGAATGATATACGTTTCACCCAATATATCTCAAGTGCTTTAGAGAATTTATGTTTCATGTTTTCATTCCATAAGTGCGGACAGTGGATCTAGTTCAACTGAATAAGATAGTCAATTGGCCAGGCAAAGTTCTTGTTACCATTAAAGTTGATATGAAAATTGGTTGCTACTATGATACATGCATTACATTGCTTGTACCAACATTAATAACTAAGTGTAATTCATACTCTTTCATTTCCGATGGGAGATAATCACATGCTTGGTCCACACTTGTTGTTATCACTATCAGAGACAAAAGTACATCTTTGTCTCATGATACATGTCCCTTGCACATGTTATCACTTTGCCAAAAAGCGTATGAGTCGGTACACTGAACCTCATTCGAGTTTTTTTTTTTCATTTCCAATTGCTACTTGAGAAATTTCTCTATCTCATCAGGCCAAGAGAATTCACTACACATGTCAACTACTTACTTTAGGTTGAATAGATTACTAAAGATAGTTCTCTTGTTATCATACTTCAACATATACTGGTTCGTCAGTATAATGGATGAAATAGAAAAATGAAAAAATTATGACTCATATCACTTTTCTTTTTTTACGAGTTCTTCCACAAATATTGGGGAACATGTACTTTTATTTGAAACGTATCTTTGTTGAGGCTACTAGCTCTTTAGTGGTCGAGCAAGAAGATTACATCCCACTAGACATTCAATTTCGGGAAAAAATATTAAGAATATTTCAATAACTTTTCTTTAAAGCATTTCGTAGCTTTTTAAAAAGTTTTCAACAAAAGAATTTTGTGGTGGGTGTAGAATGAGGACAATATGTTGCCTTGAGTACATCTAAACCTCATTAGTCCAACCAATTGAACAAAAGATATCATTCATGTCTAGAGCCAATGATTTATTAGACGGACATGGTAAAATAAAATAAATTAAGTGCTAAATATTCATGTCATTAGCTGTCATACACACCTGAAAATTGTCCCCCTACATACAACCAAAGTCGGGACAAGAGCATACATGAACGGCCAGCAAGATAAATCCAGGACAGATCGGATCCAGGATAAAACAGGACAAATAAAAACCCGGTACAAAATATGACAGAATACGACAAACACTTTTATTGCAAATCTCAAAGAAAACTAAAAATGAACAATTAATTAGCTTTTAAAGAAGAAAAATAATTTAAAATGGACGTTTGATTAGTTTTTATGATTCCAATTTATTACGGTTACAAATCCATTAGTGAATTAAATGGGGGCACTAACAGGTGATTGAGATTAAATCAAACACACAGAGAAAGAGAGACATGGGTTGAGAACATGATGGTCTAAGACTCCATAGAAAAATTATAGTAAATCATTGACAAGAACTTTTTTTAAAAAAAATTGTACAACGGAAAAACTTTTTGATTAACATGAACAGTGTTAAATTTGGCTACTTTTGTTAAACTATCTTGAAAAATAAAAAAATATCAATCACCTGTCACCATCTCCATTAAGGAAAATTATTAACATTTGAAGCAAAATCAAACATGCATACCTTCATTTAACAGCTTAAGGAAAATAAAAAAAAACTAATCATGATAACTTTTGGCGTAAAAAATGTTACTAGAAGAAAATATAATGTAAAATTAGTTAAGCATGGAGAGACAAATAAGAATACTACCATCATAAATCATATGATGCACATCAAAACAAAATCAAATATCGCATGAAAAACTGATTAAATCTCTCATGTTACAAACACATAAACAAGGAGGATAGAGTTTGTATAGGTATCCCGTACTTTAAGATTGGAAACTCAAGAACAGTGAAAACTCCACTAGATTGGAGTTGATAGAGGAGGTCAGCGTCTAGCTTTGGTATCCTACTCTAAGAACGACCGGAGAAAAGAAAAATAAATAAATTTGACGGATCGAAGTCTTTTAAAAGCCAGCGGTAAAGCTCGTGCTAATAACGTGATTAAAGAAAATTATAGGTGAAGCAAGGAGAGACAAGAGGA
The DNA here is from genome assembly GCF_003573695.1 of Papaver somniferum. NCBI lineage: Eukaryota > Viridiplantae > Streptophyta > Magnoliopsida > Ranunculales > Papaveraceae > Papaver > Papaver somniferum. Next base: position 81,967,814 of record NC_039362.1, read on the forward strand.
AGGAGGAGAATAATCTTATTAGAAGATTAGAGTAGAAGCATTGCGTAGCTTCCTTTATATACATGTAAAGGGAAACCCTAAGAATCTTGTTGGACCGCACATCCATGAACCGTAAACCCTGTAACATATAAATAACAACAGGGATTAATGGTTAAATAAAAAAATGGAGATTAACATCATCGAAGAAAGTTATGATAAATGTGAGGGGATCAGGTACACACTGAGTGATCACCAGAGAGCAAACAAAGTGACAATGTCAATCTAGTAAGCCAAATTAACGGTACCCTATGTAAAGCAAACTAACATGTAGCTTTTTTTTCCTTTTATATATTTATTTGGAAAAAAGAGTCATAATATGGTAGGTACTCCGACTTCCAAATTGATTCTTCGTAAAATTTCAAACACGGTAACTTAAGTTTTCATTTTCGGTTTGTAATTTTTAAACCAATCATATGTTGTCAGGTGTCCTCACCAAAACTCTTGTTTCACAAAACTCAAAAAAAACTTATTTCGACTAATAGAAAGCGAGGATTTCCTAACCGTTCTACGTGGGAGTTCTTTTTATCTAATCCTTTAAGTCTTTAGATTTATCTAAATCCGTGTATTTTTTTTTTGGAAAAAGAATATAACAAACGCATTATTTACACGGTTAAGCTAAAGGATGCCCTAGGTCATGATGAGGACGACCTCATGCCCATTTCACTTAGCTTCAAACTAGCTATAACTAAGGAAAATCGTTGACCATTGTGCTTGGCTCAATAGATCGGACATTAAGATCAGGATAGGAGCAAAATCAATCAGCTTGATTTCTTCTTTAAGGCTTAGTCCTATAGTGTGCTAATCTAGCAGCTAGAATAGCAGTCCACATCAGTTAGGACAACCTCTTAAGTCCTATGATAGTTCTAATCTAGCATACTAGATGCACTGAATCATTCACCGAAAAGTAGATTTAGGAAGATGCGCTGAATCATTATGCGAAAAATAGAATTAAGTTGCGCGGAATGTTTCAAAGAAGATTAGGTCAAATAATAATGGGAGAAAAAAAGTAAAAGGTACAGTGCATCACGGACTCTAGTGTACACTGTACACGCATTATTCAAATCGTCAGATTTTATTATCATGACGATTCACATAGATTGATGTGAGATCTGACGGCGTAGTGGTGTCATGTCTCTCCAATAAAAATATCTGGAGCAACAAAATCTCGTCCATTTTACTTCACATTTCCATCCTCTGTATCTCCAATGGTTCTCTCTGTTTCTAAAATTAGGTACTTTCGTCTGCAAAATTTCTTCGCTCCACGGGTCTCTCATGCATCAAATTAAAAATTCCAGGTATAATCTCTTCTGAGAAATCAATTAACGATGAAGACTAAATCCCGTCTGTGAACTCTTTAATTAGTCCTAGCTCTGCGTCTTAATATAAAAATCTAATTAGTCCTTGGTCTGCGTCTTAATAAAAGAATCTAATATTTTGTGAAATTTGATTTCTCTGATGCTGTGAATGACATCGGATATTCAGATCTGAATGGTACCATCCCCTGTTTGATTGTAAGTCTGAGTGGATTTGGAAGGATTTCAGTTTTGGAAAATTTTGTAACTTAGTGAACCTTTGTGAAATAGAACTGTCTGATTCAAATAGAGTTTCTAAAAATTTATAGAATTTGTGTTATATTCTACTTCCGGGGAAAAGCCTGGGCAGTACAAGCCAGGAATTAACAGCTAGATAGCCACATAGTTTGCTTTTGTTTAGCAATTAGTTTGGATTGCCGGAAGGATCTAAGATTTGATAATGGTTATATTACAGGTACTTCTTGTGTTACAAGTTTCTGAAGTTACCAGGAAACTCCTAAGGATGTTTTTAAACAGACCAGGAAATTCTAATCGTGGTAGCAATCCTGGTATGAGTTGTCATCCACCACTATAAATATAAATTACCGGTAAGTAATATATCTTCCTCCTATGCTTCAAAAAAAAAAATCTCCCTCCTGCAACATACCATGAAAGACAGGGTCGTGAATTATTTTGGAAAGAAGAAACCTTGATGTATTTGTAGTTATTTATTTATTGAGTAAACAAAACTAGTGACAAAATCCCTAGGTGAACAAACTAGTGATAAGAAAAAACCGGTCATATTATTTCTACCAAATAAAAACCGTTTCAAATAAAATTGGGACAAAAACCCCAAGTCAAATGATAATGAGCAAATTTAACTTTTTTTATTTTAAAAAAACCCAAATGTACCCTTTCAACTTTTCTTCTTCTTCTTCTTCTATGATTTCTTTTTTCTTTTTTCTTCCTACTCCTTATCCCACCACCATCATCACCAGCAGCAACAATGGATCTCCACGAACACCAACAACAATTTTATTCTCCCCCGGCACACCACTTCCCTGTAATTACCTGTAAATTTAGTTTGTTCATTGAGAAACGGTTGTTGTTATTAAAGCCGAGAGATCTAAATCGAGAAATTCTTTTCTCAATCGTTCATTTCAAGTCCCTAAAACTGAGAAAGGAAGAAGCAGCAGCTTCCGTTGTTATCACCTGAAATTAGATCGAGACAGAGATGAAGAAGCAGAAAAGAACGGCGCTGATTCAAGAGATGAAGAATTCGAGAGACGTTTTCTCTCAATCATTAGTTCATTCATTTCCCTAAAACTGAGAAAAGAAGAAGCAGCAGATGCCGCTTTTTTATCACCTGAAATTGAGAGTAAATCTCGTTGTTGTTGATCGAGAAATAGATCGAGAATTGGGAGATGTGAAAAGGGTAAGATAGAGATGATGGATTTGAAACATATTTAAGATGGGTTGAATCTGAGATTGCAAGAAATTGGATCTGCATCTCGTCTGGGGTTGATTCAGAAATTGAAACTCAGAGTTGAGTTAGATTGATGTGAAGATGTCAATTAGGTTGTTGCTGGTGAAATTGAGGTTCTGACGATGGAAATTGGTTAGGGTTTGATTTCTGCTGCTCTTGTAGATATCTGAGATGAATGGAGAAAAAGATGGGGATTGGAGGAATTTATGGTTGAGAGAAGGCTTACAAGGAAGAAGTAGAAGAACTTAAGTTGTAGCTGGTGGTGATGATGAAGTTGCAGAACCAGTTGCTGCTACCACGACGAATTTGATATGAAATCGAGGTCTTGTTGTGATTAATTTATGAACAGGTTTTTCCTGAAATCGAAGTATGGAAGAGGTCGATGATTGAATTGAAGTGGGGGTTTCTATAACTAAAGAATTATGTGATGTATGTGAACTGATGGTGCTATGGGTTAGGCTCTTGGATAGAGTTTGTCAGAGAGAAGATTCAGTTGATGGAGGATTTAGAGATGGTTTTGGTGCAACGGAGTTGGAGAATGGCAGAAGCTTGAATATGAGATGTTGCAATGAGTAAGTTGTGGATGTTGTGCAATGAGTTTGTGGTTGCTGTGTGATTGTTAACAGGTTTTTGAGGAAGCAAAGAGATGCAGGTGGAAGTGGCCTGAGTTTGAAATGCAATTGGTGTTGTATATGAATGAATTGCAGGTTACCTGAGCAGCTGCAGGTGGTATATGCAAATGGGGTTGTGCAGGCGACTGAAATGGTGTTGGTCTGTGTTGCAGACAAGGAAATGGAATAGAAGATGGCAGTGTTAGTTTGATGGACAAAGGCTGTGACTGAAGAAAGAAATAAATTGAATTGATGGCTTGGTGGTTGAAAGAATAGAATGAGGTTGTTGATGCAATGATGTTGGCTTGAATGAATGATTGAGAAGATTCACAAATAGATGAATGCTAGGAAAAGCAGGAAAGTATTGTGGAGTTGTGGATTATAGGGTTGGAATTGGAAGTGCAGGTTAAGATGAAAAGAATAGGGCATGGTGGATAGTGCAGCTGGAGTTGAAGCAATTGAAGGTGGATAGTGCAGCTGGGTTTTGCCTGAAAGTAGAGCTGTTTTTATGTAGAGCTGTGTTACAAGAGATGATGTTGTAAACTAGAGAAGAAATGAAGCTTAAATGAAGTGCAGCTACTGATGAATTCTGATGAAACCAATTATGGTTTCATCGTATTTATGATGAAACCATAATCGGTTTCATCGTATTTATGATGAAACCAAAATTGGTTTCATCTAATTTTTGGTCGGTGGTGGTGGTCGTCGGCGGGTGTTGGCGATGTTGTTGGTTTTAGTTGGTGGTGGTCGGCAGTGGTGGTGCTGGCAGTTGATAATATGTGGTTGTAGCATAGAGCATGGATCTGTGTTGTTGTGATGTTGTTGTATCCAAGACAACTGCAACATAAGATCCTTGTTGAATTTTTCTTGTAGTTGAATTCTGATGAAACCAATTAGGGTTTCATCTTATTTTATGATGAAACCAAAATCGGTTTCATCGGATTTGTGATGTAACCAAAATCGGTTTCATCTAAATTTTGGTCAGTAGTGGTGGTGGTCGGTGGCGGCGGTGGCGGTCGGAGGCGGCGGCAGCGGTCGGAGGTGGTGGCGGCGATGGTTGGCGGTGGTGGTCGGTGGCGGCGACGACGGTGGTGGTCGGTGGCGGTGGTAGAAGGTGGCGTTGCTTGTTGGTGGTGACCATATAATAAGAATTAAAGTGGGGTTGATTTTTGTTTTTGTTGGGGTGATTTAAACTAAGAGGGTAATATAGACCAATTATATTAAATGGGGTTTTTGTGAACAATTTGTTTTGTTGGAGTTTTTGTGTATGGATAGTGATACCTTTGGGGTTTTAACTCGCGGACCGTTGAGTAAAAGCCTAAGAGGGAAACTCTTGCCTAATTTATTTTGGAGATTAAAAGGGAACTAATTTATTTTGGAGATTAAAAGGGAATCTAAGCTTAAGAGAAACATAAACATATAGTTAGAAGGAGAATTATTTTGGAGATTAAAAAGGGAACTGAATCTAAGCTTATAAGAGAAACATAAACATAGAGTTAGAAGGAGAATTATTTTGGAGATTAAAAAGGGAACTGAATCTAAGCTTAAGAGAAACATAAACATAGAGTTAGAAGGAGAAAGATGAAGAAAGGTGGTTTCCCTTCTCTTACTAGGTGTGCGTCGAACTTTCCTCCTCTTGTTAGTCATACCAGGAGCAGTAACTCTCATCATCCTCTAGTCGATGATGAATTATCAATTTCTGAGATATTCAGCAGACTTCATGAGGTTCAAGTGTGTATGCAAACGTTGGCAGTCTTTGATTCAAAAAGATGACCACTTCATTGATTTACACCATACACGGTCACAAACACGTAAAAGTCTTCTCATCTGTCCGCCAACAATGTATACATATGGAGAAAGCTGTTATTTATTAGCGGAGCTACTAATACCGGATGAAGGTGGTGGGGGAGGAGCAACAGTTCACAAGAAAATACCTGATATAGATCGCCCAGATGCATCTCTTCTCCAACCTCTCAATGGTTTATTTTGTTTCATGGACAGTCAAGAAGCGTCTGTTTGTGTGCAGAATCCTAGCACCAGAGAATCAACACCTTGGATTAAGTCAATAGTTAAGCAACAACATGAAGATGAAGGTAAGGTAATAGAAGTAATAGATGAACATGGTGATCTTGTGAAGTATGATATAGCATATAGGAATTATGATTGGAAATTCGGATTTGATCCTGCCACCAAGGAACATAAAATGATCTCCCTTTGGGTTAAACAATTATCCAACCGGCGACTTGGGAGAAGCGAAGAATGGCTTTGTGAGGTTTTGACGGTAAGGCAGAATTCATGGAGAACGATCGATGCGGTCCCACTAGTCTCACCCCTTTCTCTTGCGTGTTCCCGATCTGCTTATGCAAACGGTTCCATATATTGGCTGCATTTATGGGCCGCGTGAAGATAAAGACCCATCGATTGTTGAATTTAATGTTGGTAGTGAAATGTTTAGAGTAATCCCCCTTCCTAAGTTTATCATGAATGGCATTCGTGTTCCTTATGAGGATGGTAATACTATAACGGAAGTTGATGGCCATCTAGTTCTGTTAGCTAAAATGGTACGCAGGTCTGACTACGACTTCTTGACTGATTGGATAAAGAACAACAACTTCTCGATGAAGATGTGTATATTATATAATGATGACCAATTAGTCCAGAGAAAGAAGGATACTGGTTGTGGTTCGTCTACCTGCAGCGATGTTGGTGACAACAGTAATTACTATTGGATGGAGGATTCCTTCTTAAAGCCTCATCTTGATTGGAAACAAGAAAGCTTTCATTGTATTTTACCGATTCCAGGGACAGACCTAATGATTGTAAGATCATCTGATGCTTGCTCCTTCTACTATTATAATTGGAAGAAGAAGATTTTCGGTAGCAAGTTCCGAATAAATGGGCTCAACTTGTTCATGAATGAGAAAGCCAGCAAAAAACCAATTAAGGGATTGGAATGTTGGGTCTTCGAAGAAAGTCTTTTGCGTGTAAACTAGTAAGTTGTACTCTCCATGGGCACATCATACAAGCAAAGTACAACAAGGCTACTGACGTTTCACTGGAGAAAGTAGAATCCACTTTCAATCAGCCTGCAATGTTCAGACATGCCTGAGTTACTGTTAATTGTTTCAGTTTTGCGTTCTTAGTATTTATATGTTTTAGGGGACCAAGTTCAGAAGTTTGAGTTTAATCAAGTTATTTATATTAGAACTCCGTTCTCTGTGTGTATGTTTCATCTCTTTGAGGGTGAATCATTTGACCATGTTTTTCTGCATTGCTCCTTGGCACTAAATTTTGCAATCTTTTGTTTCGTATTGCCTTATTGGTTGCTTGGCATGAGTATGGCCAAATAAACTCGTGGAATTTTCTTTCTACTGCAATTCTTTGTTTCCAATTTCTATCACGCAGTTTCAAAGTTCTTAATTGTGTACTCACCATGGAAATCCTTCATAAGCTGAGATGAAAGACTTGCTCTGATTCGTGATGAAGTGTGGGGTCGAATTCAAGACCTTCTCAACCCAATGCTCCAACTAAATTGTGATGCACCCAATGTCCAAATAATGCCATCATCGAGCGTAGATGGAGAGAACAGCCTACAAACGATGTCCCTAATAGATATGTTTATTGGGCAGTGCTGCATATAGCCATCCCCACAGTTGACAACTTAAAGGAGAGAGGATGTGGGATTGTGGAAGTCAACTGCCTGCTTCTGCAACAACAGAGAAGAAGATGCAGACCATATTCCCCTTCTCTGCAATTACCCATAACAGTTTGGAATTATCTCACGTCTAAATACTACATCACTTGGAGCAATAAGGGGAGTTTGCCAGCACAAGTGGAAGAGTGGACTTACAAGAGAGGGAAGAAGCTTGGAAGCAAAATCTGACCATTGCTACCCTCAGTGAGTCCAAGTGTGCACGTAACAAATGACTCTTATTGGCTACTCTTAATTAACAGTTAATCATTTAATATAATCTGTTTTTTCTTTTCTTTTAATTTTAGATACAGAGGCGCTTGGGTTTTACAAGATTAGAGGACGGGTCCGATCCTCTTGGGTTTTACGACGGATCCGATCCGCTTGGGTTTTAATAGTGCCTGTGATGTCGTTGGATCTGTCCAAGCTAATAGTGTCGATTTAATCAAGGTTGTTCTGGTTGTCCGGGTCAACCATGACCCACAAATTTTTTCCGCAATTTTCATTCTATCTCAAGGGATTTACTGCTTAGTCCAGAAAACCCGATCTGGGTTACTGGCTAGTCCAGCGCCAAAAAAATATTTACTCCCTAATCCAAATTTTTTTTGAAAAAAGTAAAATTACTCTACTAACTCTAGTATATAACATTACGTATAACATATAACATATGTAGTATACTAGTAGTAATTAGTAGTAACTAGTATGTAGTAATAACAAATGTAGTATGTAATATACCAGTAGTAATTAGTAGTAACTAGTATGTAGTATGTAGTAATAACAAATGTAGTATGTAATATACTAGTAGTAACTAGTATGTAGTATGTAGTAATAACATACGTAGTATGTAGTATACTAGTAGTAACTAGTTTACTAGTAGTAATATGTTATGTATTGATACTACATATTGATATGTAGTATGTTATGTATTGATATGTAGTATGTTATATATTGATACTACATGTTGATATGTAGTATGTTATGTATTGATACTATATATTAAAAAAAAATTGTTATGTATTGATACTACATATTTTACTACTAGTACTAGTTACTACTAGTTTACTAGTATACTATACTATAGTAGTATACTAGTATACTAGTTTAGTATAGTAAAGTAGTTACATAATTTACTAGTAACAATAAGATATTTTTGTTACTACTAGTACAATACATATTAATATGTAGTATCACCGTATTGATACTACTAGTATGTAGTAACATACTACTAGTAACATTTACATGTGTTGATACTAATTAGACCTGGAAGGGTGTTTTAGGAATTTATAAAATACACTTTATAGTCTCCACGAAGTTTTTGGACTAGAGAGTAAATAATCTAGTCCAAAAACATGTTTTTGGAGTAGAGAGTAAATCTTTTCCACGGGTGGACTAGCCATTAACTGGGTCTGCTAGAACTGGACTAGCCAGTAATTCCTACTTCTATCTTCCAACAAAAACTCGTTAACCGTAACTAAAGAAAGTTTATGATCAACTTAACATTGTCAATCTGAAAAAAACAATTGAACTCAAAAACCTATTCGCTATTGAATTCTTTCAGAGGTACCCAATCTACTATCGAGCTAACTGGAATTAAGAGATAAAATTGGATTTTGGAAGAAACACCCACAAAGTTAATTTAATCTACGAAAAAATCCGAAGCCCATCTTATTCAAAGATGTAATTTTTCTCCATCGATGATTGTAGATCAACTTAGAGTTTTTCATGAACTAATTTTTACTTTTTATAGTTCTCCATGTAAAATCAGTTAACAATCTTCTTCAAGCAAGTCAATCAATTGGTTCTTTCAAGAGTACAAAGCACAGTTTGGACAATTTAGACAAGATAAAGAGAGGTCCAGATTTGTCTAGGGAGGAGATAAATCAACGGCCTCAGTTTGTTCAACTTAAAACCATTATGAGTGTTTTTTTAATTAGTGTCTCATTAATTGTTGATAATGAATAATTTATTAGATTTTCATTATAAATGTTCTCTTAATTAATCTAATAAATATGTATTCCAATTAATAAATAATTATAATAAAAATTATACTAGTAGAAATTTATGGAGGTAGTGTAAGAAGTAATGACTGATAGAAGCGGTGGCAGGTGTTAAAATAAAATCGTTCAGGGATGATATCAAATCACATATGAAAAATTGTTCATGACAACTGGATCAACCAAATGGCACCCATGCTATCTTTGGTACCATATCGTATAAATCATGGTTCTTAATGTTGAAATAAAATTGGTTGTAATACAACACAGGATGGAAAAAAAATAATGGGACAAATTAATTAATACTAGCTAAGCAATTTTTCAAACGTTTGAAAAAAAAAAAAACAGTGTCTTCACTAAGCTCCCCCAAGGTAGTAAAAGTCAAAACACACAAACCATATCCATGCGAAACACATTCATCCAAGTATTTAGTACGCTTTCGTGAAACGACTCTAGAAATGGCCTGACCTGGGACAAAAGAACGAACACCATCACCCGTGAAGGGTGAGACACCTGTGACATCCATACACACATCTTGTCGATTTTCCAGTTGAGAACAAGGATGTCTGCTGGGCGTAACTACTATATCATGTTTTGATGTATTTTTGTGAAGCATGAAATTTATTTATAGAAGATTAGGTTACAATTTGACGTGAGTATGTGGTACCCATAGAGTCTCAGGGATTGTCTGGTCCTAAACTTTGGTTGAAATATTTCTCATTTGACTTCCGTCAGCCGCATGATTGGCCAAGCCATCCGATGCTTGATTTCCTTCTCTGTAGTTGTGTTAGATAGCGGCTTGCGGGATCTGTCATATTCTAATTTTTATTTCTTCAATCACCCCTGAGATATGCCAAGGAGGATCAGTAGACGATGTGACAAAATGCAGAAGGTTTTCTGAGTCCGTCTCGAAGAGAACTTTTGGTCATTGCTTTCTGTTGTTGTTCTTGATGCCAATAGTAGAGCCCAAGTTTCCGCAGTTAAAGCAGTTTTAATTCTCACAGGTTGGGATAAAGCCGTAATTGTTCGGGCTTCGGAGTCTCTGCAAATGAAACCGGTGCCTGCGAATCCCCGATGCTCCCTGGATGCCCCATCCATGTTAATCTTAATCCAATTCGTATTGTCATTAATCGATGGGTGGTTGTTTTAATCGTTTAATAATAAATTTTCTTTAAGAAAAAAATTGCAGTAGTTTTTTGAGATTGAGAACATACTGAAAAGAGAATAATCAGTTTCGTTTTTCACATGATTTTTTTTTTTGAACAAGCGAGAAGTTCTTCAAGCTCTCCAAGTTGCGAATCTAAAATAAAGCGATTAAAAAGAACCCTATTATTGAGGCTTTGAATGGCTGAGCTAGTAATTCATAGAACCCGTTATCTTAATATTTTTTTTGTAATGCCTAATCTACCCTCAATTTATTAGTGCTAATTAAAATGATTAAGCTAACTAATCAGTATTAGTGAATGGATTAAACTAATCAAATCATTAATTTTTTGCAAATCAAAACTTGATTTTCTTGGATTTTGAAAAAGGAAAAAAGTTGATTTAGGTGAATTTTTTTTTTTAAAACTTTGAAGAAAAATGATAAAACCACTCGTCACAATACCCAGGGAAATCTTATAATCAACTCCCAATAGCAATTTTATCGATTCAAATCCATTAAAAATTCGAAAAAAATCTGAGTTTTTTTACATGTTACAATTAGGAAAATGTGTCGAACCAGTCGTAAATGGATAACCACGGCTGGAAACTGAAGAACTCTCAGCCATAAATACAAATAACGGATGGGAAGTGAAGAACTTCTGACCGTTATATTGCCCAGAATCACCTGAGTCTATGTTACGACTGGGTTACATACATGATACCTAGATGTAACCAGGAGTCCATTATTTTTTTGCTTATTAGAATAATATACGGCTAGGTACTTCCCAACCATAAAACTATATGTATAGTTTCCTAACCGCTTTCCGATTATGGCTAGGTAATTGATAGGTCGACCAAGTCATAACATAAAAAACCTATAGATGGTGTGGTATATATGGCTATAATATCCTACTCGTAAACATACATTTATGGGTAGGATTTCCTAGTTTCCCAACCGTGTACCTGATTAACGACTAAAAATTTAACATTACTCAGCCGTAATGTGCTCTACTCTATATGAAAATGAGCATATAATCGAACCCTTTTTAGATTGAATATATACTTGTACTCATTTTATGACCAGATAATTAGCATCACTCTATATGTTAGAGAATTGCTCGGTTGAACCCACCAAGCATTGGTATGTCAGGTTTGGTTGCCATATTTTAGTGAATCAAAACTCATGTTAAGAGTCGCTTGATTATGTACTAGATTCAACTTCGTATAGGTTAGCTTGAAAGTATTAGGATATGAGACATTAAAAGTATTGCAAATACTTGAAGGGTGAAGAAGCAAGGAGCTACAACGACAACAATCATCCTTCCACTTGAGGTTAATGATATTTGACTTGAACTGTTTCATTCCCTAACGTATCTTTCAAGTCGTGTGTATTGAAAACATAACTGCGAAGCATATTTGAACTCTAGATAGACATAGTATTAAGGAATACAATACGAGGTTTATTACTTAACCATTCAAATTTGTAGATAAGACATCTCCATAATCATTTGAATGTTATTGTGATTATGTATGGGTATGAGGTGAGGATTTCACCCTAGGGAACAATGTTTACATGTGTTCTGAGGAAGTAAGTTCATAAACTTGTTTGTGAACCGAAAAGGAAATTTCCAGGTGTTATTGGTTTTGTTATTCATTGCATATCTTATGAATAACCAATATGTGTGATAGAGTATAACCGCTCACAACTTGTTGTATTCTTGGTAGAACTATTCACAAAGGCCTGACTTATGTATTGGTATAACTTTTATTAGTAAAACCGATATTAAGTAATCACCAGTGGTATGATCGAGTTTGTGTGTCTGACCAATTTTGGGAGAGGGGAACCGATCCTAGTAAGGGGTGCAGTACATCACAAGGGGAACCGATCCTTGTATGGGGTACAACAAGGTTTATAGCAGAAAGGGGAACCGATCCTATGGACATGTGCAACGCGTTTTTAGGCAAAGGGGAACTGATCCTATGGACATGTGCAACACATATAAGTTAGATACCATATATATGTTGGGAACCGATCCTAGTACCTAGTCAACCGAATTTTGGAAAGCTAGTGTGACTATGCACAGTACTCACATGGAGGTAGAACCGAAACTTGTTTTGGTAGAACCGTTAAACCCATGATTGTGATTGAATGTTGGTTTGATCAATCACATAGTTCTTGAAAGTCAGATGAACCAATTCTAAACTTGTTTGGAAGTGTGGCAAATCAGTTTCAAGGTTGTAAGTGTGAAAGAGAACTTACAAAGTAAAGATGTCGACAAACTTTGAACACGTGCTATGAATGTTTATTTCTTTAATTGTTCAAAGATATTCCTTAACGGCTAAGGGAAGAGAATCCCAGGATCGAAACATAAGTAAATTAAGAATATTTTAATTAAGGTTATTAATTTCATTTTGTAGGGAAATTCCAGAATTAGTAATGTGCATTTAATAATTAGATTTTCCGAGAGATTTCGATCGTTATTTTTGGACAGAGCATTTCCAGGAATTATGAAAATCGAATTTGTTCTTTAATGAATATCTTGAGAATGTTTTCGGTTTTGGAAATTCCTTGGTGTCCAAACTTCCTTGTCTATAAATACTTGAAGTTTGCCTTTCTAGCGTGTATCGTTGGTGGGAAACTAGATAATTCCGGTTTATCTTTTGTTTTCGATTGATTTGATTGACTAACGGTGGTTGAAATCTGATTTTACCTAGTTTGTTTATTCTTGAGAATCTTCTCTTCTGATATAAGATTCACTCAAACTAGTTCAGAGTTTCGACAGGAATATTTAGACTGTTGTTAGTTCTAAAGACGATCTTGTGATAATCCATTGTTAACAGACTCCGTTCTGTGCGTGATTGATCACAAGAGATTCAAGTAATTGTGTGCAGGTTTTTATTGAAGCTTTAAGAAGATTTGAAGACAAAGAAGATATTGAAGATCTGACTTGGGTTTTATAATCTTTGGTATGCACAATACTTGTTTCGGTAAAAGATGATCCATTTAATAATCGGTTTATCCTTGTGGTAGATTGGATTAATTAATTGAGTAGATCGGCATCAACACGATTCTTCGGATTAAAGGTGTTGTTGGCTTAATCTTAAACGATTACTTCGGTAATTGAATATAAGATAGATCTAAGGACCTGACGAAGGAGTTTATGTTAAGATAAACGGGAGACCCTTTGTCCGACTCATATCACTTGGTTGAATAGAGTTGATACCAAACATATTTGTTGTTCCTTTACTGTTTGGAATACGAACCAAAGGAATTGTTCCAAGTACGTGACTTATTCATAAGTCGGAGGCGTGGGAATACAGACGGAACTAGGTGAACTATAGGGTTAGTTACTTGGTCTCAACTATACGAAGTTAGGTGTAATTTTGTGTAGCGGATTAATCCTGAGAGTATTCAATTCTGGACAAGGTCCCGGGGTTTTTCTGCATTTGCGGTTTCCTCGTTAACAAAATCTTGCTGTGTCATTCACTTTTATTTTCCGCATTATAATTGTCTTATTATAATTAAAGTAGATTACACAAACGTTAATTCCTATTTACTTGATAAGCAATCCTATTGTGTTTGGTTAAGTCCGAACCTTTGTATCAAGTAAACATACTTCGTTGTTGTATTGTCTCGATCTCGTATCCATAGACGATCACACGAAGTGTGAACCGATTAGTTGTATTGTCTCGACTCAGTCCATAGACAATCACTTTCGGAGAAAGGACTTATAGGTAGGAAAAGTTTTAGCTTGAGGTATATTTGGATACCCTCGCTTTTTCAATTGGAATCAGAGCATGCAATCACGAAAATATCTAACAATCTGTGTTTGGTGCGATCCAACCTATAAGAATGAATCTAATGAGTGATTCAGTTAACGTTTCACCAAGATTTAATGGAACTAATTATCCATTATGGAAATCGGCTATGAAGGCCTTTCTTCAATCCCGAGATTTAATACGTGGCTATTAATCGAAGACGGATACCAACGTCCGATAGACTATTTGGAGTCAGAGTTCAAACGACTAACGTCGTATACGCTTGAAGAAAGGATTCTTGCAAAACAGAATTATGATGGTTTAAAAGCCATTATACATGCAGTTAGTGATGATCTTCTTCATCATGTGTTGTCTTGCAGAACTTCTAAAGAAGCATGGGATATTCTTGAGACTGTATTCGAAGGAGATGAATCTGGAAAAGAAGTTATACTTCTCACCCTTTCATTTGAATGGGAACATCTCCATATGGATGATAACGACACCTTCGAGGAGTTTAACTCTAAACTTTCTGAGATTGTTAATGCATCTTTTCTCCTTGGAAAGGAAATACCTGAAAAGGAAATAGTTTGCAAGATTCTCAGATCGTTACCATCCAGATACGAGTCTAAGAAACATGCCATAATAGAAGGAAATGATCTTTCTACACTTTCTCAAAGCTCTCTTGTAGGAAAGTTAAAGATCTTTGATAGAGAATTTCTGTTGAAGAATCAAACTGGGAAACATTGCCAAAAGGTTATGGCACCTGTTGAAAAGGAGCTTGACTCAACTATTGTGCTTCTTGCCCAACGAATTAAGAACATTTTATCTTGTGATAAACGTGTTCCTCATACATTTTAAGTTTTCCATAAAAAGGTTAGTGATGAAATTCAATGCTTCAAGTGTCGTAAATTCGGACATATGGCAACACTGTCCCAGCAGAAAAACTAGAAAGTGAAATAGGGCGTATGTCTCCACTCTTGATGATATTTCGGAGGAAGAATCCAATGAAGAAATATCTAATTGCAATGCACTTCTTGCCAACTCTGATTGTGATGATTCCCGTCGGTACAATCAACTCCTAGAAAAACTTGAGTTGGGAATCAAGGAAAATGAAAGGTTAAGCCTAGATCTTGAAAACCTTTTGAAGTTCATTTCAAATAAACACTGTATGGTAGAATCTTAACTAAAAAAATTGGGTGAAATACCAAGGGAATCGGAAACCCGTTTTTCTGATGACCCAACAAGTTCTTCACGTGAAGAAAATGATCTCACTACAATCCTTTGCGGAATCAAACTCATCCAAGCCCTTCGAAAAGGGATAAGGAAGACTGGAAAATTTTTTGGCTTTCAAAATGTGATTGCAAACTCTCACAATTACAAGAGAGAGGAAGAACAGAAGGAAACACAGTCCACTGTGTTGACAAATCATCTTAAGGATGTTTTTGCAAAGAATGGTGAGAATAATTCTCACCTCAACACACACTGATGGTGTTGAGTTTTGCATCCTCACTTGTTGCCCAAAATTCTGATTGTGATGAAGCATAAATCTGGGCAAGTTATTCATGATTGTTTCTTTAGTGAAAAATATTGAATATTTCTTATTTTTGGGAAGAATAATTTCAGTTTCCTTTAACCAAATTTTTTATATATTCCTTGATTTTCTCCCATCTTATAAATCTTCTTCCTGTCCGAAATAAGACTATCATATTTCAATGGAGAAATCGGAAAAAGAAAAATCATCTCTTGGTGATCTAGCACTCTGTCCGTCAGTTATTACTGAAACTCATGATGTTCCTCTTCATGATAACCCTCAAGACTCTCTAAGAAAACAAATTCACTCTGTGAAAGGTTGTATTAGGTACCATGAACTGATGATAAAGGATTCAAAAGAAGTACTGGCAAATTTTCATCCTCAACTGCTGGAGATGAACATATCTACTGAAAGAGGAAGTACTCAGAGGAATTTGAATCCAGTTTTTGAAAGCAATCTTCACTAGAAACGAGAGAGAGAATAATAGACATCAATTTTTGATTTTTTTCATTGATTGTATTGGTTTATTATGAACAAAATTATTTGTTTGGTAATTTTTCTTGTGATAGTTTTCGGTTTACATAGCCTGTGCTTAATTGCTTTTACCTTATTGTTATGTATGTTTATGGATGTTTGATTTAGGTTTTACTACCTTAATATTCGATCTCATAATTGTGAACCCTTATGGTTTGGGTGACTTTTTTATTTAGCAGGATTAAGTTATAGCCCAAGATGGTAGGCTTTATCAAAGGATCATGAGGGAATCTGATAGAAACAATATGTGAAAAAGTCACAATATGTTGAATCGGTTTTGGTTTAGCATAAAAGCATATGTGTTTCGACGGTTTTCAACTTTTGCTTGCAATTGTTAAAAATGGTTTTCAACCTTTCTCTGGTAAAGGTTGAGGGTTGTTTTTATTCTTTTGTTTATGCATAAGGATGACAACATGGTGATATTTCTATATCAATTCTCCCTGGACGAAGATGCAATCATATTGGATAAGTGGATGCGAAATTTGAGGTAACAATCTTGTTAGTTAATTGTTTTCCTGTTTAAGAAAATCCTGAGTTTACATTATATATATTTGTTGCTTTTGCTTAACAAAATTTCGGTTGAATTGATGTTTATTCCATGATGTCTGTGTGGATGTGTGATTCAATTGGTTCTGGTTAAGAAAAACTATTGTTATCTTGCTTTATTGTGTGGTATCAATTGTTTAGGCTTACAAAATTTCGGTACAAATTGATGTGTGTGTGTGATTCAATTGTTTCCGGTTAAGAAAAATTATTGTTATCTTGTTTTTGTATGGTATCAATTGTTTAGGCTTACAAAATTACGGTGCAATTGCGGTGCTTTTAATGTCTATGTTGTTTCAATTGCTTCCGGTTGAGGTGAATAATTATGCAAGTTGATTTATTTTGGTTTGTATGAATTATTGATGGCTTAACGAAATAATTTGTGTACGGGATGAGTTGTTTAGTCCAATTCAATTCCGGATAAGAGAAAGTAAGTTAATTCTCATCTTAGTTAGACTTATCGAAGTGAGGTTTCGGTTATTTAAGTCTAATCGAATGCCTTAACAAGAAATGCTAGTTAACTAACCTAGTACTTGTCTTGTTTAAAATTGAAAGGTCTAAGTTTATGTATAATTAGAACCTGATGAGAAAAATGGAGTTTATCTTTATTTTGGTCTTATCGAATTAAGCGGTTGTTTTTGAACAATCGGTTTAGCAAAGGACTAAGGTGCTTAGTTGTTTTTGGTTAACTAAACTAAACTGGAAAAATTGTTTCGGAATTTTTTTTCCTTGATAACATATCAAAATAAGACTACTTGTAGTTTATGTTTTGATATTGGTTATCAGAACATGATGTGTGGAACCCTCGTGCCTAACTCTACAGGTTTGCAAGTCTAGTTTGAGATTTGTAAGATTCTTTTCGTGTTGTCCTTTATTTTTTAGTTTCTTGTCATTTTTGTGACAAAAAGGGGGAGAAATATATGGAGTAAATAGGTGATGTTGGCATTGATTTTATATTGATTGGCATCGCTAGGGAAAAGAACATTGGTACTTGAATGTTTATCTAACAAAAGAGTGAAAGCGGCATTTTCAAGGATTGAATGTAAGCAGTTTTACTGTGCTGTTGAATCGGGAGTCAAGCGGATTGTAATGAATTCTTGTAATTTGTTTATCCATGTGATGTAAGAGTTTTGTCACTAAAATTGACAAAGGGGGAGATTGTTAGAGCATTCCTCGGTTGAACCCACCAAGCATTGGTATGTCAAGTTTGGTTGTCATATTTTAGTGAATCAAAACTCATGTTAAGAGTCGCTTGATTATGTACTAGAGTCAACTTTGTATAGGTTAGCTTGAAAGTATTAGGATATGAGGAATTACAAGTATTGCGAAAACTTTAAGGTGTGAAGAAGCAAGGAGCTACAATGACAACAATCATCCTTCCACTTGAGGTTAGTGATATTTGACTTGAACTGTTTCATTCCCTAACATATCTTTCAAGTCATGCATATTAAAAACATAACTGTGAAGCATATTTGAACTCTATATAGACATAGTATTAAGGAATACAATACGAGGTTTATTGCTCAACCATTAAACTTTGTAGATAAGACATCACCATAATCATTTGAATGCTATTGTGATTATGTATGGTATGAGGTGAGGATTTCATCCTAGGGAACAATATTTACATGTGTTCTAAGGAAGTAAGTTCATAAACTTGTTTGTGAACTGAAAAGGAAATTTCCAGGTGTTATTGGTTTTGTTATTCATTTCATATCTTATGAACAACCAATATGTGTGATAGAGTATAACCGCTCACAACTTGTTGTGTTCTTGGTAGAACTATTCACAAAGGCCTGACTTATGTATTGGTATAACTTTTATTAGTAAAACCGATCTTAAGTAATCACCTGTGGTATGATCAGGTTTGTATGTCTGACCAATTTTGGGAGAGGGGAACCGATCCTAGTAATAGGTGCAGTACATCACAAGGGGAACCGATCCTTGTATGGGGTGCAGTAAGGTTTATAACAGAAAGGGGAACCGATCCTATGGACATGTGCAACACGTTTTTAGGAAAAGGGGAACCGATCCTATGGACATGTGCAACACATATAAGTTAGATACCATATATATGTTGGGAACCGATCCTAGTACCTAGTCAACCGAATTTTGGAAAGCTAGTGTGACTATGCACATTACTCACATGGAGGCAGAACCGAAACTTGTTTTGGTAGAACCGTTAAACCCATGATTATGATTGAATGTTGGTTTGATCAATCACATAGTTCTTGAAAGTCAGATGAACCAATTCTAAACTTGTTTGGAAGTGTGAAAAATCGGTTTCAAGGTTGTAAATGTGAAAGATAACTTACAAAGTAAAGATGTCGACAAACTTTGAACACGTCCTATGAATGTTTATTTCTTTAATTTTTCAAAGATATTTCTTAACGTCTAAGGGAAGAGAATACCAAGATCAAAACATAAGTAAGTTAAGAATAATTTAATTAAGGTTATTAATTTCATGTTGTAGGGAAATTCCAGAATTAGTAATGTGCATTTACTAATTAGATTTTCCGAGAGATTTCGATCGTTATTTTTGGACAGAGCATTTCCAGGAATTATGAAAACCGAATATGTGCTTTAATGAGTATCTTGAGAATATTTTCGGTTTTGGAAATTCCTTGGTGTCCAAACTTCCTTATCTATAAATACTTGAAGTTTTCCTTACTAGCAAATTAATCCTTCGTAACAACAGACTTCCTCTTTTGTTGTTGTTACTGGTGTAGCCACCTATTCGGAGAGGAGAGTAACCTAATTAGGCGAAATCTCTTATGGCCGCTCAGTTTAAAGTCTTCTTTGTGATTGAGAAGCTCTAGCGTGTACCGTTGGTGAGAAACTAGATAATTGCGGTTTATCTTTTGTTTTCGATTGATTTGATTGACTAACGGTGGTTGAAATTTGATTGCACCTAGTTTGTTTATTCTTGAGAATCTTCTCTTCTGATATAAGATTCACTCAAACTAGTTCAGAGTTTCGACAGAGATCTTTAGACTGTTGTTAGTTCTAAAGACGATCTTGTGATAATCCATTGTTAACAGACTCCGTTCTATGCGTGATTGATCACAAGAGATTCAAGTGATTGTGTGCAGGTTTTTATTGAATATTTAAAAAGATTTGAAGACAAAAAAGATATTGAAGATCTGACTTGGGTTTTATAATCTTTGGTGTGCACAGTACTTGTTTCGGTAAAAGAGGATCCAATTAATAATCGGTTTATCCTTGTGGTAGATTAGATTGATTAATTGAGTAGATCGACATCAATACGATTCTTCGGATTAAAAGTGTTGTTGGCTTAATCTTAAACGATTACTTCGGTAATTGAATATAAGATAGATCTAAGGACCTGACGAAGGAGTTTATGTTAAGATAAACGGGAGACCCTTTGTCCGACTCATATCACTTGGTTGAATAGACTTGATACCAAACAGATTTGTTGTTCCTTTACTGTTTGGAATACGAACCAAAGGAATTGTTCCAAGTACGTGAGTTATTCATAAGTCGGAGGCGTGGGAATACAGACGGAACTAGGTGAATTGTAGAGTTAGTTACTTGGTCTCAACTATACGAAGTTAGGTGTAATTTTGTGTAGCGGCTTAATCCTGAGAGTATTCAATTCTGGACAAGGTCCCGGGGTTTTCTGCATTTGCGGTTTCCTCGTTAACAAAATCTTGATGTGTCATTCACTTTTATTTTCCGCATTATAACTGTCTTATTATAATTAAAGTAAATTACACAAACGTTAGTTCCTATTTACTTGATAATCAATCCTATTGTGTTTGGTTAAGTCCAAACCTTTGTATCAAGTAAACATACTTCGTTTTTGTATTGTCTCGATCTCGTATCCATAGACGATTAGACGAAGTGTGAACCGGTTAGTTGTATTGTCTCGACTCAGTCCATAGACAATCACTTTCGGAGAAAGGACTTATAGGTAGGAAAAGTTTTAGCTTGAGGTATATTTGGGTACCCTCGCGTTTTCACTATACTCAGTCTTAAAATGAGTATGAACTTATACTCTTTGTGGAATCGAGTATAAATTTATACTCGTTCTGTAATCGAGTATAAAATTACACCCATTTTGAAATCGTGTATAAAGTTGTATTGTTTTTGAAACCGGATATTAAATTCTAAAATCGAGTATTATCTGATATTCTTTTAGAAAGTATTACTTATTATAAAACCGAGTATAGATATAAACTAGTACTCATTCCAAGATAGACTATAAAATTAAAATGCAAATATTTTTATTCTGGAATTTTTTTCGACATCTACGACTGGGAATTTTATTTTTTCCAATCGTATTTCTGATTTTTGGTTAATCCCAACTGAAACCCAACCTCTGCTTTTTTTTTCTTTTCTTTTCGTGATTATCATAATCGCTCCTAACCGTACACAACATTTTACGGTCGTTAGTTTTATTTATCTAAACCGTAAACCAAATTTCGGCTAGGAAATCTGATGAGGTGTCAAACTCACAAAAAATATATTCCTTACTCTTCTTTAAACTAACAAGTAGTATACGGATAAGCAGGTTCCTTCCTAAGGGAGAGTTGAGCTAAAGTTATCGATTTAATCTCTGAAAATATGAATAATGTAAAAACTACAAAACAAATATTAATGCAAACAATGGAGATGAGATTGGTTAGGGGGTTTTTCTCCACTAGTGAACATGAATCTTCTTCAAAATACGTTTATTAACAATCCTAGACAAGTTATAAGTTCAACAAGTCCATTAAACTCCAAAGTTACTTCGTAGAATAGGTTCTCTACTCGTGTCTAGTCAATCAAGCCACTTTGAATAAGCTCTCTAGTGTAACTTAACTAACCGGTATGTTCTATGAGTTGGATTGATCCTAACCACATGCACGTAAGTTCGACATGTTAACTTAGGGTTGCCAAATACATATCAAAATCCACAACATCCCATTGCAACGTTGATGCTTTGCTACTTATAATTATATTACCATAATAATTACGGATTACGGTTCTAAAATCTAGCATTAGTTTCGCAAACAAGTTGTCTAATTGGCCACTCAGACAACTTGAAAACAACTCATGGTCATAAGCATGGTAAAAGACAATCAATAAAACAATATAAGATGAAAGATTAACTTGAAAGTTGATTAAAAACCCATATCACATAGTTTCGAAATATCCCTAATCAAACAAGTATTTAGCTTCACATAACGGAGTTCATGGCAATATAAAGAATTAAGGACATCAAGCGAATAAACAACTGTAAGTTCAAACCAACTCAACAAACCAATTGACTTATGATGCTGGTATGAAGTGAGGCCTTGCTGCTGCTTTGCGCGCGAGGATTCTGAGCCTTGTCTCGCAATTGATATGAGGCCTGTTGGTAATGGAATGGCGCAGAAACTCCTCTAGCTGCTGATGATGTTCGCAAGGTGCTGGTGATGTGCTGATGTACTGGATAGTGTTGGTGGTGATTTGCCCTTGCGATTGGTGGTGACGGTGTGGACGGGAACTGCAGCTGTTGGTGTTTATGCAAGTAGATGGAAACATGGATGAATATGCAGGTGGTCTGGATGTAAGGAGATAGCTGTATGCAGGTGGCTATGAAGGTGTATTGAATGGAATACGATGGTGATTGAAATGCAGGAGGTATGCAAGCAGGTGCGGGTGTATATGGTATGCAGATGGTGGTGGAGATAATGGTTGGAGAAGATGTGATGATGCAGGTGGTATGCAGTGCGAACTGGTGGTGGTGGTGGTGATGATGATGAGAGGAGCTACAGCTCCTCCCTGTTGGAGGTGGTGCTCAGTCGCGGAAGGTCCTTGGATTGTAGCTGGGTCTTCTATTTGTAGCTCTATACTGCCTTGCGTGCTACTCAAACTCAAACTCTTCTTCCTGCAAATTCGAAACAGACAGAGACCCAAGTTTCCCAACACAACCAGGGTTCTAAAACACGACTTCAAACTGCTCCATTGATGCACATTAATCGACGGCAGAGATATCAATTTGCTGGCTGTTTTCTCGGCTTAAACTCTTCCCTACATAATCTCGGCTTCTCAAAATAGGTCTTTTTCCCCTGAATTCTGGGAAAAACCCTTGTAGTTCAAACCCTGGAACACATGACCCAAACTCATGGCTAGTTGATGGCAAACCAGCAACTTGACGTGACTGAAAGTCTGTCAGACATTTTCTCGAATACACTGTGTGCCAGAAACTGGTAACTCAGTTTTAACCTTGCTGGTGATGCCTAAGGTCACTGATCCTTCCCTGCTTCAATTTCGCATTCAAACACACAACCTCAAACATTTCTGATCATCAAAACACACTTCAATCGCCTCTGCCCATCATGACTTAGCCTTACAATCGATGGCAACAGCTTAGGTTCCGTTGTTTTCTCGGTTGAAACCATGTCCAAATACAACCCAAATCTTCTTTAAACTCGTACCCAAATCAAACCCATTCATTTATAATCATTCACAATCTCAAAACTACACTTCAATCTTCTCAATTGATTACCAATACTAACGGTAGTAAGAAGGTTCTGCACCCTGTTTTCTCTCGGCTTGAACTCTGTCAATAACAATTCTTTCCTTGCCTTAACTCCTCGTATCTGTTCCATGTTTGTATTGATCTCTCAAATATCCGTTGACCCTTGGCAAGCACTCCTTGGTTCAGTCTTGAAAGAGATACGGCAGTGAACTGAAGATGCAAAGAAGTGGTCGTAGCCAACTTCTATCTCTAGGTTAATAGGAAGTGGGTGGTGGCCGTGATCCGAGAAGCTTGGGTGCTTCAGTAATTCTTACTAAGCCTACTATCCTTGCCACTTTGCCAGGCTTCAAGTCAGTTAACTCCCAAAATTTCCAAACAATCAATTAAGCTTCAATTTCTCTTCTTTTTATGGCGCATGACTCCATAGTACCTATAAAAGCAAAACAAAGCGTAATAACAAAATATACAAGAAGAATAGCTAGGAATAGCAACAAAATTGATATTCAAATTATGTAAATTAGGCTCTTATCAAATTCCCCCACACTTAATTTTTGCTAGTCCTCGAGGAAACAAAAAAAAACTAAAATGCAACAACTCCGTGTCGTCGAGGCTACGGTTACACTTAGCATGTATAACAAGCCTTTAAACCCCTAGGTGTCTCTAGTGGACGAGTTATAGTCTCGTGAGGGTTTACTAGAGATACACCCACAAAACCTAATCTTCCAACTTACAAAGTGTTCCAGCATCCAAAGAGCTATGAGGACATAGAGTTTATGCATGCTAGTAAGAAGAGTTAGAAATACCAAAGAACATATTCTCATTCTTAAATGTCGAGTGAGAAATAACCACACCATAATTAAAGAACGCGTGTTTGAGAGCGATCAATAAGAGCTAGCACTATGGTGGAGGGTATCCCTTCCCTATCCCTCACATGTAGGGAAGGGATGGCACAAGGAAGCCAACCTTGCTATGGTGGCGTAGCATCTCTTCCCTACATGAAACGGCTACTGAGTAGCCGTATAAATAGTGACACACGGCTACTGAGTAGCCGTGTTGTAGGTTTTAGTCATCAGAAGCGCGCTCGGGCTCCCCAGTTCTTCTTCTTCCTTCTTTTTCTTCTATATTTTTCTCCTCTCCACACCATAATTCGATTTGAAGACCCTCTGGTGCGATTCAAGAGCTAAGATTCAATGGGTTTGTTCCTTAGTATACGCTGAAGCATTTGCCTATTTCAATTTCGTGTTTCATCTACTAAATCATCCAAGGTGAGTGTTTTAATTTTAGGGTTTAAATTTAATTTCAGTCTGATTGTGATTAAATTGGAGATGTTAGGTTCATTAAAAAGCTTCCTTGTATGTTGTTTGATCGTTTGACACATTGTTGATTGAATTTATGGTATATTGTTGATTGAATCAAAGTGGTTGTTGTTTATAAATGATTGTTGATATAAATATGGTATTATTATTCATAATTTTTGATTTATGGATGATTAAATGAATAGGTATTATATCTAGGGAAGATTGTTGGCGAGAGATTGTATTTGGATGGATAATTTAGGATTGAATTATTATTTTGTTCTTGTTTGATACATTATTTTGTACAATATATATGCATATGCATTGTAGAATTTTAGAATAAAATGGATTGTTTTGTGATGATTTTGTGTCCATCTGTGTTGTATATGTACTCCGCTGATTTTCCACGACTTATGAATGAAAGAATTCCGGTTTCTTCTAAACAACATAGTGATCATAAACTGAAAATCCCAATCTCGACAGATGAGAAGTAGTTAGCTCTTAAACATCGAAGTAGTGTAAGACAACTTCATGAAATGTATACCGCCGTTTGTAAATTTCCACATGCTAGACAACTTGTAGAAGACTGTGGGTTTAGTTCAATTCTCAAGATACATTATCCGAAATTACAAGACAAATTCCTAACTACTGGTATATTTGAAAGGTGGTCGTATACCACCAATACATTTCATTTCCCTAGTTTTGAAATTGGGTTTACCCCATTAGAATTCACTCAAATTACCGGAATTCCAGTTGGGCGAGGAAATCGCATAACACTGGAAGAAATTAGTATGGACCGACTGCATCAGATTGCTCCCCAAATCATAGATTGTTTGCTCCCATATATTAACGTACAGTGTACAACAAGAAGAAAGAAAGGAGATGAAACAATGGTGTTTCATGGAATAGAAGAAGTTAGACAAGAAAACATTGTCGAGTTGAGAGTTAAAATTTTGGATAGAGGCAAGGCGATCAAGAATAGTTTGATTAAAACGTTTCTTGACCATAGACTCGGCTTAGATAACATTGTTCTTGAACAGGAGCAAATTGCAAGATGGTTTCTGATTTGATGTTTTGGGAATATCCTTTTCCCAAACAAGAACAATGTTGTTGAGATTAAATGGCTTAGTATAATGATGGATTTAGATCTGTTGAGGCATTATGATTGGGGTTCGACTTTGTACGATAGTATGCTATGGGGCTTGAGTACTGGAGTAACGTGCAACAAACCTGACTTGCAGTTATTTTCGTATCCATTGATGGTAAAAATTCATACCCACTTGTAATCTTACTTTCCTTACTAATTTTTAATTTGTGAATGTATAATGCAAATAATTAGTTGTTAATAATAACTAATATTGTTGCAGCCTTGGTTTTGGGCATATTTCGATGTCTATTTTCCTATACAAAAGCGGAGAATGAAAATATGGATCTGTGGCCAGCGGGTAGGTTATATGATGGATACCAAAGAGAAAGTAAAAGAGGCGGACATAATGATACAAGAACCCATTCAGTGATTCAGGTGCATCACCAGATTGATAACTTTCTATTTGATTCTGTAGTATGGTCACCATGGGAGGATAGTGAATGGAAGACTAAGCCCGAGGTGGAAGAGGCTAAAAAAATGTCTGTAACACGGGGGGTCTTTTACGATCCATTTGGTCACAATGTCTTGTACCTGGGCGAACGGTGTCTCAAACAAATTCTTGGTATGACAGTAATAGCGTGCAATCCTCCTGATTTAATAGTACAAATCAACAATGACTATTTGTACAACAACAATGAACTTAATTCCTTGGATTATGTTGAAGTACCCGATCATGAGTATAAGTTTTGGTGGAAGGAGAATTCAGTTGGTAAGTACTCAGGTGCAATTGTACATGAAGGAAACAGGGATTTGTATGGTGCGCAGGATAACGATGCTTATGTACGCAAACCATCACCGCAACGAAAAAAGCAGATACACTGAAGATTTGGTGCCCGTCGATCGCCATCTCTTACCATATCAAACAAAAAATCTTACAGTTCGAGTATGCGGCCCCAATTTTGAAGCGGTTCATATTCCTATTTGAATGGAGTATTTGGGGGAGTATCTACAACCCAATTATAATGTCAATCTGGGTACATCTGTGAGTATCATATGTCCATTATTTGTTATATATTCTACTCGTGAAAAAAATATTAACTCATGTCGGTGTTCGCTGTATACAGGAGATGTGGAAACATGCATATATGGAGTCGCAACAACAACTCATGGCTCAACAACAATTCTATTTCGACATCACAAAGGAACTGCAATACAAAATCAAATACGGTCGAGATTACAATCAGAGATGTGTGAGAGACTATGTAGCACCACATACAGGTGAGTTTTCTACACCGGGCCAGTCTCGTGATTCGGGTCCGTTGACGGGTTCTTTTGTTCCAAACAGTCAAGAAGACTACCATCCTTATCATTCGTTGGAGCCACTCAATCAAAGTACAACCACGTACCAACATCAGGGTTCTGAAAATTATCCATGGTTTGAGTCCTGAAAATGATCCATGGGTTGAAATGTTAATAGCTAGTTTTTTTACTTTTTAACAGATATGTTTATATCTGAATGCACTTCTCATTTTCACTATATAACGGCTACTTTTTTTGTTTTATTTGTACTGGTAATATTTACTGTATAACGGATTTTTTTTTTTGAATTGTATATCCTCTCATCATATCTCTATATATAGCAAACTAGTTTCCCAAGTGAAGCTATCCAAACATTCTATTATATTTGTGTTTTATAAAGATGAGATTCAGCAAAGAAGAAGATGTTGCTCTTACACAAGCATGGATTGAAGCAAAAAACAATTTTCTGGACAGAGTTCAGATTACTGGCACCCAATTATGGAGTAATGTTTTTGAATATTTTGATAACATAACCGGAATTCCAAATGCAAGAGTCAAAGGAGGTCTTAGAGCAAGGTGGAGCAAGATCAACAAGGACATCATCACTTTTGCCACGATTCAGGCCGAAGTTAACATACGTAATCCTGGGATGTCATATGAACAAAGGGTAAGTTGTTATTATCAAATTTCTTTTATTTCCTAAAATTATAACTATTTTAAGATAACTTTATTTTAAAAAAATTCAGAAAAGTGCTGCTCGTTTAGACTATCTTAACCAGACAGGCGACAACTTTCCACATGATGAATGTTATCAGCTTCTGAAAGCAACTTTTGATACCTACAATCCCGACGAAATGTAGCATTATCGCCGAGATGTTCCTGCATCATATGTTTATCAAGTCTTCGGAATAACAATCCTGAAGAATAATTAAATGTGAATGTTCTATCTTATATTAATGTAATTTTATGTCTTTGTGTGTGTGTTCCTGCATCATATGTTGATCAAGTCTTCGGAATAACAATCCTGAAGAATGATTAAATGTGAATGTTCTATCTTATATTTATGTAATTTTATGTCTTTGTGTGTGTGTTCCTGCATCATCTGTTGATCAAGTCTTCGGAATAACAATCCTGAAGAATGATTAAATGTGAATGTTTTATCTTATTTTTATGTAATCTTTTATCTTTAAGTCTTCTTGCAATCTATATATGATCTGATGTTTTATTTAATTAAAGTTTAACATAAATAAAACTGAGATCCCACAAAATAGACAACAAGTTCGGAACTATTGAATAAAAAACCAAATCACTTGTCGTAGTAATCACGATTGCACTTAGCACGTGCAACAAGCCTTTAAACCCCTAGGTGACCCAATTGGACGAGTTATAGTCTCGTGAGGGTTTACACAGAGATTTACCCACAAAATCTACACAAACATTTATTATACTTTCAATCTTCACTGGATGAAGCAGATGAATTATCCGGCGATTGATACTCTGGAATTTTGGATACCATGAAATTATAACTTTCATCAAATGTGAATGCTTCGCCCTTTTCCTTAAAATAACGCGCTTTAACGTAGCACTCAAAACATGTAAATTCTGTACGAGTATCTAGTTGGTACACAAATTTGGCCATTTCCTCCTACGCAAAACAAACATAAACCACTAGGTTAGTGTGTATAATTAAACAACATTTCAAACATCATAACCATTGTTGATGACCTACAGTAATTGTAACTGTCATGTGTTGTGGGGTGTAACCATGAATCCTTTTTTGAATTGCAACGTACTTGCGAACCATTATATAAATGCGAGATAGACGTTGTTGAACTTGTCTTCTTGTTCGGTTATTAACATTTCTAAACGCTTGTACAAAGCCTTCGAACACCAGCGTCCATTGTTCATGGGCGGAAAGATTTTGAATATCTTCAGCAGGCAGAGTAGCAGCATTTACAAACGCTGTGGTGATTGCAACATATTCATCGACGGTATACCCAACCATTACCATGTTATCTTAAGAAAAAAAAAATTGGTGACACTTACTAAGGACAACTATTTTGGATTGTATTTGTTGACGAAAATTATGACAATTTATAATAGGCACTGAAAGTTGCCGTCGGAATTTAACCGTTGGAAATTATCCGTTACTAAAGATCCGTTTGTATAACAAAAGATAATTCAAATTATCGTAATTAGAATATAAATTAATGTTACTGACAAAAAGGGAAACTACATTACTACAACTTAAATACGGACTTACTTAAAAAATAAAACAATTTAACTAAGCTATTACAAATTGAACATATTATGTTGTTGACTCTCCAACTGCCTGGCCAATATGGCATTCTGTTTTAAGTCAAAGTACTTTTTGCATTTGGAGCCATCTTTTCGAGATCCAATTACATTATTTCCCTTTCTTCTTTGTCTGGAGCAGCTTCAATTTGTTGTTGTGTTGTCTCTAGCAACCTTTCCATAATTTGGTTTTGTTGTTGCTGACGAGGTGCGATTGTAGTTCGGGATTCTTTTAGATAATCAACAAGTTTACTACCCGCGTCGCTCATCTGGGAGTCTTGCGAGGATGGTGTGCCGGGTCTACTTGTCCCGGCGACATTTTTATTCACTAGGGTTTTTTTCGCTGCTCTAGAAATGCGTTTATCTCCTGTAAATCCAGCTGACGACGTTCCAGGTATTGTACTTGGGTTTGAAAAAGCGGGGGTCTAACAACACCACCCAATATTTCTCTTAGCAATCTGTATGGACAAAATCGAATATACTTTCAAGAGAATCAACATGACTCAATGAATTAAAAGTATATCAACGAGTTTATATCTCGCTCTTGATTTGATTTAAGCAGATCCTTCGAGTTCTAATCAAATACAAGGAATAACTTGGACGGTACCAAAGACCAATGTCTAAGGATCAATCAATGATAATCAACAACCAAAGGTTGGATTAATCTAATTGATGATCTAAACGCACAACCTGTATTATTTCAATTATAAAGATAAACAATATAATGCAGAAACTGAAATAACACAGACACCAGAAATTTTGTTAACGAGGAAACCGCAGATGCAGAAAAACCCCGGGACCTAGTCCAGATTGAATACAC
Organism: Papaver somniferum; assembly: GCF_003573695.1. Classification (NCBI taxonomy): domain Eukaryota; kingdom Viridiplantae; phylum Streptophyta; class Magnoliopsida; order Ranunculales; family Papaveraceae; genus Papaver; species Papaver somniferum. The sequence continues at coordinate 81,997,702 of NC_039362.1, forward strand.
ACTGTATTAAGCCGCTACAGACACTAGCCTACTCCAAGCTAACTTCAGACTGGACTATAGTTGAACCCCAATCAGTCTCCCACTGATCCAAGGTACAGTTGTACTCCTACGCCTCTGATCCCAGTTAGATACTGCGCACTTGATTTCCTTAGCTGATCTCACCCACAACTAAGAGTTGCTACGACCCAAAATCGCAGGCTTTAACAATAAACAAATCTGTCTCACACAGACAAGTCTATCAAAGGATCAATCTGTCTCCCACAGAAAATCCTAAAGTTTTTGTTCCGTCTTTTGATAATAATCAAGGTGAACAGGAACCAATTGATAATCCGGTCTTATATTCTCGAAGAACAGCCTAGATTAATCAATCACCTCACAACAATCTTAATCGTATGGTAGCGAAACAAGATGTTGCTGAATCACAAACAATGAGACGAAGATGTTTGTGATTACTTTTTATATCTTGCCTATCGGAGAAATCAAACAATCTCAAGCCAATCAATATGATTGTACTGTTACGATAGAAGATGCAAGATCAGATTACACAACTACGATAAAAGTAGTATCGGTCTGGCTTCACAATCCCAATGAAGTCTTTAAGTCGTTAACTTGGTTTTAGAAGAAGAAAACCAAAGGTTAAAGAAGAATCGACTCTAGCACGCAAACTAGTATAACACGTAAGGTGTGGGGATTATTTTTGCAAAGTTGCTAGATGTCCCCTTATATATCTTTTCAAATCAGGGTTTTGTCTTAGTTACAAAGCAATCAATATCCACCGTTAGATGAAAGCCTGATTTAGATTCAAGCTAATATTTCTCAACCGTTAGATCGAAAACTTAGCTTGTTATACACAAATGATTGTACGCTTCTAGGTTTGTTAACCGCACCCAAACGAGTACATTTTTTGTTCAACAATAGTTTACCAAAAGGTTAACCATATGAGCATTTCATACCAACCATGTTCTTCTTCACCATAACTAGTTCAAATGAACTAGTTAAGAGAGTTGTTCAATTGCAAGGAAATCTTATGTAACTACACAAGACACAATTGAAGCAAAGATGATTTGATTCACTCGAGTCGGTTCATGAACTTTAATAGCCACGGTTTGCAAATGCATTCCTTAGTCTTTTAAGATTAAGTTCAGAAATCATCTTTAGATATATAACCTTCTCAAGTTCACAGACTAGGTTCGCGGACTTAAGACACCGGATAGATTTTACAAACTCCAGCAGTAATTCTCGGGTTTGAGAACTTCGCCGGTTCGCGGACTGGGTTCGCGGACTTGGCTCACGCAAGTAGTTCGTCAACTCCAGCAGAAATTCTCGGGTTTGAGAACTTCGACAGTTCGCCGACTGAGTTCGCGGACTTGGCACTTGCCATACTTCCGGTTCTCTTGATCAACAAAGTTCGAAAACTTCATTTCAAGGAATCCATTAGTTATGTAATCTAAACTCTCATTCCAATCATCGAAACATTCTTAGAGGACGTTATATAGTTGTTACACTATTTCTCGTCAAAGCAATTTTCAAAGTGATTGAAACATTCATGACATTCGTCATTAGGTAAAAGTAAACTTGGTCGAAGCGAAAAGCTTATCAACACATATTTCGAGATATATATAGGCGAGGTATACTCGGCTCGAAATACCAAATGTGTATAATCTAGTCTATATATATAGCATACAACTTTTGTCTCAAAGAGTAGGAGATAGAATAGATATACTTTTGAGTGACAGATAAGTTCAAGTCTCCACATACCTTTTTGTCGAGATGTTCCACCGGTTCCTTGAGTAGATCTTCTACTTGTATGATGAATCGCCATGAAGTCCTTGAGCTCAACTATACTTACTATCCTAGTCCGAGACTTAGCTATAATAGACTAGAAATCAAGACTTATAGTTTTGATCACTAACATTGACAAACATGCTTGAGATAGCAACGCATGCGAGTTTGACCGAGCAGTGCTCTAACAATCTCCCCCTTTGTCAATTTTAGTGACAAAACTATCAATACATATGGAATACAAAAAAGATAATGAAACTTTAGTAGCTCCTATTCCACATGTCTAATCTTCAACATTCCTCGAAATCTCCGTCATTTCCAAGCACTCCAATGATCCCAAAGGTTGTAAGTTTAGCATCACCGTTGTTGAAGATCCGTAGCTATAACAATGAGAAAGCATCGGTCTCGATCATTGTTATACAATATCATAGTATTATTACACAGTGTCAAAGTCCAATTGTATCACAACTTCAACAACAATACTATGGTGATATGTATCACTCCCCCTTAGTCAATACTCCATCTCACATGAAAACCACTCCCCCTTACACAATGATCCGAAAACCATATGTATTTGTAGTGTGAACTACATATTAATTCTCCCCCTTTTTGTCAATAAAATTGGCAAAGGTACAAGAACGGGATCATAATGAAATTTCCGTAAGAGACATTTCATGACTGAGAGAAAGAAACACACATCATCTTATTTAGATGCAATCATATAGCCAAAGCTAACATCATTCATCAAGGAGTTTAAATATACAAGATAACCCCTCTAAAATTCCACAGCCGCACACCCCTCAAGATATGACCATTAAGCACAAGTTCAAAAGATCTCTCCCCCATTTGATGTTATTCCCGAAAGAACAACAACGAGCGACCTTATTTTCAAGAGAAAAGAAGGATTTTTATTGGACACCAAAACCATGAGAATGATTTTTATATCCAAGACTCAACCAAATTAATCATAAGTAAACCCATGATTAATTTAATCGGAATACATAATCAAATTAAACACAAAAGTGATCAATTTAATTCATTGTGCTCAACATAAGTAAACTTACGGAGCAACGACTAAGATAATCATACAAGAGAGTGATTGGCTTAATCGTTCATATACTCAACACAAGAGAACTTGTGGAGTAATAACTAAATAACCAAGAAGATGGTTAATTTAGTTCTAAATGCTCAACACAAAGTACCCCATGGAACAACCAACAAATCTAATCAAAAATAATCAACTTGGTTGTATCGTGCTCAACATAAGATACATTACGGAGCCTCAGGATAATACAAAAAGATGGATCAATGAAGATCAATACTGTGGAATATACAAGGATTCATTCTTTTGCACAAGCATATACAATAACAATAATCCTTGGATACAAAATATTTTAACCTATCTTCCATCAAAGCATTGACAATATAGGCTTAACTTTTGTAATTGTCAAAAGTCCATTCATTCCTTAATCAATAAACGAATACCGATCATGAACGACTTTACTTTTGACAAAATATGGGACAACATAGTTCACAGACGTAAACACCAATATCCCATAACAAATTTCAATATAACAAATCATAAAGATTAAATACTGCAAATCATCATCCTCCAAACAGTTTTAGAATTTTAAACCAAAAACCTAAAAACATGAAGATGAAAATAATAGCTATGTGTAGTCACAATCATCGCTATTCAAAGCACTAGTTATTCTTCCAATTAAGCCAAAAATAAGACTTACTAGGCAACAATATCTTTGAGAAATTCTTTATCATTCCCGAACTCCTTGTCGTCAACAGCCATTGGTACATAAGGTTCGTGAAGATAGGAGTTAATATCAACAAAACGTCTTGGCTGATGATGTCGAACCAGGGCTTTATGAATTTCCAAAGATATTAAAACGCAAGCCTTAATATCACAAATCTTCTTTCTTACCTACTTCAACTCCTCAAGAACATCGGAAAACTTCTGAGAGTTAGAAGGGACAGCCCTTGGCTTTCTTGTATTCCTCCTTTTTATTTTCAAGGACGGAGTTACTAGAGGTATCTCTTTTTCCTTTATTGATGGATTAACAATCATGTTGACATCCTTTCCATCCAAAGACATGATGCTTATGAGAACAACTATTACCAACTGATTTTTGTGATTTGGAATTCACAATCTCAACAAGCAGTCTTGAGATATAAAGGATACCAAAGAGGAAAAAGGAATGTAGGGTTCACAATCTTTAAACAGGTTCATGGACGTCCAACTCTAAACCCTATAAAGAGTAGAATTGTCGAGAATAACCCTTCCTTTTATTTGACAGACAGAAAAGAACAACCCTAAGAAAAAAAACTTTTTCCTAAAGCCTATGCGTTCACAACCTTGTCTCTTTTGAACAGGCACATGAGACAAAATTTACCAATCAACATAATTAATTTGTGCTGTGGTGAACAACAATTTGTCCACCAATGTCCTCTTGATAGGAATCTTCTGACCTATGTCTATCAAAACGATTTGACCATGTCTTCTTCTCAAATGGTCTTGTCTTGTCTTTGGTAACTAACTTCTTAGACGAAGATAAAATCCTATATACATCAGCGGTCTTCTGAGCAAGTTTAAGCTTCCTTGCTAATTGATTTGCTCTTCGTTGAAGTTTGTTGGCGTGCCTCAGTTGATGTTTTTACTTATAACATCTTGATAGTTCATGACCCTTCTGAGAACAAAACGAGCACGTGAATCTTGGATAATAATCAGGCATTTGTGGTGCAATTGCATCTAAACACAAGGTAGATCCTGAAACATTATAGACAGAGTTTCCAAAGGATGGGTCAATTGATTCTTCTAGATTGATTGGCTTCTCATCTTCACCGAAACCATCAAGATTGATATATGTATTTCTAAGTTATCAAAATCAATGTTTTCACATAGAAGACCGACACTTGATTTCATGTCTTCATCAGAATCATAGCTCCCAGACATTATCAAGTGTTACAACAAGAATTTTGTTCCCAGTGTATTTTCTACGATTTGGGCGCTCATTTGCAAAATGACCAAAACCTTTACACTTAAAGCACTGTGGCATATCCTCGTCATCAGCCTCGTCAGCATCCCTGTTTTTAGGAGGGACGTGATTGTGAGGTTTATCTGACGATCGAGGTTTGTCTCTTGAAAACAGTTTGCTTCTCTTCAATAGAAGATCCCTAAACTGTCTTGTGATCAAGGAGACTGATTTGTCAAGATCTTCATCTGAAAAATCACCCTCTGACTGATCATCCTCAGAGACATAAACACTTTTACTCTTATCAAGTAATTTAATGTTCTTTTATGCTTTAAAGGCAACATCCTTTCCGATTTTGGATGTATACTCATGATCAAAGATTTTTAGCTTTCCAACCAATGTATTTCCGGAAAGATTATCAAGGTTATTTCCCTCAACGATGGCATGCTTCTTAGACTCGTATCTAGATGGCAGTGATCTGAGAATTTTCATCACAATGTCCTTTTCAGGAATAGTCTTACCCAATGCAAAAGATGCATTAACAATTTCAGACACTTTGTGATTAAACCATCAAATGTATCTTCATCTTCCATACAAAGGTTCTCCTAATCGTAATTAAGGTTTTGAAGCCTAGTTTCCTTTTCACTGGAGTTACCTTCAAATAGGGTTTCTAAGATATCCCAAGCATCTTTAGACCTAGTGAAATTAGACGAATGGTGCTGAAGATTTGGGGTAATGGCATTCAAACCGCCGGTGTTTTGCTTTGCAGCAAGTATCTCGGCAGGGCTGTATTCACCAATATTCTTGGGAACGTTTACATCTCCAACTGCCACAACGGGAGCATCATAGCCATTAACAACATATACCCATGATTAAAAATCACGTGCTTGAATAAAAGCTCGCATAACAATTTTCCACCATAAGTAATTAGAGCCATCGAAGACTGGTGGTACGTTAACAGAGATAACACCTCTGTCCATAAATTCAGATCGCTAAAAACACAGACTTGTAAGGTCTTGAATGTGTTTTCCTGCTCTGATACCAATTGAAAAAGCGGGGGTCTAACAACACCACCCAATATTTCGCTTAGCAATATGTATAGACAAACTCGAATATACTTTCAAGAGAATCAACAAGACTCAATCAATTAAAAGTATATCAACGAGTTTATATCTCTCTCTTGATTTGATTTACTCAAGCAGATCCTGCGAGTTCTAATCAAATACAAGTAATAACTTGGACGGTACCAAAGACCAATGTCCAAGAATCAATCAATGATAATCAACAACCAAAGGTTGGATTAATCTAATTGATGATCTAAATGCACAACCTGTATTATTTCAATTATAAAAATAAATAATATAATGCGGAAACTAAAATAACACAGACACCAGAAATTTTGTTAACGAGGAAACCGAAGATGCAGAAAAACCTCGGGACCTAGTCCATATTGAATACACTTTGTATTAAGCCGCTACAGACACTAGCCTACTCCAAGCTAACTTCGGATTGGACTATAGTTGAACCCCAATCAGTCTCCCACTGATCCAAGGTACAGTTGTACTCCTACGCCTCTGATCCCAGCAGGATACTGCGCACTTGATTCCCTTAGCTGATCTCACCCACAACTAAGAGTTGCTACGACCCAAAATCGCAGGCTTTAACAATAAACAAATCTGTCTCACACCGAAAAGTCTATCAAAGGATCAATCTGTCTCCCACAGAAAAACCCTAAAGTTTTTGTTCCGTCTTTTGATTATAATCAAGGCGAACAGGAACCAATTGATAATCCGGTCTTATATTCCCGAATAACAGCCTAGATTAATCAATCACCTCACAACAATCTTAATTGTATGGTAGCGAAACAAGATGTTGCGGAATCACAAACAATGAGACGAAGATGTTTGTGATTACTTTTTCTATCTTGCCTATCGGAGAAATCAAACAATCTCAAGCCAATCAATATAATTGTATTGTTACGATAAAAGATGCATGATCAGATCACACAACTACGATAAAAGTAGTATCGCTCTGGCTTCACAATCCTAATGAAGTCTTTAAGTCGTTAACCTGGTTTTAGAAGAAGAAAACCAAAGGTTAAAGGAGAATCGACTCTAGCACCCAAACTAGTAACACACGTAAGGTGTGGGGATTAGTTTTGCAGAGTTGCTAGATGTCCCCTTATATAGCCTTTCAAATCAGGGTTTTGCCTTAGTTACAAAGCAATCAATATCCACCGTTAGATGAAAACCTGATTTAGATTCAAGCTAATATTTCTCAACTGTTAGATCGAAAACTTAGCTTGTTATACACAAATGACTTTACGCTTCTAGGTTTGTTAACCGCACCCAAACATGTACATTGTTGGTTCAACAATAGTTTACCAAAAGGTTAAGCATATGAGCATTTCACACCAACCATGTTCTTATTCACCATAACTAGTTCAAATGACTCAAATGAACTAGTTAAGAGAGTTGTTCAATTGCAAGGAAATCTTATGTAACTACACAAGACACAATTCAAGCAAAGATGATTCGATTCACTCGAATCGGTTCATGAACTTTAATAGCCACGGTTTGCAAATGCATTCCTTAGTCTTTTAAGATTAAGTTCAGAAATCATCTTTAGATATATAACCTTCTCAAGTTCGCAGACTAGATTCGCGGACTTAAGACATCAGATAGAGTTTACAAACTCCAACAGAAATTCTCGGGTTTGAGAACTTCGCCGGTTCGCGGACTTGGCTCACGCAAGTATTTCATCAACTCCAGCAGAAATTCTCGGGTTTGAGAACTTCGGCAGTTTGCGGACTGAGTTCGCGGACTTGGCACTTTCCATACTTCCGGTTCTCTTGATAAACAAAGTTCGAAAACTTCGGTTCAAGGAATCCATTGGTTATCTAATCTAAGCTCTCATTCCAATCATTGAAACATTCTTAGAGGACGTTATATAGTTGTTACACTATTTCTCGTCAAAGCAATTTTCAAAGTGATTGAAACATTCATGACTTTCGTCACTAGGTAAAGATAAACTTGGTTGAAGCGAAAATCTAACCAACACATATTTCGAGATATAGATAGACGAGGTATACTCGGCTCGAAATACCAAATGTGTATAATCTAGTCTATATATATAGCATACGACTTTTGTCTCAAAGAATAGGAGATAGAATAGATATACTTTTGAGTGACAGATAAGTTCAAGTCTCCACATACCTTTTTGTCGAGAAGTTCCACCGGTTCCTTGAGTAGATCTTCTACTTGTTTGATGAATCGCCATGAAGTCCTTGAGCTCAACTACACTTACTATCCTAGTCCGAGACTTAGCTATAAGAGACTAGAAATCAAGACTTATAGTTTTGATCACTAACATTGACAAACATGCTTGAGATAGCAGCGCATGCGAGTTTGACTGAGTAGTGCTCTAACAGGGTTCGTACCAGGGGTATATCCTAGTGGAAAAGGGATACCGCTAGGGACAGGGTTTTTAAATTGATTTTCAAATGGAGTCTCGATGAATTGGCTTGTAGGTGGATTTTGAGAAAATTGGTTTGTAGAACTAAACGTATTAGATAAAATTCCATGAATCTGAGATGATGCAGAATTAGAATCTTGGTCCATATCTTCAACACCCACTTGTACATTAGGAGCATCTTTAAGCATTTCATACTCGACATCTCGCTCAAAGTTTTTTTTTGTGTATTTCAACATGTAAGCTTTTAGAAATTAACATCTACACTAATGTAAACAAACCATAAATAAGACACGCATAAATAAAACTATTTACAAACAACATATACAACAAATATAATGAAACATAGTTAAATAACATACCCGGTTAATAGAGTCCAACCCCGGATTACTTAGATTAGCTCTTGCAACACAATCGGAAAACCTATCCACTCCAGTCTTGATTTTTCTATACCGATTACAAATGCTTTTTGCAGTACGTGCTTGTCTCTTTCCACCACAAGCTTCCACATATTTTTCAAAAAGCTTGTCCCAAAACTCCTCCTTATCTTGATAATTGTTATAACCGAGAGCCATGTACTGAATAAGAATGTGTTGATCTTCCAAAGTACTAAATCTCGTTCTCTGCTTTCTTTTTTGCGCCTGATTCTCCGACATTATTGAGCAAAACAAAATTTAAGTTTATTACTTAAACAAAAAAAAAATTGGAGAGATTTAGTGAAGAAATCAATTGATGTAAGAAGAAGAAATTGATTTGGTGTGGTTTGAGTAGAGAATTAGACTGGTATTTATAGAGGATTTTGAAAAAATGACCGTTGGGATCCGACGGTGGAGAAGGTAGAGCCGTTATTAATGATGGATGGTTAGGATCGGGTGTGACAGAGGTGTAAACGAAAAAGGTCAAGCAAATATTATTTCTGAAACGTCTACTGAGTAGCCATGTAAAAAAATACGGCTACTGAGTAGCCGTATCAACGGTAATACGACTACTCAGTATCCGTAAAGCAGAATTTCACACGGCTACTCAGTAGCCGTGTGATTTTCCTTCCTTACAGGCGGGATCAGATGTGATCCTCCATGTAGGGAAGAGCGTTAATATCCCTACTCATGTAGGGATGTGGGAGACCATAGGGGTTGGGATTTTGGTTTTTGAGGGAAATTAAGGGATAGGGAGGGGATGAACCCCTCCATAGAGCTAGCTCTAAGCATTTCGCCTCGACTTCTGCCTCACCAATAGGGTTTTATGATAATTGCACTCAAAAAGACAGCTTTTTTATGGGTCTCACATATGTGCATGTAGGAATGAAGAGACAAATCCTACACACGTTGAATGGTGGGAAGGAATCCTTCTGAATTATTTCTGGAGACTCCACTAAATCGTGGAAATAAATATTTTCTAATGATCTCTAAAAAAGGAAATCAACCATTAATGCGAGTATGAGAGTACTCACTCACCTTCACATTCGATCGGAAGTAATGGTAGCACCACTCTCACAGCATCCAATAGAAACGTCTTCCTTCGGCCTGTCTTCTTCATCTTCTTGGTCTTCCTCTTCGGCTTCAACTATTAATGATAAACTCTTGAACTCATATCCTTGACAATTTGTAGCTTTTTTCCTTAAAATCCTTGTCGCTTGAAACTTTTTTATAGATTTTTCTTCCCCCACGGCTTATTAAATGAATAAAAACTAAAAACAATAATAAATTTTTCTTGTTTCATTTTTTTTTTCTTTTATTGTTTTTGTTTTTTTTATTTGTCCGAGACAAGAAAAATAATACAAAGTGAAAATAAAAAAAATAATAAAACTATGGCCGTCGGAGAAGTACTTTACCGCTTGAATCTTCACAAATTGTATTGTCTCGAAATCGTAAACTTCAATAACTCTCATTAGTTAATAATCTTCGCTCTTGTAAATAAGTCTTCATACTTGGATATAGAACTATGCTCATTGCATGTAAGTCTTCAACATGTATATAAAAATATGCTCATTTGATGTTGCTTTACTTGAATATGAAATTTTCTCTCTTGTATTGTTGCTTGTAAACCTTAACCATCTTCAATTTTCCTTGTAGATTTTTATGTCGCTCTATTGTTGATGATGATGTGTTTCTATGGATCTATTGTTGGCGAGAGAATGGTGCTAACTGCAAATCAAACTAAAAGAAGGAGGCTTTCATCTATAGACGTCACCCTCATGATTGACAAAATTATCACTCAAGAGATCAAAAATAGTGCTAAAAATGCTGGGAAGTTGGGTAGCTCACCATTCTACCCGGAATTAACGTACGATGACACACACTCAAAAGAAAGCTCTTTAGTCAGCTACAAAAAATTTATGGTCGGTGCCTCACATGATATAAATACGGTAGTCTCCACTAATGATTGATCAACAACTCTAATAATGCATTTCCCTCTGAACCTCATTTGTATCACCGGCATGATTAAATCCATTGTTTAACACTCTAACAAGTAAAAAAATTGAACGTAGTTCCCTAACACTTCCAAGTTCAGTTATGTCGGTCAGAAATCTCTATGTAAACATACCTAGAAGTATGCTAGTGACTCTAAAATCTCTATAAGTTGTAAGTTTGTATACGTCAATTTTTTAAGGAACCTTACCCCCACACTTAAATCAAACATTGTCCTCACTGTTTCAAATCATTGCAAAAAGAATAAGAGGAATACTTGAAAAAGACAAGGAAGTAAGAATTGGAACTGTGCACTTGATTGAAGCATACGAGAAACATTCAAAATAGACTCCCCGTATATCAATAATCTGAAAATTTGAGGATCCACCCACAAAATAATCTGCATATATAGCAAAAGCCTCACAAGAATGTTAGCATATTGTGGGAAAAGTGAAACTATCAACCCACGAAAGTTACCCCCACACTTAGTCTTTTCTACACTCGGAAGTGCATACAAAACATAAGTGGAAGGCACTTCTATTCGTTCCTCTCGGCAAACCTACATGGTGTTAGACTCAAACACATATGGTGGATACTTGGAAGCAAGAAATTCGGAAAGAAATTTAGAAGCACATAATTCCAGCCCCAAATGAGGTAGTTTCCTAAAAGATGGATTACCAACTCTTTGAGAAACTACTACTACTTTGGGAGGATCATCATTAGATAGAGACTCATATAATGGGTTAGACAAACCTCGCGAAATCTCTTGTATTACGGGATCCTCGGTACTGCTGGACACTTTCATTCTCACATCACAAGTATGATCATTCTCACTCGAACTTTTGTTAAAACATTCATTGATTTCTTCTATAACCAAGTCTTCCTGATCGGAAGAGAAATCTTCTCCAAGCAAATCATCATAATAATCCTTACGTTCTTCATCACAGGTTGAATTCTCATTCAAAGTATCGACTATCTCTGAATTTGGCGTAGGGTGCACAAAGAAGTCATAATCATCATCGCTTTCATACACAACATAAGTCTTACCATCAATAACTGTAGTGTTTTTAGACTCAACTTTTTCCTTTTGAATAGGAGAATGATCATTATAATCATGAGTTGAGTTAGTAGCACCATCATTATCAACATTTTCCAAGGGTTCATCATCCTCAGAATCTTCTTCTTGGGGATCTTCTCCATTATCCACACGGCGGTTAACCTCATCATGTATGGCCCTAGAAATTACTTGAAGAGTCTCTTCCATTACTCCATATTCTTCCAACTGCTCATATTGTCTAAAGAGTTTTTTTATGTTAACATGTTTTCCGCTACTACTCACAATAGGTTCTCTAGACCACGTCTCTTCCCGTTGAAAGGGTGAAAGATCATAAGTACGATCCGGAACAGGTCTAAATACACTATAATATGTTTCACTTGGTACGAAACTCGACACGATGGGATTTGAGTTAATCTGGTTCATGTACGCTGCAACTCCATGAATTCATTAGGCATCTGCAAGAAACTAGATTGGAACGTATGAGAAGTATAATTATCCCCCCATCCTTGTGATTTTCCACTTACATAACCACCAAAAGGTTGCTGAGATTCCCCCAGTTTTCTGGTCCCCCCGGCGAAGGGGGGTGCTTGTGGGCGGTGTGTGCCACGACGAAACAAGGGAATGAAAGTCCGATTTGCGTTGGATGCTCTTGACCCTCCCTAAAAAGATGGCTCCGTTGTCTTGGGGTATGAGAAAAATCACAAGGTCTCATAGAATAATCATCATAGCCAAAAGATTGGTTTTGATCGTATCCCACATATGGTTGGAAGTCATAAGAATAAGGTTGAGAGTTAAATTGATCACCATAATATGCATGGTCTTGTGAACCATATGTATTACTCTCAAAAGGATTCATCTTGCACACAACTAGTTTAGAGACTTGCCTCTTGTTCCAATTGTGCACACAGAAAAATAATGATTAATGGTACCTGAAAATAGGATTCTAGAAAAACAAATTAGCAAAATCAAAAAATGTAAAAATAGAAAATTAAATAACAACTAGAACTACCGACTGCTCCCCGGCAGCGGCGCCAATTTTGATGAGGTGTCAATCTCACAAAAATATATTCCTTACTCTTCTTTAAACTAACAAGTAGTATACGGATAATCAGGTTCGTTCCTAAGGGAGAGTTGAGCTAAAGTTGTCGATTTATTCTCTGAAAATATGAATAATGCGAAAACTACAAAACAAATATTAATGCAAACAATGGGGATGAGATTGATTAGGGAGTTTTTCTCCACTAGTGAACATTAATCTTCTTCAAAATACGTTCACTAACAATCCTAGACAAGTTATAAGTTCAACAAGTCCATTAAACTCCAAAGTTACTTCGTAGAATAAGTTCTCTACTCGTGTCTAGTCAATCAAGCCACTTTGAATAAGCTCCCTAGTGTAACTTAACTAACCGGTATGTTCTATGGATTGGATTGATCCTAACCACATGCACGTAAATTCGACGTGTTAACTTAGGGTTGTCAAATAAACATCAAAATCCACAACATCCCATTGCAACGTTGATGCTTTGCTACTTATGATTATATTACCATAACAATTACGGATTACGGTTCTAAAATCTAGCATTAGTTTCGCAAACAAGTTATCTAATTGGTCACTCAGACAACTTGAAAACAACTCATGGTCATAAGCACGGTAAAAGACAATCAATAAAACAATATAAGAAGTGAAAAAGTGGGGGTACGACAAGCACACCCAATATTTCTCTTAGCAATCTGTATGGAAAAACTCCAATATACTTTCAAGAGAATCAACAAGATTCAATCTATAAAAAGTATATCAAATAGTTATATCTTTCTTTCTCTATTCAATTCTTTCTCAAGCAAATAGAAATCTGCGAGTCTAATTGAATACAAGAGAAATCACTTGAACAGTACCAAAGACCAATGTTCAAGGATCAATCAATTTCAATTAACAACCAAAGGTCGGATTTCCAATTGATTGATTCAAACGCACAACCTGTGATATTTCAATTATATAATAAAATATAATGCGGAATAGAAATAACACAGACACCAGAATTTTGTTAAGGAGGAAACCGCAAATGCAGAAAAACCCCAGGACCTAGTCCAGATTGAACACCACATTGTATTAAGCCGCTACAGACACTAGCCTACTACAAACTAACTTCGGTCTGGATTGTAGTTGAACCCCAATCAATATCACACTGATTCAAGGTACAGTTACGCTCCTTACGTATCTGATCCCAGCAGGATACTACACACTTGATTCCCTTAGCTGATCTCACCCACAACTAAGAGTTGTTGCGACCCAAAGTCGAAGACTTTAATAAACAAATATGTATCACACAGAAAAGTCTACAGAATAGATAAATCTGTCTCCCACAGGTAAACCTACAAGTTTTGTTCTGTCTTTTGATAAATTAAGGTGAACAGGAACTAATTGATAACCCGGACTTATATTCCCGAAGAACAACCTAGTATTATCAATCACCTCACAATAATCTTAATCGACGCGGCGAAAGAAGATATTGTGCAATCACAAACGATGAGATGAAAGTGTTTGTGATTACTTTGCTATCTTGCCTATAGGAGATATAGATCTCAAGCCAATCGTTACGACTGTACTCAAAACGATAGAATCAGCAAGATCAGATCACACAACTACGAGAAAGTAGTATCGGTCTGGCTTCACAATCCCAATGAAGTCTTTAAGTCGTTAACCTGGTTTTTAAGAAGAAACCAAAGGTTAAAGGAGAATCGACTCTAGCTAATAAAACTAGTATCACACAGGAGGTGTGGGGATTAGGTTTCCCAGTTGTTAGAGTTCTCCTTTATATAGTCTTTCAAATTAGGGTTTGCAATCAATGTTATCTTGGTAACAAAGCATTCAATATTTACCGTTAGATGAAAACCTGATCAGATTCAAGCTAATATCTTTCAACCGTTAGATCGAAAACTTAGCTTGTTACACACAAATGAAATGTACTATTTTTGGGTTTATGTAACCGTACCCAAACATGAACATTTTGCTGGTTCAACAATAGTTAACCAAATGGTTAGCCATATGAGCACTTTCATATCAACCATATTTTTCTTCACGATAACTAGTTCAAATGACTCAAATGAACTAGTTAGAGAGTTGTTCAATTGCAAGGAAATCTTATGTAACTACACAAGACACAATTAAAGAAAAAATGATTTGATTCACACGAATCGGTTCATGAACTATATAGCCACGGTTTGTATTTAGCATTCCTTAGTTAATATAAATAAGTTCACAAACGATCGTCTTTAGATATAACCAGCTTAAGTTCGCAGACTTAGTTCGCGGACTTAAGTTCCCGGAAGGAGTTCTCAAACTCTAGCAGATTTTCTCGGGTCGAGAACTTCCGCCAGGTCGCAGATTGAGTTCACGGCTCTTGTTCCGGTTCTCTTGATCAACAAAGTTCGCAAACTTCGACTCAAGGAAAAAAGACTTATACATATATGTGTTGCCACACAATGCTTATATCCATCATTGGTTATATAATCTAAACTCTCATTTCAATTATTGAAACATTCTTAGAGGACGTTATATAGTTATTATTCACAAACCATTTTTGGTCAAAGCAATTTTCAAAGTGATTGAAATGTAACATGACTTTCATCACTAGGTAAAGATGAACTTGTCCAAAGCAAAAGCTTACCAACACATATTTCGATAAATAGATAGGCGAGATAAACTCGGCTCGAAATAGCAAATGTGTATAATCAAAGTCTATATAGCAAAACGACTTTTGTCTCAAAATAGGAGATAGAGTAGATAAACTTTTGAGTGATAGATAAGTTCAAGTCTCCACATACTTTTTAGTCGATGAAGATCCACCAGTTCCTTGAGTAGTGCTTTGTCTTGTATGATGATTGCCATGGAGTTCTTGAGCTCAACTACACTTTCTATCCTAGTCCGGGAGTTAGCTATAGTAGATTAGAAATCAAGACTTATAGTTTTGATCACTAACATTGAAAAACATGCTTGAGATAGCAACGCATGCTAGTTCGACCGAGAAATTCTCTAACAATCTCCCCCTTTGTCAATTTTAGTGACAAAACTATCAATACATATGGAATACAATTAGATTAATCACAAGAGAACCCATGATTAATCTAATCGGAATACACAACCAAATTAACCACAAAAGTAATCAATTTAATTGGTCATGCTCGACATAAGAGAGCTTATGGAGCAACAACTAAATAACCAAACGAGAATGATTAATTTAATTGAACATGCTCGACATAAAGTACCTCACGGAGCAACAACTAAGCTAAAAGTAACTCAGTCGATTGTGCTCAACATAAGACACCTTATGGAACAACACAGTATGTACACAAAAATTGTGGATCGGAGGTCGACCTTATACCGTGGAATAAGCAAGGATTCATTCTATTTTCCATCACCATTTGCACAATGACATACAATATACATAATCCTTGAAAATAAAAGATTTTAACCTATCTTCCATCAATAATTGACATAATAGGCTTAACTTTTGTTTTTGTCAAAAGTTCATTCCTTCTTTTATCAACACATGCATATCGACATATAAAGGACTTAACTTTCGACAAGATATGGGACAATCACAGTTCACGGACACAAACACACATATCCCATAAAAATTGCAATATATAAAACCATAAAGATTAATACTGCAAAAATCATCTTCCAAACAATTTTATAATTTAAACCAATAAATCTAAAAACATGAAGATGAAAACGTTGGACATAGCTATGTGTAATCACAATAATGGCTATTCCAAAATCTAGTTATTCTTCTAAACAAAACAAGAAAATAGAAGATTTACTAGATGTTAAGACCTTTGAAGAATTCTTTATCGTCCCCGAACTCCTTGTCGTCAATAGCCATTGGGACATAAGGTTCATGAAGATAGGAGTTAATATCAATAAACCTTCTTGACTGATGTCGAACCAGGGCCTTCTGAATCTCATGAGTCTTAAACACAAAAGCCTTATTTGATGAATCTCCTTTTGCGTCTCCTTCAACAATTCAAGAACATCAGAAAACTTCTGAGAATTTGAAGGAACAACTTTAGGCTTCCTCACAGTCCTTCTTTTTATTTTCAATTTCGGAGATAACAGAGATTTCTCTTTTCCCTTCATGATTGGTGGCTTGACAATCATATTAACATCCTTTCCATCAGAAGACATGGTACTTGGAGCATCCATAGGCGTATGGGTTTGTGAGAGGAAATCACAATCTCAACAAGTGGTCTTGAGATAAGAAGAAGTTTCAAGAAAGGAAAAAGGAATGTAGGGTTAACCTTTAACAGGTTCGTGCATGCACAATTCTGAACCCTAAAGAGAGTAGAATTGTCGAGAATAACCCTCCTTTATTGATAGACACAAAACTAAGAAAAAAAAAAGAGAAAAACAAGTTTTCTTAAAGCCTGAGAGGTACACAATCTTGTTTCTTTTGATCAGGCATATGAGACAGAATTTACCAATCAACACAATCAAGTTGTGCTGCGGTGAACAACGATTTGTCCACCATTTTCCTCTTGAGAGGAATCCACAGTCCTTTGTCTATCAAAATGATTTGACCATACTTTCTTCTCTAATGGTATTGGTTTATCCTTGGAAACTAACTTCTTAGACGAAGATAAAATCCTACATAACTCAGCGGTCTTCTGAGCAAGTTTAAGCTTGTTTGCTAATTGACTTGCTCTTTGTTGAAGTTTGTTGACATGCCTCAAGGTGTTTGTACTTGTAACACTTTGAAAGTTCATGACCCTTTAAAGAAGAATACGAGCACGTCAATCTAGGATAAAAATCAGGCTTCTGAGATGTGAAAGCGGCTAGACACATGGTGGAACCTGAAACATTACATATATAGTTTCCAAGGAAAGGGTCAATTTTTTCTTCCAGATTAGTTGGGTTTTCTTCTGAAAGATAAAGATTGATGTATGTATTGCTACAATTATCAAAATCAATATTTTCACCAAGAAGGCAACACTTGATTTTTCATCTTCATTAGAATCATAATTGTTAGACATTTCATCAAGAGTTGCAGCAAGACTTTTGTTCCCAGTGTATTTTTTACGATTTGGACACTCGTTTGTAAAATGACCAAATCCTTTACACTTAAAGCACTGAGGCATATCCTTGTCATCAGTTTCATCAATATCCCTATTTTTAGGAGGAACACGATTATCAGGTTTGACTGATGCTTTAGGCTTATCTCTGGAGAACCGTTTACTTCTCTTCAAAATAAGATCCCTAAACTGTCTTGTGATCATTGAGACCGATTTGTCAAGATCTTCATCTGATGAATCAGTCTCAGAGTGATCGTCTTCAGAGATATACACTTTTTTTACTTTTATCAAGTAATTTAGTGTCCTTTAGTGCTTTGAGCAAAACATCCTTAGATTTGGATGAATGCTCATGATCAAAGATCTTAAGCTTCCCAACCAGCGTATTTCTGGAGAGATTATCTAGGTTATTTCCCTCAACGATGACATGCTTTTTAGAATCATATCTAGATGGCAGCGATCTGAGAATTTTCATCACAATGTCCTTCTCAGGAATAGTCTTACCCAATGCAAAAGATGCATTAACAATTTCAGACACTTTGTGATTAAACTCATCAAATGTTTCTTCATCTTCGATAAAGGTTTTCCCAATCGGAATTAAGGTTTTGAAGCCTAGCTTCTTTTTCACTGGTATTACCTTCGAATACAGTTTCTAATATATCCCACGCTTCTTTAGACTTAGTGCAATTTGACACATGGTGATGAAGATTCGGGGTAATGGCATGTATAATGGCATTCAAACCGTCGGAATTTTGCTTTGCATCAAGTATCTCGTAAGGATGTATTCACCAATATCCTTGGGAAAGTTTACATTTCCAACTGCCACAACGGGAGCATTATAGCCATTAAAAACGTATACCCATGATTGAAAATCACGTGCTTGAAGAAAAGCTCGCATAGAAATTTTCCACCATAAGTAATTTGAGCCATCGAAGACTGGTGGTACGTTGATAGAGATAGCACCTCTGTCCATAGAGTCAGATCGCTAAAAACACAGACTTGTAAGGTCTTGAACGTGTTTGCCTGCTCTGATACCAATTGAAAAAGCGGGGATACAACAACCACACCCACTATTTTGCTTAGCAGTCTGTATGGGCAAACTCCAATATACTTTTAAGAGAATCAACAAGACTCAATCTATAAAAATTATATCAAAGAGTTATATCTCTCTTTCTTGATTCAATTCTTTATCAAGCAAATATAAATCTGCGAGTCTAATTGAATATAAGAGAAATCACTTGAACGGTACCAAAGACCAATGTTCAAGGATCAATCAATTTCAATCAACAACCAAAGGTCAGATTCTAATTGATTGATTCAAACGCACAACCTGTGATATTTCAATTATATAACATAACAAAATATAATGCAGAATAGAAATAACACAGACACCAGAATTTTGTTAACGAGGAAACCGCAAATGCAGAAAAACCCCGGGACCTAGTCCAGATTGAACACCACACTGTATTAAGCCGCTACATACACTAGCCTACTACAAACTAACTTCGGTCTGGACTGTAGCTGAACCCCAATCAATCTCACACTGATTAAAGATATAGTTGCGCTCCTTACGTCTCTGATCCCAGCAGGGTACTACGCACTTGATTCCCTTAGCTGATCTCACCCACAACTAAGAGTTGCTACGACCCAAAGTCGAAGACTTTAATGAACAAATCTGTATCACACAGAAAAGTCTACAAAATAGATAAATCTGTCTCCCACAGATAAACCTACAAGTTTTGTTCTGTGTTTTGATAAATCAAGGTGAACATGAACTAATTGATAACCCGGACTTATATTCCCGAAGAACAGCCTAGTATTATCAATCACCTCACAATAATCTTAATCGATGCGGCGAAAGAAGATATTGTGGAATCACAAACGATGAGACGAAGAAGCTTGTGATTATTTTTCTATCTTGCCTATCGGAGATATAGATCTCAAGCCAATCGTTACGACTGTACTCAAAATGATAGAATCAACAAGATAAAATCACACAACTACGAGAAAGTAGTATCGGTCTGGCTTCACAATCCCAATGAAGTCTTTAAGTCGTTAACCTAGTTTTTAAGAAGAAACCAAAGGTTAAAGGAGAATCGACTCTAGGTAATACAACTAGTATCACACAAGAGGTGTGGGTATTAGGTTTCCCAGTTGCTAGAGTTCTCCCTTATATAGTCTTTCAAATCAGGATTTGTAATCAATGTTAGCTTGGTAACAAAGCATTCAATATTCACCGTTAGATGAAAACCTAATTAGATTCAAGATAACATCTTTCAACCGTTAGATCGAAAACTTAGCTTGTTACACACAAATGAAATGTACTATTTTTGGGTTTATGTGACCCTACCCAAACATGAGCATTTTGTTGGTTCAACAATAGTTAACCAAATGGTTAGCCATATGAGCACTTTCATATCAACCATATTCTTCTTCACCATAACTAGTTCAAATAACTCAAATGAACTAGTTAGAGAGTTGTTCAGTTGCAAGGAAATCTTATGTAACTACACAAGACACAATTGAATCAAAAACGATTTGATTCACTCGAATCGGTTCATGAACTATATAGCCACGGTTTGCATTTAGTATTCCTTAGTTAATATGAATAAGTTCACAAACGATCGTCTCTAGATATAACCAACTTAAGTTCGCGGACTTAAGTTCCCGGAAGGAGTTCTCAAATTCCAACAGATTTTTTAGGGTCGAGAACCTCCGCCAGTTCGCAGACTGGGTTCGCGGACTGATTTCACGGCTCTTGTTCCGGTTCTCTTGATCAACAAAGTTCGCAAACTTTGATTCAAGGAAAAAGGACTTATACATATATGTGTCCACACAATGGTTATATCCATCATTGATTATATATTCTAAACTCTCATTTCAATCATTGAAACATTCTTAGAGGACGTTATATAGTTGTTATTCACAAACCATTATTCGTCAAAGCAATTTTCAAAGTGATTGAAATGTAACATGACTTTCGTCACTAGGTAAAGATGAACTTGGCCAAAGCAAAAGCTTACCAACAAATATTTCGAAAAATAGATAGACGAGATAAACTCGGTTGGAAATAGCAAAATGTGTATAATCAAAGTCTATATAGCAAAACGACTTTTGCCTCAAAGTAGGAGATAGAGTAGATAGACTTTTGAGTGATAGATAATTTCAAGTCTCCACATACCTTTTCGTTGATGAAGATCCACCAGTTCCTTGAGTAGTCCTTCGTCTTATATGATGATTGTCATGGAGTTCTTGAGCTCGACTACACTTTCTATCCTAGTCCGAGACTTAGTTATAGTAGACTAGAAATAAAGACTTATAGTTTTGATCACTAGCATTGACAAACATGCTTGAGATAGCAACGCATGCGAGTTCGACCGAGCAATGCTCTAACACGAAGAAAGATTAACTTGAAAGTTAATTAAAAACCCATATCACATAGTTTCGAAATATCCCTAATCAAACAAGTATTTAGCTACACATAACGGAGTTCATGGCAATATAAAGAATTAAGGACATCAAGCGAATAAGCAACTGTAAGTTCAAACCAACTCAACAAACCAATTGACTTATGGTGCTGGTATGAAGTGAGGCCTTGCTGTTTGCGCGCGAGGATTCTGAGCCTTGTCTCGCAATTGATATGAGGCCTGGTGGTAATGGAATGGTGCAGAAACTCCTCTAGCTACTGATGATGTTCGCAAGGTGCTGGTGATGTGTTGATGTACTGGATAGTGTTGGTGGTTGTAGATGGGGCAAAACGAGTTGCTGGTTTTTACAGAATTGAGGAGATGACTGTGCGGAGGAAACTCCTTGAACCGAGCAAACTGTCAAACCTCACACAGATGCACTGCAAGAAGGGAGTGCTTTGAATTCGATAGATCAATCTGTAGTACTCCGGCCTAAACCAAGACAATAGCCGTTCCAGGATAAATTCGGTCACAAGAGAGGATGGGTCGATATGTAGGAGGGAAGCTGAGAAATGTGTGAGATCAATGGTGAACGAGATTGTAGGTGTGTTGTGTATTCTGCATAAGAAAGTTCTGAATGATTGAATTTGCTCAGTTGAGAGTGATTGCTCGGGCGATGAGTTTGTGTAGACGAAAGATTGTCTGTATGAAATTGTCAAGAAATTCTTGTCCTCTTTAATCATGATTCGAAGACTTATTTATATTGGTAGAATTGTGAACACCTTGATCCCATGAAGTGTGACAATTGCTGAAGTCAAAGAGTGGGGAACTGGGAAATCGTGTCAAAACCAGTTACTCATCGTGCGGAGACTTGGTTGATTTTCCATCCACTACTTTGCTAAATCCTCCAACTGATTGCACGACTTGCTCACATTCTCATCGTGTGTATGAACACACGTTCCCTAGACCGCCAGAAAAAAAACCCTAGTTAATATCCCCCAATGTGACACGATTGATGTCTCGTGGTTTTAGTTAGTCAGTTGCTGACTTCGTGGGACGATGAGTCCATGTATTGCTGAGTTGAACGTGATTTGCAAATGTTCTGAAACTCACAAATTGAACGTGTCTTTTGAGACAGAGATATAATTCTCGAATAAATGTTGATGGCTAAAGTGAACAAATATTGTTCATTTGATGAGTCGTTGAATATTGATAATTGAACCAATATTCCTTGATCTGAGAAAATATTGTTCATCTGAGCAAATGTTGCTCGTTTGATGAATTACTGAATATTGATAGTTGAACCAATATTTTATTGTTCATCTGAGAGAATGTTGCTCACTTGGTGAATTGTTGAATATTGATAGTTGAACCAGTATTCCTTAGTCTGAGCAAATATTGCGAGCAAATGTTGCTCATTTGATGAAATATTGGTAGAAGGACCAAATAAATATTGATTTAAGATACTGGCGACCAAACCAAGTATAACTAATTAGAGATCTGATCATGGGATCAACATAAAATTTAGTGTTTGAATCTGGAATTATGAACCTTGGACTCAAAACCCTAATTTTGATCAATTGCTGAATTGATAATTAACTAACGATTTACTGAAAATCATTTATGAAATGAAGGAGGGACCGGTTACATGGGATGATGAATCAACCATGTAGCGCCCAGATTCTCAAGTGAGCAAAATACCAAAGTCTCTTGAAGACCAATTGGTGAAAGGATGATTAAATGCTGGTTTAATCATTTGTTAAAATAATGCTCGTCTGAGCTCAGGTGTTAAAACCTAATTATGAAGAGATGAGGGGCCGACCAAGGGATCATAAAACCGGCCCTGGTTGGTCACGGGATCGACTGACGATCATTTTATGAAGTTCCAAGTTGTTTGGAAGAGTTTTGGACCTAATACGTGCAATTGCGCAAATTAGGTCAAATCGTGAAAATATGTGGGACCGTTCTCCTTGCAAGCCAAGGAGACAACCTTGGTCGGTCAAGGTAATATACTCATGTCATCATAGCATTCGTGTCTCAGTCCTGAGAATTTTGATATTTTCTAATGTGCGTTTGAGCAATATTTTGAGAAAATATGAAGAAATCAGGGATTTTTGCTGAAACTGAGAAAACTTCATGAGATGAAGAAAAATAATAATAAAAATAAAGGAATCATGAATTGTGGGACCGGCTATGGCCAAGGCATGGCCGGCCGGCCAAAAAGCCCGGTCCCAAGACACTTTTTCTAATTTTATAATATTTTTCATGATTTTAGGGAAATATCGTAAAATCAAGGAGTTTGTTGAAATCAAGGAGTTTTCATGAGATGAGGAAAACATAAAAAATAATAATAATAAAATAAGAAGCGTGTGGGACCGACTAAGGCATGACCGGCCGTCTAGGGTTCGGTCCCACGAGTTTCCCTAATTTTATATTATTTTTCATGAATTGAAGGAAGTATCATGAAATTATGGAGTTTTGTTGAAATCAAGGAGTTTCCTTGAATTGAAGGAGTTTCCATGAGATGAAGGAAACATAAAAAATAATAATAAAAAAATAAGGACGTGCGGGACCGGCTTGGGCATGACCGGCCGGCTAGGGCCCGGTCCCACGAGTTTCCCTAATTTTATATTATTTTTCATGGGTTGAAGGAAATTTCATGAATTTAAGGAGTTCTCATGAAACGAAAGATATTTGTTCAAATGAAGAGATTTTCATGAGATCAGGGAAAACAATAAAATATGATAAAATATAAAGTTAGGCGTGGGACTGGCCACGGCACGACCGTTCGACCGGTGGGTCCAGTCTCTCAGCGCCATGATTAATATTTTACTATTTATTATTTTCTTCCTATTTTGTATAGGTTCATCTTTCCTTCGTGTTTTGGAATGCTCGTTCGTGCATTCAGGTGCTCGTTAGTGAATTATTGTTGAGTACACTTGCACCATTTTGGTCGGGGCTTATTCGACAGTGCTCAGATGCCCGTGTGTTGAATATTTATTACTAACCCATGGAATTCTGCTGGGAAGAACCATGAATTGAAGTAACAAAATATTACGAAAAACCTATAATATTTTCCAGGGATTCAGTTAATGAATCTAATGATTTAGGAATAATTAATTGAGGTCTCTATACTAGTACGATCGTCTTGGAGCATTAATTATTCAGGAATTGAGTGATATGAGCTTGTTGAAGCATCATATTTCTTTTATATAGTCAGGAAAACATTGTTACATCCTGAAGACGTTATTGCTCTATACTAGCAGACAAGCTGTCTAGGAGCCGTCCAATCTTTTGATTCTATAAAGAAGTATTTACTGAAGTTGCTCAGTATTCATGAGATATGTCGTTGCCTCAGTTGAGCGACTACACATCTACATATACCCTGAGAGATAGTATTCTCAGTCAGAGATTCTTGTGGCATGAGATTTCATGCTTTCGATAGGAGACATGAGCCTCAATACTCATCTGTTTGCTGGATCAGGAGTATGTATAATTATGGGTTTACGATTTTATCCTTTGTCGAAAATCCACCATCTACATTAAGTTCCCTGGTTAGTGAGGGACAGTCGTGTTCCTCAGTCAGCACTGGATGGTGATTTTCCAGTTATGGAAGAAATAAGTAATTGAACTTAGTCGTAAGATAAGATGTTATCGGATTTTCGATTGCGCGAGCGAACCACGGCTTGAACGAAGATCCCAGCGGCATGATAAAGCACCGTCTAATGAGCATAAATTGGTGTGGAACCGCTGATGTGATGACGGAATCTTGGTTGATTTAGGATTCACAGGTCGGGCCCATGAAAAGAAATCCTTGTTTTAGGAATAGACGCTCGTTCGTTCGTTAGTTTAAGGAACAAACAAAATAGACCTGAGTTTAATGATATAAAATTTTGTCTATGAGCTTTCACGAAAACCGAAATTTTATATTTTAAATATGTGAGAAATCACAAAGTGGGATAAACTCTCGTTTCAAAGGTGGATGCTCGTACGAGAGAAAAGTTTTTTTTTTGAATAGACGTGCGTCTGTTAGTAATAAAATTTTGTTTATGAGCTTTCATGAAATTTTTTATCTTCGAGCTTTCAGAAATCTTTGAAAATATACTCTCGCTTCAAAGACAGATGCTCGTGCGAGGGAGCAGAAATATATAGATATACTTTTCAAATTTTCGTGAGTTTCACGTTAAATATTTATATATTTTGTAAAACATGTTTTGATTTTGAACAACTGTTGAAAGTAGACAATTATACATGGTTAAATAATGTCTGTATGTGAGTTTTCACAATTGTAGAATGGACGTCTGTCCAATTTTTGAAAAACCAGTGGATGTTAAAATTCACTTGGGTTGTTCACGGTTTTGTGAAAATCAAGTCATGATTTTGAATAATTAATTTTGCTCGTCTTTGCAGGTTTGAAGGAACGAGCAAGTTTCCGAAATTCTGACATTATAATCACTACAGCTAGTGAAATTGTAAATAGGTAAGAGTTGGATTGTTACCATTTTTGTTGCGTGTTTGTTATTGGTATATCCATGACTCCATGTATTTCGCCTCAAATAGTGGTGACTTCTGGTTACAACCACCCTTCTGGCTCTTCCGGTGAACGCTCCAGAAGTATCAAGTCAAAGATGAAGACTTCTGCAGATGTTCATGCCGAGGTGAATCAACCTTTCAGAGACGCTGGAAAGCTGGTACTTTGTATGTCTCTCGATCATCTGGGAGTCGTCCCTTATCAGTAGAAGCACCGCCGACTTCAGCAAATGAGACTATCAGCTGAAGATGAAGTCAGGTTTTGCGTTGATGGTGTAGATCCTCATTCAGACGTGGATGGACGAAGAATTTCTTCATAATTCGTCATCAGAAAATTCAGAAGTCAGTTTTTCAGTAAAAACGTTGTAGAATCTTCGTCCGATGTCGGATTTTCGCAGTCTACCCATGTTTTTCATCCTCAGAAGATTTCCAAGCTTCAGCAAAGAATATTTTCGAGTTTTGAGCATGTTTAGGGGACGAAATAGGCGAAACAGTAAAGTTCCAAGAGATTTCCAGAAAATTTTCAGCTGGCATGTAGTCCAATGTTTTGGACACATCTCTTTGCTCGTTTCTACAATTGCTGTAAATTTTGGATATGTTGTATATGACATCCATACGAAGAGAATGGTATATGACCCATATCTATATTCTTCACCAATATCTCCCAGCTCGCTTCTTTGTGCGCGACATTGTATAATCATCTCAGACGAGCTTGTTGTAAAACACTCTTGTTGTGTCTTTGGACCATTCGCTTGTGTCTCGAACGGTTGGTGAAGGATTCAAATGTCATTGATTCATTTGAGATCAGGACCCCTTGATTGATACATGATCATGGTGCTTGCAGACATCTTGGTTTTTTCAGTCGTAGAAACATCACTTCTGAAACCCTGGTCACGGGACCATGACTGAGGTTGCTCTCAAGAGGGGGTGGTGTAATGACCATGGTTTCATGTCCCGGTGGTAGCATTCCTTTTATGATGAATTATTAGCACATGAGATTATGGTGCCAGGGGTCTTGGACTGTGAAACTGATCGTCATGATCAGTGGACCGTCAGTCCCCAGTATTTTGTTAAATCTCTCCTTTTCGTTTCTCTTCTTCTGACAAGACTTGGATAGGGGACCCAGGTATAAAAATTGATGTAAAGACCTAGGTGGTAGAAATTGGAGGTACCTTGATAAAGTACTTAGTGGAAAGACCTGGTGGACACCGATCGACTGTGGAAGTTATGAATCCCGTCTAAGAATTGTTGCTTGCATGTTGTATGCTCTGGAAGCTGTAGGACCTTATTCGACGTCGGAATTCGATGCTTGACCCCAAACTTTCAATCTAAGAGACTTAATTATCACATGAGAAAAGAATCGCTCAATTTGGAGTTGTAGAGGTCATCCAACGAAACGTGCACATTTGTAATTTGTAAACCCGTATAAAATTTTCAGATTTCGTAGACCTGACGGTAAAGGCCATATCTTTCAGATCGTATGTCCGATTGATGCGCCCTTTTAGTATGTTGTAGAAGAGACATAGACGAACATCTTTCATTGAGGAAGTATTGTCCCATTCCTCACTTATTTGTACGTTTCTGTAAACCCATGGGATGAATTATGTTGTATCTCATTTGTAGAGGCGATGAGAACATCTTGTAGAAGACTTGAGATTCTGCCCACCTGTTGTGCAAGCTTCAAAAAGACTTTCATGTGAACATATTTCATGTCTGCACACCTTGATATGAATCATTAGTGCTTGGAGAAGTCTGATTCATCGAGTAACACTTCAAAGAACGGATAGTTGAAGCTGGTCATGAAAATGTTGCCCCTGAGACCGTCGTTGATGCTGGATCACGATACAATTTTCTACAGAAATGCTTGTTGATGCCGATACTATGGTCGAAGTTGCTCCAGATACCGAAAAGGATAGATCCATGATTATCGACATAGTCTTTACACCCTCATCCGGTGAGCCTGTACTGTGAAGTGCCTTGTCAGGGAATCGATGTTGTTGCGGAGATAGCAGCGGCAGTTTCCATTCTGGATGTGATCGGTGAAGAGAGGAAGTTCCTCAGTCGTGCAGGGGCTTGTGTTGTAGAGAAACTCGTTGATGAAGTTTCATGGAATCACATTAGGTTGCAATAACTTGTTATGTGGATAACATTTATTGAAATAGAATTGATTTCTCCAATAAGATCAAGTCCCCGGTGTATGTTGAAGGAGTTTGTGCCATCCATGGATGAATGATGTTGCATCTGCTTCAGAAGTCTTATCATGGGATAAATTCATTTACACTTTGATCGTACTGGTGTTGAATCAGTGTGTCATCGTCGAGATATTTGTGCTGAAGCTAAAGGCGCCATTATAGAAGGTGTACTCTTTGATTGGAAGTACAATTTGAAGTCTTCTTAGATTCTTGAGCGTTGAAGCGTCATATCCCTTGAGATCTTAAGTTTGATCATCTCGGCCCTGAATATCTTATGTTGATTCAGCACTCCTTTTGTTGCAGTAATGGAATTCAACACTTGTGCAGACATCAGAGCTTTCTGATTTTGTGGCACACATGAACACTCCTGCAAGGCTACGTCCAAAGTGTTCCTTGCCATGTTTGGACATCATCTCAGTAATGAATGTCTCAGTGTTCGATTCGGAGAAATTTCAGATTCAACCACTTGGTAAAATACCAATGCGGTAAAGCTACCATTCGTCTTGCAATATCAGAGTTGCCAGCATATTAAGTCCCCATGCTAGGATAGCATGTGAGGAAATAAATGACATAGACATGGAAGGAATGACACTTTCCTGAGTGCGGAACCTCTTGATGAATGTCTATGCATCTTTTGCAGGTTCTTGCATTAACCTCGTCAAAGTTCGAAATTCCTCCAAGTGCTCTGATGATGGAATGTCCGCCAAATCTTCTGGATCAGAACTTTCTTCGTTGGAGAGATGTGTAACCAAAGGCGCTTTGTAAGTACCCATCTTTTTAGCGTGGATCCATGCTTGTCTGAAGGACATGTCATATCTTGGATCTTCCTGATTATGTGAAACTTGGTTTCTGTCCAGGTTGAACTTATCTTCACTTTGAGAGTGATGTAGCCATAAGTATTTCCGAGCGTTCCTTCAAGGTCTCTGATTGATATGGGAGCATGAGTAGCTTCTTATCGAGTGATGCATGTGGATCCAATGGTTTTTAGTGGAATGTTGTTGATGGCGGTGCCAGCGTCGATCAACATTCTTCCAAAATCGTCTCTTCTGAGATTGACTGTGGTAAGCAGTCCCTAGTCATGCATCTCCTTGTTTGTGGATGAAGGTTCAGGGAGTATTTCTGGGATAGATAGACGTCTGATATAATGTGATTCGGTGCTGTGAACATGTATTTCCTTTATGCCTTAGACAAATAGAGCAGTTCACAGATATGCTCGATCGATTGAACTATTTCTTTGACTAGTTGTTCAGAGAGTGTAAAGGTTCTGACTGGGAAGGATTCTTGTGTACTCCTTCAGTCCCCAGTTGAAGCTATTATGAATCAACCTTCTCTTTGAAAATATTGCAGTCACATGTTGGATGATTGGTGAACTTATGAAGGAAGCAGTACCTGTGAATATTCACTTCTTCTTCAGTTAGCTGTCTCCTGATGAATGTCAATTGGGTTGCACCATCTTGAATCCAGACTTCCATTAACTCGACCACTTCTTCAATGAGAAGAGGGAAGTTTGAATATGTCTGATCATTTCCTCGTTTGTTGATGCAGGGTTGAGGTTTGTGCATTTCAGGATTGGTTATCCTTTCTTTGCGCTTCCGAAGGATCCTGAGAGATTGGCGAAGTATGCTTTTGATGTGGTGCTTCGGCTTTCCTTCTGCTTCCTTCAGCAACAATGTTCATGGAAGGTTGGAGGTTGTATCGTCTGTTGAAGAGACACTGAGTATCACGAGGTTCTCATTCTAGGTCTTTCTCTTTCCAGTAAATCATGCGCGGTAGTTGCTGATCGCTTGCCTGCTTCATGAAGTTCTGAAAAAGTCTGGAATCGAAGATTCTCCGACAAGGGTCTGTATATTGGGATCATCCCGTTGTGTTCATGCTCTTCTAGTGCCTCCATGAATCAACAGACGTGTTCTCGAGCGTTCCCTGTTCCGTTGTAGTGTGGACGTTGGGGAAGTGTAGACCTTCGGGAGAGGAATTCTTTGCATAGCAGCAGGATATGGAAGTTGATGACGATGAATCAATGTCTTATCTTTTCGTCGATCCTCCATAAAGCGTTCCAGGACTTCACGGGTAAAGCTTGCAGGTTCCTTCGTTGGTGGATTGTCTGCAGCCTTATGGAATTCATCATTGTCTATTACATGGATCGGAGTGGCTTCAGGATCAGCAATCGAAGATGTTTCTTTGGATTTTCCCTTCTCTTGAGTTTTCTCGGACATCTTGTCAGTGAGAGTTTTGAGATGATTGCACAACTCATTTTGTGTTGCAGCCATGTCAATCTGGTTTTTGGCAAGAGTCTCTTGCATCTTCATGAGATAAGCTTTCCTCTGGTTTCTTCAGAAGATTCGTTAGGTGGTGAATTGTTGATAGTGCTAGTAGCATTGCTTGCAGCATTGGTAAGAGTGATCACTGGAGCACCAGCACTCGTAAGAGTGGTAGTAACATGTGGCGTTACATTGCTGGCCGGAGGAGTGGTATTAGCGGTACCACTAGAGCCTGCAACGTTGAGAGCAGTAGTACTTGCAATGGAAATACCACTAGAACTTGTGATGTTAGAGTCGGGTGTTGAACCCGGATTGGTAACTGAAACATACCTAAGATCGACCATCTTTGTGATAATTAACTGAAAATCATTTATGAAATGAAGGAGGGACCGGTTACATGGGATGATGAATCAACCATGTAGCGCCCAGATGCTCAAGTGAGCAAAATACCAAAGTCTCTTGAAGACCAGTTGGTGAAAGGATGATTAAATGATGGTTTAATCATTTGTTAAAATAATGCTCGTCTGAGCTCAGGTGTTAAAACCTAATTATGAAGAGATGAGGGGCCGACCAAGGGATCATGAAACCGGCCCTAGTTGGTCGCAAGATCGACTGACGATCATTTTATGAAGTTCCAAGTTGTTTGGAAGAGTTTTGGACCTAATACGTGCAATTGCGCTAATTAGGTCAAATCGTGAAAATATGTGGGACCGGCTCCTTGCAAGCCAAGGAGCCAACCTTGGTCGGTCAAGGTAAAATGCTCATGTCATCATAGCGTTCGTGTCCCAGTCCAGAGAATTTTGATATTTTCTAATGTGCGTTTGAGCAATATTTTGAGAAAATATGAAGAAATCAGGGATTTTTGCTGAAACTGAGAAAACTTCATGAGATGAAGAAAAATAATAATAAAAATAAAGGAATCATGAATTGTGGGACCGGCTATGGCCAAGGCATGGCCGGAGCCCGGTCCCAAGACACTTTTTCTAATTTTATAATATTTTTCATGATTTTAGGGAAATCTCATAAAATCAAGGAGTTTGTTGAAATCAAGGAGTTTTCATGAGATGAGGAAAACATAAAAAATAATAATAATAAAATAAGGAGCGTGTGGGACCGGCTAAGGCATGACCGGCCGGCTAGGGCCCGGTCCCACGAGTTTCCCTAATATTATATTATTGTAGGATCAGAATCTCGCAACGATAATGTCTCAGCGAAATTATCAACAACACAACACAACAGTGTCGCAGAACAATTTCAGAAATGATACGATAAACGACGTCAGCTAGAATCACGAGAAAGATGTGATAGTCCTGCGAAAATTAGAGAGCTTGCGAAATTAACATTTGTAAGGTTGCGAGAATGTCTGATGTAATGTTTTTGATGATGTTGTAGTAATGAGGTTCAAACTCTCGGACTTGTGAAGATTAAATTTAAAGATTTAATAAAATTATATACAAGAATATTAACAAAGTGGGCGAGAGGTAACCAAGACACTAGAATCCACTATTACACATGAATGATGTCAAATATTTCATAACTCTAATTATCCTTTTAATCCTTTATTTCTTAATCCACAAATAATCAAACATATTCTCAAAAATTAATTGTATCCCTTAAGCATAGATTATCTAACCAAAGCATAACCTATCTAATTGAATCACAACTAATGAAGAAAATTATGTAAACTTTTAAGAACTCTGCAAAAGCAGTGACTAAGTGAATTATAATTAAATATTAGAGAAAATGAAATAGTTACCCATTGTTCATGTGTGAATAGCTTCATCCATTGCCTTGGTTACGAGAGAATTAGCCGCTCATCATGTTGAAAAGCCTCTCAAAGAATTTCATTGATGCTCAAAAATGGTTTACAAATGATGAGAATATGAGAAATACAATAAAACCGGGTTTGTAACAATTATATTTGTTACAAACCAGAGAACTACGACCCTCAGTGACAAAATAAGACTGTTGCAGCTGTGTCGCAAACGCTGTAGCAAATAAGTCTGCCTGATGTACGACCCACAGGTGTGAGTCGTTATTATTGTAGCACAACGACTGCTGGTGCAGGTCCGTTCTTCGTGTTCTTCATGTTCATCAGCAGCAGCAGCAGCAGAAACCGAGTTTGGGAAAACTCGAATTTCTTCTTCTCTGGCTCTCCTCAGCCCCCCAGACTCTCGAAACCCTTTCTACTCAACCCCAGCAACCTATTTATAGCCAACATACCCATCGAATCTCGCTCATTCACTCCATATAATTCTCTTTAACTCGGCAGTAAAGAAAATATTTCTGGGAATATTTTCTTTCCTGTTTCATCTTCTCACGCGTTTTCAAGCCTCCAAATTACCAATTTTAACTCCTTCACGCTCCAACAGGATGTGAGGGTCTTCCATGCACGCACAAAACACGTTGAATCTTCTCCAAATCACGTGAAACACGTGATATACACGAACTGCCCTATTTTCAACCCGTGAATCGTTTAGCTGATTCTAGCCAATTCTGGTCGAACCAAACGCCCACAGTGAGTTTAATAGGCCATATCACAACTATCTACCAAAAATCAGCCATTGAATCTCCCTAGAACACGTTCAACAATTCGATCAAAAATCTGCAGAAGTGTTCTCCATTTTCCCGCCAAAAACAAAATTCAAATTGAGAAGATGACCTCCCCCTAATCCTGTACTGGGGTGCGAATAGCAGATGCCTTTTGGGGTGACCTGGGGTCCCCATTAGTAATTGAGGTGAGTTTCGCCCCATTTCTCTTCTAGTCGATCTTGAATATGATTTTGTAATACTTCTCGATCTTCTACTCTATTATGTCACTCTATCGTACATTCATTTAAGACAATTGAAGATTTTCATGATAATGTTTTGAGTAGAGTATTCGCAAGAGATAACGATGGAAGAGAAATTATGAATATTGCGAAAATCTCGCCACTAGAGGAATGGCAGAAACAAATTATTTCTTTTACCGCAGAAGAGATTCCCGAAGGTGAAGAGGTGCATGATAATCCATTGGTAGTAAAATTAGTAATTAATCCAAAACCGAAAGAAGATGAGGATGATGAAGCTGAAGATTCATGGGCAATTAATAGAATTCTAGTCGATACTGGAAGCTCTGTGAACATCTTATTTATCATACTTATAAAACTATGGGAGGAAGATATGATGATCTTATACCATCAACATATAAGATATATGGTTTTAATGGTACTGCTAACAAGCCTAAAGGGGAGGTTACTATGCGAATTCCATTGAAGGGAATATCTTCTGAAATCTTATTATGTGTCGTTGATGTAGAATCACCCTACAATACGTTAATTGGTCGACCTTGGCTACATGGGATTCTAGGTGTAGCTTCAAATTTCCACCAGTGCATCAAATTCGCTCACCCCAGTAGTGTAGGAATCATAAAGGGAGATTGGGGGTTGAAGGAAAGAGGTGTTACGAAACAGAGATAGAATCTTGCGAAGGAAGAGCAAACAAGAAGGAAAACTGGCGACACAAAATCAAAGATACACAGAGAAGTGAGAGGTTGATGGTGGATGCAATCGAAAGAAAAGAAGAAGAGATGTTGCGAAACTAATGCTAGCTCAGAATAAAAATGATGAACATACCACTATCAAGGAAGCAGTAGTAGAAAATAATAAAGAAGCAGAGGATGGCAAAGGTAATAAAAACAGGAAATGTATGAATGATTAAGTTGTTGCGACACTCTCGCAATAAGTAAAATTCTTAAGACTACATTTTATTGAATGATAAAATTGAGATTGCGAAATGCAAATACAATATGATGATATACGAGACTCTCGCATAGATAATGAATTTTACAGAAGATAATCAGAGAAAAATGACAAAAGAGAAAGAGGCGAACCTTTATGGCGTACACCCTAGTTCGCGAATACAATTTCGCAAGAGGAGAATGTAAGACCTAAAGTATGTCATATAAGGGGGTACCTGTTGCATGGCTCAGGGAAAGGCTACACCGCCACCGGAACCTGAGTCATGGAGATTTGGGGTCAATAAAGCCCATCCGGGAGAGGCACCTTGGATTCTCAGCTTAAGCATATGACTTAGGTTGGGCGACTAAGGTAATAAGGACTCTCCCAAGGAGTGCAGATCTGATCAAGGCGCCGAGGTACACGGTTGAGTCAAGAGTGCCAGGGACGTTTGAAGCGTACTTTGCCATTCTTGACAAGTCTTGGCTTATACTGCACTCGGCCTGAAGAAAACCCCACTTAGGGTGCAGTCTCGTAACCATAAGCTCTATAGGTAAAAGGGATAAGAGGCTGCGAAAATAACTGGTTGTTGTTAAGACTGGATGGAAGGATCTAACCTTGTATGGTAGAAGTACGCCTCCTTGAAGGGGCAACCAGGGGGAGATAAGGGCAGCACCCTCCATTAGGGAGCTGATAAGTGTCTTAAGACGCAAACGTCATGAGGCTTTTTATTCGCAAGGGTATTAAGGCTTGTCATATTTGTGCAACAATCCTGAAGAGGCAATAATACAAAAGAAAAAGATAAGACGAGATCAATGGGTTTTCGCATAAAAGTGCGAAGACGTCCTGCGATTTCGTCGCAAGACGACAATGTCATGGGGCTTTATTTTCGCAAGAATATTTAGGCCTATAATATTTTCGCAACATTCCTGAAGAGGCCACAATACAAAAGAAAAAGTTAAGGCAAGATCAATGGGTTTTTGCATGAAAGTGCAAGGAAGTCCTGCGATTTTGTCGCAGTGACAAGAGGTGGCATAATAAGACCTTCAATTAGGAAGGCAAAATAAGACCACACAGGAATGAAATTTTGAAAAGAATCAAAATTCACTTTGCATAAGATAGCGAAATTATACATAATTAACTGCGAAATTGAGGCATAAAATAAGAAAAATTTATAAAATCTCTCATTTGGATACAAATAACAGAGGCAAGTATGGGAATGAACGAAATTAGAAAATGTTATTTGTCTCCATATGATAAATTTACTGAAAGATTCAAAAATTAATGATTATATTGATTAACTGTATTGCAAGAAAGAATAGTTTTAATGAATGCAGGTCAAAATGAAAGAAACACAAATATACAGAAAGAAGGAATAAATGTACAAGTATTACAGAGAATCAAAGAAAGAAACAAAGACTACTTCTTAGTTGATCCTTCATTATCTTCATCAGACTTGTTCCCTTCTTCGTCTGCGTCAGAATCTTCATCACCATCAGAACCTTCATCACCATCAGATTCTTCATTATCAGCTTCGCTATCAGAGATAATCAGACTGGGAGTATTCTGTGGGATCTCTTCCAAGAGACAAGGATAATCAGAATGTGGGATATTATGATCGTCACAAACCATTTGGATAGTTTGATTGCGAAAATGCATAGCATCATTCTTAAAATTCGCAACAGTGATCTTGATTTGATTCTTTAATCTAGAATACTTGTCGTTGCGAGAAGAAAGATTCTTTGCGAGTTCCTCCTTTTCAGCTTCGAGTTCCTCAATCTTTTCACGATATCTACTTTCAGAATCTGCAAGCAAAAGACAATCAATTATTAACTTGATGAAAATTCATAAGAAGCAAAATATTAGTAAAGAAGAACAGTTAGTAACCTTCTCTGTCAGAAATCATATCTCTAATCAAGGCTGTATGCTCAACTTGGAGACTAACATTTACACCTAAATCTTTTCTAGCATCATCTAAGATTTTCGTATCCCAAACAAATTCATCCTCATTACTTATAGGAAGACGAGAACGAATTTGATTTTCCCTTTCGCAGAGTTCGATGTTCTTGCGACTAGCTTCATCTCGTTCAAGTTGAACTTCAAGAAGAGTCTCTTGGAATTTCGCCAAAGCCTTAGCACCTTGATCAGATATGCGATCCTTATCATCTATGAGACCGCTAATTTTGGTTCTTAACTCATTGGTTTTCTCTTTAGAATCAAGAAAGAGACGCTTAAATCGGTTGACTAAGACTAAAATAGATCTATGGTCAATTTCTAAGAGGCGAAATTTAGATCTAAGCTCATTTAGAGAAAGAGATGAAATTATATCATTTGAGAAACTATTTAAAGAATTGTTAAGACGCTCAAGAAGGGTATCATTATCCAAGGCATTAGGAAATGAACGAAGAAGGGTAGCTTCATCAGAAAGACCATAAATGTCTGCAAAAAGGATCATTTAAATAAGATAAAACAACAGGATGAATGAATGAAGGGAAAAGAGAAAAGTAACATACCGTAAAGCTGATTATTAGCTTGCTGAAGACTAGATATTTTGTTCTTATACGAAGAAGAATCAATTTCTAGTTGTCTATTTTTCTCGCGAAGACCTTTAACTTTAACTTCAGCTTCCAATTCTTCATTCTTTGTGCGAAATTGAAGATTCTTCTTTTCAAGATTTTCGCGTCTCCTCTCTAGATCCGAGGCAACAAGGAAAGAAGCTTTTCCAGTCTGCGAGAAAATATAAAAATATTAATATAGAAAGAAATTTTGAGTTATGACAATGAAGAAATAAAAGGATAAAAATATACCAGACTATTGAGGGAATGCAAGAAGTCGGGAGTCACTGATCTAGAAACTCCACGAAGAGAACTATCACCATCCAGCAAAGGGACATCGCAAATTGTAGCGAGAGCCTTGCAGGTGTTAGCTAATTGGCTATCTCCCATTCCTTGCAGAGAATCAGAAAAGAGGCCAGAGAGCTTGGCCATAGAAGATTCAGGTGGAAAATCTTCACTTGCGGAAAGATCATCATTGTCCTCATCATCCTTGTCACTTTCAGAATTTTCATGAGGAGGAATATTTGAAGGAGAAGAATAACGGACTTTCCTTTTCTTTGAAGGAGGAGCAGTTGATTTTTCTCTGCAAAGAGCACCTTTACCTTTATCACCTGTCTTCGCAACATCAGCAGACTCTTCTATTTCAGCAATAATCTTCACACATAGATAGAAATAAGAAATGGAAGCAACAGTATACAGTTTAAAATCATAAGAGAAAATTTCTTACCTCATCTGTGTATGAGTGAAGAGCTAACAGAGTACTAGCTTTCCCAGTCCTGTTATAACTATCTTTCAGTTTTTGGATCTGCAGAATGTCGCAAGAGTTAGCGAACAAAATAATAAAGACAAATAAAGAAATATAAAGTGAGCTAAACGGGAAGAAACATACCTCTTTCTCCTTCTCGGGCCAAGAGAAAACCCAAGGTTGATAAGCAGCGAGATTCGCAGGAAGAACATTTGACCCAGCAATGTAAGGTCCTTTTAGCATTAAAGGAAAAACACACCATTTATCATCTTTGGATTGGCGAGGAGTTGTGTTCTTACCAGAATGCCAGTCAATGTCTTGCATGAGAATTTTAGCTTCATCAATACTATCTTTCCTTTTTAAGCGAATACCCCAGCGAGTATTCTCTTTCTTCATGGAGATCAGTTCATAGTTCTCAAAGAAACTC
Organism: Papaver somniferum; assembly: GCF_003573695.1. Lineage (NCBI taxonomy): Eukaryota > Viridiplantae > Streptophyta > Magnoliopsida > Ranunculales > Papaveraceae > Papaver > Papaver somniferum. The sequence goes on from NC_039362.1 coordinate 82,035,300, forward strand.
GCTACTGTGTATTTCTCAGCAATTATCTATAGGTCTGCGAATTTAGGATCCCTAAGTTCTTTGGAATACAGAGATCCTTTACCAGCACCACGGTTAGCGAACTCTAGCATCATACGGATGCAGTCCCCACTCAGTTGGAAGATAGCTCGCGAAAATCCCGAGTGAGCGAGAATTTCATAGAATAGAGGAATATCTGGGTCATAAAGAGGAATGGGGAGACCTGCGAGAATCTGACCTAGCGAAATTATGATTGATTGATCATCACAATACTGATCAGAGAAAAGTTTGACAGAAAGAATTGACTTGGCACTTTCACCAGGAATGGTAGTGAGTGTGAAACCTTTCTCAGCAAGATCTTTTTGAACATCTTTTAAATTCTTCTCATGTCTATGACTACTTGGAGGCATATTTGAATATAGAGTATGGGAATGAATGAAAAGTAAGAAGATTGAAGGGGGAAAATTACAGTAGTAGAACTTGCAGAAGAATAACAGAGTTGCAGAGATGAGAGAATAAAAGGAGAAGAGAAAGTAAAAAGAAAGTGGAAAGAAGTGTAAGAAGAGTATATAAAGGAGATTTTTTTTACTCGAAGAAATAAACATCATTAAGACGAAAAGGCGTGAGCGGTTGAAAAGCAGCGGTTACAGAAGACGTGTCGAGAAACAGATGGAAGAAAGAATACGTGTGATAAATGCAGAATATGAAGAGATGAACAGCTGCGGCATTTCTCACATCATTCTCTACTTTGCAGAGAAGATATGAGAAGAGGCAAGATTTAGGATCAGAATCTCGCAACGATAATGTCTCAGCGAAATTATCAACAACACAACACAACAACGTCGCAGAACAATTTCAGAAATGATACGATAAACGACGTCAGCTAGAATCACGAGAAAGATGTGATAGTCCTGCGAAAATTAGAGAGCTTGCGAAATTAACATTTGTAAGGTTGCGAGAATGTCGCAGACCATACCCGAAAATAAAGGACAGATTAGTTGTCATCCACTATGTATTTCCCTATAAATAGTCGTTCAAGTTGTAAAGAAGAGGAAGAAGATCTTTTTGAGTAAGAAACAAGTAAATAGGAGAGAGAAAGTCTAGAGCAGAGGTCATTCTTGATTCCTTTATCTTTTCTTGTAAGAAAATTCAAAGATTGATCAATAAAATTAAGAGTGCAAACCTAAATATGAGTTGAGTAATAATGAAATCATATGAGGGGTGTAGTACAGGATTTCCCGTAACTACAATTATTTTTCATGAATTGAAAGAAGTATCATGAAATTAAGGAGTTTTGTTGAAATCAAGGAGTTTCCTTGAATTGAAGGAGTTTCCATGAGATGAAGGAAACATAAAAAATAATAATAAAAAAAATAAGGACGTGTGGGACCGGCTTGGGCATGACCGGCCGCCGGCTAGGGCCCAGTCCCACGAGTTTCCCTAATTTTATATTATTTTTCATGGGTTGAAGGAAATTTCATGAATTTAAGGAGTTCTCATGAAACAAAGGATATTTCTTAAATGAAGAGATTTTCATGAGATCAGGGAAAACAAGAAAAATATGATAAAACATAAAGTTAGGCGTGGGACTGGCCACGGCACGACCGGTCGGCCGGTGGGTCCAGTCTCTCAGCGCCATGATTAATATTTTATTGTTTATTATTTTCTTCCTATTTTGCATAGGTTCATCGTTCCTTCGTGTTTTGGAACGCTCGTTCGTGCATTCATGTGCTCGTTAGTGCATTATATTATTGCTAAGTACACTTGCACCATTTTGGTCGGAGCTTATTCGACAGTGCTCAGATGCCCATGTGTTGAATATTTATTACTAACCCATGGAATTCTTCTGGGAAGAACCATGAATTGAAGTAACGAAATATTACAAAAAAAACTAGAATATTTTCCAGGAATTCAGTTAATGAATCTAATGATTTAGGAATAATTAATTGAGGGCTCTATACTAGTACGATCGTCTAGGAGCATTAATTATTCAGGAATTGAGTGATATGAGCTTGTTGAAGCATCATATTTCTTTTATATAGTCAGGGAAAACATTGTTACATCCTGAAGACGTTATTGCTCTATACTAGCAGACAAGCTGTCTAGGAGCCGTCCAATCTTTTGATTCTATAAAGAAGTATTTACTGAAGTTGCTCAGTATTCATGAGATATGTCGTTGCCTCAGTTGAGCGACTACACATCTACATATACCCTGAGAGATAGTATTCTCAGTCAGAGATTCTTGTGGCATGAGATTTCATGCTTTCGATAGGAGACATGAGCCTCAATACTCATCTGTTTGCTGGATCAGGAATATGTATAATTATGGGTTTACGATTTTATCCTTTGTCGAAAATCCACCATCTACATTAAGTTCCCTGGTTAGTGAGATTCTTGTGGCATGAGATTTCATGCTTTCGATAGGAGACATGAGCCTCAATACTCATCTGTTTGCTGGATCAGGAGTATGTATAATTATGGGTTTACGATTTTATCCTTTGTCGAAAATCCACCATCTACATTAAGTTCCCCGGTCCCATCATATTTCGGTCAAGGTAATATCCTCATGTCATCATAGCATTCGTGTCTCAGTCCTGAGAATTTTGATATTTTCTAATGTGCGTTTGAGCAATATTTTGAGAAAATATGAAGAAATCAGGGATTTTTGCTGAAACTGAGAAAACTTCATGAGATGAAGAAAAATAATAATAAAAATAAAGGAATCATGAATTGTGGGACCGGCTATGGCCAAGGCATGGCCGGCCGGCCAAAAAGCCCGGTCCCAAGACACTTTTTCTAATTTTATAATATTTTTCATGATTTTAGGGAAATATCGTAAAATCAAGGAGTTTGTTGAAATCAAGGAGTTTTCATGAGATGAGGAAAACATAAAAAATAATAATAATAAAATAAGAAGCATGTGGGACCGACTAAGGCATGACCGGCCGTCTAGGGTCCGGTCCCACGAGTTTCCCTAATTTTATATTATTTTTCATGAATTGAAGGAAGTATCATGAAATTATGGAGTTTTGTTGAAATCAAGGAGTTTCCTTGAATTGAAGGAGTTTCCATGAGATGAAGGAAACATAAAAAATAATAATAAAAAAATAAGGACGTGCGGACCGGCTTGGGCATGACCGGCCGGCTAGGGCCCGGTCCCACGAGTTTCCCTAATTTTATATTATTTTTCATGGGTTGAAGGAAATTTCATGAATTTAAGGAGTTCTCATGAAACGAAAGATATTTGTTCAAATGAAGGAATTTTCATGAGATCAGGGAAAACAATAAAAATATGATAAAATATAAAGTTAGGCGTGGGACTGGCCACGGCACGACCGTTCGACCGGTGGGTCCAGTCTCTCAGCGCCATGATTAATATTTTACTATTTATTATTTTCTTCCTATTTTGTATAGGTTCATCGTTCCTTCGTGTTTTGGAATGCTCGTTCGTGCATTCAGGTGCTCGTTAGTGAATTATTGCTGAGTACACTTGCACCATTTTGGTCGGGGCTTATTCGACAGTGCTCAGATGCCCGTGTGTTGAATATTTATTACTAACCCATGGAATTCTGCTGGGAAGAACCATGAATTGAAGTAACAAAATATTACGAAAAACGTATAATATTTTCCAGGGATTCAGTTAATGAATCTAATGATTTAGGAATAATTAATTGAGGGCTCTATACTAGTACGATCGTCTTGGAGCATTAATTATTCAGGAATTGAGTGATATGAGCTTGTTGAAGCATCATATTTCTTTTATATAGTCAGGGAAAACATTGTTACATCCTGAAGACGTTATTGCTCTATACTAGCAGACAAGCTGTCTAGGAGCCGTCCAATCTTTCGATTCTATATAGAAGTATTTACTGAAATTGCTCAGTATTCATGAGATATGCCGTTGCCTCAGCTGAGAGACTACACATCTACATATACCCTGAGAAATAGTATTCTCAGTCAGAGATTCTTTTGGCATGAGCTTTCATGCTTTCGATAGGAGACATGAGCCTCAATACTCATTTGTTTGCTGGATCAGGAGTATGTATAATTATGGGTTTACGATTTTAGCCTTTGTCTAAAATCCACCATCTACAGTGGTGATTTGCCCTTGCGATTGGTGGTGACGGTGTGGACGGGAACTGCAGCTGTTGGTGTTTATGCAAGTAGATGGAAACATGAATGAATATGCAGGTGGTCTGGATGTATGGAGATGGCTGTATGCAGGTGGCTATGAAGGTTTAGTGAATGGAATACGATGGTGATGGAACTGCAGGAGGTATGCAAGCAGGTGTTGGTGTATATGGTATGCAGATGGTGGTGGAGATAATGGTTGGAGAAGATGTGATGATGCAGGTGGCATGCAGTGCGAACTGGTTGTGGTGATGACGAGAGGAGCTACAGCTCCTCCCTGTTGGAGGTGGTGCTCAGTCGCGGAAGGTCCTTAGATTGTAGATGGGTCTTCTATTTATAGCTCTATCCTGCCTTGCGTGCTACTCAAACTCTTCTTCCTGCAAATTCGAAACAGACAGAGACCCAAGTTTCCCAACACAACCAGGGTTCTAAAACACGGCTTCAAACTGCTCCATTGATGCACATTAATCGACGGCAGAGATATCAATTTGCTGGCTGTTTTCTCGGCTTAAACTCTTCCCTACATAATCTCGATTTCTCAAAATAGGTCTCTATCCCATGACTTCTGGGCAAAACCCTTGTAGTTCGAACCCTGGAACACATGACCCAAACTCATGGCTAGCTGATGGCAAACCAGCAACTTGACGTGACTGAAAGTCTCTCAGACATTTTCTCGAATACCTGTGTGCCAGAAACTGGTAACTCAGTTTTAACCTTGCTGGTGATTCCTAAGGTCACTGCTCCTTCCCTGCTTCAATTTCGCATTCAAACACACAACCCCAAACATTTCTGATCATCAAAACACACTTCAATCGCCTCTGCTAATCATGACTTAGCCTTACAATCGATGGCAGCAGCTTAGGTTCTTGGTTGTTTTCTCGGTTGAAACCGTGTCCAAATACAACCCAAATCTTCTTTAAACTCGTACCCAAATCAAACCCATTCATTTATAATCATTCACAATCTCAAAACTGCACTTCAATCTTCTCAATTGATCACCAATACTAACGTTAGTAAGAAGGTTCTGCACCATGTTTTCTCTCGGCTTGAACTCTGTCAATGACAATTCTTTCCTTGCCTTAACTCCTCGGATCTGTTCCATGTTTGTATTGATCTCTCAAATATCCATTAACCCTTGGCAAGCACTCCTTGGCTCAGTCTTGAAAGAGATACGGCAGTGAACTGAAGATGCAAAGAAGTGGTCGTAGCCAACTTCTATCTCTAGGTTAATAGGAAGTGGGTGGTGGCCCTGATCCGAGAAGCTTGGGTGCTTCAGTAATTCTTACTAAGCCTACTATCCTTGCCACTTTGCCAGGCTTCAAGTCAGTTAACTCCCAAAATTTCCAAACAATGAATTAAGCTTCAATTTCTTTTCTTTTTATGCCGCATGACTCTAGTCTATAGTACCTATAAAAGCAAAACAAAGCATAATAACAAAATATACAAGAAGAATAGCTAAGAATAGCAACCAAATTGATACTCAAATGATATAAATTAGGCTCCTATCAAAATCCTATTTTCTAAGATGTAAAGTATGATTTACGGTTGGGAAATTAAGAACTCCCAACCGTAAACAGTTTTAGAAATTTATGTTTTTTTAACTCTAATTTAATCGAATCGAAGTTTTTTGGCAATCAAAAGCAAAAATAAATGGTGGGTTTTCTTAGTTTTTCTTTTTATGACATCGTGATGCGATGGAGAAGAAGAAAAGAGGAAGAAGAATAATAAATTTAAGTTATTTTATGATTATCACCATCATCACAATGATATTATGATCATCATGTTCATCATAATATATGATTAAGAAGAGGAGGAGAAGAAGAAGAAGATAATTGACTAAAAAAGTAAGATTTTGATTTCCTTAATAGTAAGGGTATTCTTAATATTTTACATAGATTAGGTCTCCCCCTATCACGTTTTGGTTGCAATTAGTATTTTAAGCCCCCAAAGACCCTGTCCCCTACAACCCCAATAATAGGATTCATTAAAAACCTGACATGTAAGAGTTAAAAACACTTTTAATAAAGGACGAGTGATGGGTCGACCCATAATATTTAAGTAAACTTGATTGAATCTCTACCATTGATATTAATATATACAACAACAACAAGGCAATGTTAGATCTTGTAAAATTTTAGCCTTAACTTCGATTAAAATCTAAATAAGGAAACGAGTGTATATATACCTAATCTAACCAAAAATCTTTTTTTTTTTTTGTTTCTTTCTTGTAAATCCATTCATTACCCCCGACTTGGTGGGAGAGAAATCCTCACCTAGCATTACAATTTGTAAGATAAGAGTTGTCACGCGTCATACATTACCAGTTTTCTCACATCTAACGAGAGTTGAGGAAGTTATAAGCGCTAATAGGTAAGTCTCGCCTTATAGGCCTATTAGCAAGATTACAATTTATAGCACTGAAATACATGATTAAGTTTTTGACTGAATTTAAGAAATCATTTTCCGAATCATTCTCCCTTTGTTGCACCTTCCCGATGAGTTGCCTGCTGACTTTCTTGTCTTCCATTGCTATGTGAAGCTCTTTCTTTTTCTTCCTCCTAGCTATCAGGAGGGCTACGATCACTCATATTGATTGGGCTTCTTTGATGTTTTTTGAATTTCTGAGGACTCGTGCAAATTCTGTAATAGTAAGACTGTTGTTGCAGTCCTTTCTTCACCGTTGACGACAAAGTGAATGTAAATTGAGCATTTCTGATTTAGTGATGTAAGCTGCATTGCATTCCTTTGGTCTGCAGTTGGGTTTTCCAATGGTATTAGCTGAAAATAGTGAGTTTCGTTGCTCCAAAAGATGTTGTCTAATTAAAGCAATATTAGAATGTGGATTTTGTGTTATATCCTCAAAGTAGTTTTGAAAGTGAGATCTCCATATGTACCAACAAATGGTGGCACATATTTTTGGGAAGTCAGTTTCTATTTGGTTTCCAGGCAAAGGGTTTATGTACCAAGAGAGGAACCAGTTTTCAATGATCATATCAGTTCTTTGAGTGATATTGTGGTTGATGTCATTCCGAACCAGACTACTCTACTAAAGCTATAATGGATTAAGGTGTGAAGAGCTTTTTCTTCCCCATTCTGCACATGATGTAGATAGGGGATATATCCTTAATTCCGTGGTTTAGGTTCTTATTGACAGGGAGAATATTGTGGATAACCTTCCAAATGAAGATTTGAATTCTATGGGCAGTTTTTAGCCCCCGGACCTTTTTCCAAATATTAGGATTATTCTCTATAGTCCTTGATGGAATGGTAGACTTAACTAAAAAGTTTTACACTTTCCAGACAGAAATGCCACCTTTAGTATTTGTGAACCAGATTAACTGGTTACTTTAACCCTAACCAACGTCTATAGGAATGTGTTTGACATTTTCATCCCACTCTTGGGTCGAAGACTTGGTTAATGAAATCAGAATTCCATTCTCCAGAATCATGATCAATTAGCTGACTAACAAGGGTCAAAGTGTTTTGTATTTTTGGTTTTATCTATTCTCTTGTTATACAGTTTGGGGAGTTCAAATGGATCCAGTTATTTTACCAGATAGTGATGGACTCTGCATTACCAACCCTCTAGACATCATTCACTTGAATTATTTTGAGACCTTTCCATAGACATTTCCGCAGCTAGGAGATGTTGGGAGAAGGTTTACTTTTAGTTAATAGGAGAGGAGAACAAGATTTGAAGTATTTTGATTTCATGATTTTCTCCAAAGGCAGTCTTGGTTGTGGATTAAACGCTAGACCACTTTAATGATCATAGATAGGTTGAACTCAACATATTTTTTGAACCCTAGCCCCCCCAATTCCTTTGGAAGGCACACAAAAGACCATTTATCGGACATAGACCTTTTGTTTTTCCCCTCCTTGTGACCCCAAAAGAAAGTTCTATGTAAGGCATCCATTTTCTTTGTGACGTTTTTTTGTATGACAAAACATGTCATTTGATAGGTGGCCAAAGAATATACCACATACTTGATCATGACTGATTTTGCGGCAGGGGTAAAATGCTTTCCCCTCCAACCTGGTAGTCTTGCTTTAATTTTTTTCAAGAATGGGTTCGAAACATTGAGTTTTTGATCTATGGGTGAATAAATAGAGACCAAGATACTTGTCCTCAATCTTGATTCTGCCTACTTTCATTATATCGATTATTTCCCTGGCCTTCCTATTTCCCACACTCTTTCCGAAGAAGATTCTAGACTTATGGTAGTTGATGAACTTCAATGTTAGGGTTTCACATGGGAACCAGAAAGAAGAGAATGAAGTAGATAATGAATGAATGATCAATATTAGAGATAAGAGCACCGAGTTATACTCCCAAGTATCTTAATGAGATGAATAGTGGGTCAATTTTAAAGTGTAGGCAACCACACTAGTTTTTCGCACGCGTACAACTGGGTTTAGTTGCGAATAACAACCGTATCGAACAGTTGCGAGTTTCGTAACTGCTTTAAACTGTTGCGATTTTTTTGCAACTAAAATTAGCAACTGAAAATTTGCAACAACTACTAAGTTGTTGTTAATCTGAGTTGCTAAACCCCATATTTAGTGTAGTGATTCATGGAGGTAGAGCCATGGCTTGGTATACTCAGTGGCACTGAGTAGACCGCTCGGTCTTGATATAAGTGCTAACTGTTATATCATCTAAAAACCACATTTTACTTTACTCACACTTTATCCACACCTCTAATCCTACACAAATCTCTTTTAATCTCTCATCTCATGTTAACTCTCACACTTATTTTCCTGAAATTTTCCTTCATCATCTTGAGTTCCATCATCCCAAATCAGAGTTCGTTTTACTATATAAATAAGCCAACGATGTTTGCAAAAATTTATGTGTCATATCACATGATTTAACATAATAATTTTTGGGCGATTATTCATCAGTAAGTTTGCAAAAAATATCGAAAACCCTCACAAGCATAGTGTTTCTTAGTTGAGTTATTGTTTCACCCTAATCAACAAAGCAGTTTGACAATATGTAGTTGTAAGAATGCAAGTAAACATCGAAAAATAACTTAAAGAATGGATGAACTTGAAGGAATATTGGAAATAAGATCCTTGGATGAACTTAAAACAATATACGACAAAAGTTTTTTATTCGAACACTCTTTCAACGTCCTTAACGGTGTGAAACAACTTAACCGTTATCTTTAGTAATGAAGATTCGAGGTCAAAACCTAATTCAACTTGAAATCGAACATCTAGTAATTTGAATTAAATGTAATTGAATTGAAATTTGATTTTTAATATTTATATTCTGGGTTTAAGTTTTATTTCTTGAACTTTTTCATTAACTGGAAATAAAATTACATTAAAAGAAATAATACTAAGTAAGTAACATAAAACAACATTTATTATACTGTCGTTCATTAAGGTCCTATCCTTGAAAGTCATTTTAATTTGGCGCGCCTATTAATACAGAGGTAACTTAATCAGTTGAATAACTCTGATGAGTTGAAATAGAAGGTTGCTCTTCATAACCTTTTTAAAAACTACTAAGTTCATTTTTTCATAGTTTTTTTTTCTTTTCTTCTTCTTCTTTCGCGGGATGGCTACTTCATAGTGGGGTAGTTAGTTTTTCAATTTACGTGGTTCGACAAATTTGATAAATTGTGCCATTACAGGTGTTAGATCATAGCTCGGTTGAACCCACCAAGCGTTGGTATGTCAAGTTTGGTTGTCATATTTTAGTAAACCAAAAATCATTTAAAGATTCGCTTGATTATTTACCAGAGTCAACTTCTTATAGGTTAGCTAGAAAGTTATTAGGATATGAGACATACAAGTATTACTCGAAGACTTGAAGAATGTTAAGAAGTAAAGAGCTACAACGATGACATCATCCTTCCTCTTGAGGTTAGTAATATTTTGACTTGAACTGTTTCATTCCTAATGTATCTTTCAAGTCGTGCTATATTGAAAACGTAACTGCGAAGCTGTGAATGATTATACTCTGGTTAGACGTAGTATTAAGGAATTATAATACTAAGTATAACACCTATCTTCTGAACTTCGTATATAAGACATCGACAGGATTATGTATGGGTATCGATGAAGATTTCGTCCTAGGAAACAATGTTTTATATTCGTTTAAAGGAAGTACATTCATAAACTTGTTTTGTGAATCGAAAGGGAAATCGCTAGGCTTATTGGTATTGTTATTCATTGCAAATCTTTGGATTACCAATATGTGTGTTTAGTATAACCGCTCATAACTTGTTTATGTTCTTGGTAAAACTAATCACAATGCCTGACTTATGTATCAGTATGACTTTTATTAGTGAAACCAATCTTAACTAATCACCTAAGATGTTATGATAGATATTTGTAATTGGTGTGACCAATCCTAGTCATTGGGTAACTGATCCTAGTACTTGGTGTGATCGATCACAAGAGAATGTGTAAGAAATCCTTGCAGTAGGTTAACAAGTCTTAGTAATTGGTGTAACCGATCCTTTGACTTGTGCAACCGATCACAAGTAATACCATGGGATTGTGGTAACCGATCCTGGTAGTTAGTTAACAAGTTTTTGGAAACTATTGTGACAGATCCTAGTAGCCACATGGAGGTAGAACCGAAACTTGTTTTTGGTAGAACCGTTAAACCCATGATTGTTGATTTAATATTTGATCAATCACATAGTTCTTGGAAATCAGATGAACCAAATGTAAACTTGTTTGGAAGTGTGGCAAATCAGTTCCAAGATTGTAAATATGAAAAAGGATTTACAAAGTAAAGATGTCGACATACTTTGAACATGTGCAGTAATTTTTATCTATTATTGTTCAAAGATATTCCTTAATAACTAAAGGAGAATCTCGGATCGAAATAAATTGAGAATCTTTTAATTAAGGTTTTTAGTTTTATATGCTTTTAATTTACAACAATTAAATGCATACTTTAGAAAATAAAAATTGGTAATGCGCATTTACTAATTGGAGATTTTCTATTGAGATTTCGGTCAATATTTGGACAGAGCATTTCCAGGAATTATGAAAACCAATTTGGGCTTTTATTGCATATCTTTGAGAATATTCGGTTTTGGAAATTCCTTGGTGTCAAAACTTCCTTGGTCTATAAATATTGAAGTTTGCATTTCAAGCAAACTAATCCTCAGAGCCAGCAAAACTACCTTGTTGTGTTGTTACTGGTGGAGCCGTCTATTCGGAGAGGAAAGTCTCCTAATTAGGCGAAATCTCTTACGACCGCTCGTTTTAAAGACTTCTTTGGGATTCAGAAGCTCTACGAGTACCGTTGGTGGGAAACTAGATAACTTCAATTTATTATTAGTTTTCGATTGATTTGATTGACTAAGGGTTGTTGAACTTTGATTGCACCTAGTTTGTTTATGATTGAGAATCTTGTCTTCAGATATAAGATTCACTCAAACTAGATCGAAGTATAGACGGGGATCTTTAGACTGTTTGTAGATCTAAAGATGTCTTGTGATAATCTATCATTGATAGACTCCGTTCTGTGTGTGATTGATCACAAGAGATTCAAGTTGTTTGTGTGCAGGTGTTTATTGAAGATCTAAGAAGATTTGAAGACAAATAAGATTTCTTATTTGAGCTCATAATCTTTGGTGTGCATAAAACTTGATCGGCTGGGGATCCAACTATAATCGGTTTATCTTTTGATAGATTGGATTGATTAGTTGTGTAGATCAACATCAATTCTTAGTATCTTGATCAGATCCTATTATTGATTGCATAGTCTAAACAATTACTTTGGTAGTTGTTGAATAGATTGATCTAAGAACCTAACAAAGGAGTTTATTGGGATAAACGGACGAGCCTTTTGTCAACCTCATATCACTTGTTTGAAAAGAGTTGTTACAGAAAAAATTTGTTGTTCCTTTACTGTTTGGAATATGAACCGAAGGAATTGTTCCAAGTGCGTGACTTATTGCAAGTTGGAGGCACATGGATACTAAGGGAACTAGGTGAACTATAGGTTTAGTTGCTTGGTCTCAACTATACGAAGTTGATTTAGATTTTGTATAGCGACTTAATCCTGAGAGTATTCAATTCTGGACAAGGTCCCGGGATTTTTATGCGTTTGCGGTTTCCTCGTTAACAAAATCTTGATGTGTCTTTTACTTTTCTATTTTCGCAATTGTAATTGTTTTTGTTATAATTAGAAGTAAAATACACAAACGTTAATTCCTAATTAATTGATAAGCAATTCTATAATGTTTGGTTAAGTCCGAACCTATTATCAAGTAATCATACTTCGTTGTTGTATTGTCTCGACTCAGTCCATAGACAATCATTTTCGGAGAAAGGACTTATAGGTGGAAAAGTTTTAAATTGAGGTATATTTGGGTACCCTCGTCTTTTCAACTGGTGGATTTTTTTTAAATATTTTTTTGGGAAAAAGAAGCTTTAAAAAAACCCTAAATTTTTATTTATCAGAATAACTCATTCAAATTGAGGTTTGAAGGATCACATAGATCAATTACATCAATAAGCAGGAAAACACAGATAATACAAGATTTATCGAAACTTAAAGAATTGAGATATGAAAATCTTATTAAACTTCTATATATGTTGAAGGATTGGATATCCTTATAATGGTTTCAAACCATTTTGTTTCTTTATCATTAAAGATATCATATGCTTCCATAAAAGGGAAATAATTAATATGCCCAAATTAATGTCTTCATAAACGATCTCCATATCGGAAGAAGTATATCGTTTTCATTCAGAACATGCTTCATAGCTATGCAAATCCAAATCCACTAAAAAAACCCTAATAACGGATAAAAAAATGAGTCCTGATAATGCTGTGAAACCATCAGACGATCAAAAAGCCATAAAAATTATTTAGAAACAATTTTTTTTTATGAAAGAAAAGTTAAAAAATCAAACAATAGAATCGTACAAGACTTTGGTAGCCTAGCAACAAGCTGAGCACCAACTCGCCTCTGAATAGCAACATCTAGTCTATGGAAAAGAAATTTCCCAACATCTCTACCGACATCATTACTAACTAGGCAATTTTTCAATCTCTTAAAAAAACACAAAGTATCACCCCCAGGTCCCCCCAACGTGGTAAAGGTAGTATCCCCAACCCATAACCGTGTGAAGTGCATTGATCCAAGTATTTATTGCGTTTGCGCACAACAACATTGGCAATAGCTTGACCTGGGAAAAAAGCACGGATACCATCACCTGTAAAGGGAGAGAGCCTGTAACATCCATATAAATATCTTGACCATTTTCCCAATTAATATAAATATATACAAAGAAACAAACTCGATCCGCCCAATAAATTTGAAAAAAATCAAACCAAAACGATCTAAGTTTTGAAGGAAGTAATTTAGTTTAGTTTTTTTGTGGGAATGTTATTATTACCCCTACTATCCATGGGATTTGCACAAACACCCTCGAGGGGTAAAAACAAGTCCAAAACAAAAACACAATTTGTTGACTTCCTTTTTTAACCTTCCACCTTCGTTCATTCTTCCTCAACTCAAAATCTCAGAAAATGCTTCATCTCTCCTACCACCACCATCTGCATCTCTCCCACCACCATCACCATCTCAATCGTCGCCACCATCACCATCTCAATCACCGCCACTGCATTTTATACGTTTGGTTTTCAACAGATCTATAAATCGAGATTTAGGTTTTCGACTTCAATCAAATCTCGAAATCAAACTTCATAAATATCATCAAGAGATCTTCTTCTTCTCATTTTAACTGTAATTTCTACATCAATTGAAGACTCAAGCGATCGAGATAGAGTTTTAGGTTTTCGGTTTCGGTTTCTGGTAAGTATAGATTTGATTTTGACGACGATGACGAATAATGGCTTGAATTATTGGAAATGGGATCTTATGTCTTGTCAAAATAGGGATGAAACTGAGCTGTTGATGTTGTCTTTAGTGGTGAACAAGGAGGAATGAAAAGACTATTATTAACGAATTTGAAGTTAGGGTTTGAATCCAGTTCAGAGAGGAGATGTTGTTTTCATTGATGTTGTTGATGGATTGAAGAGATTTAAGAAGAGTTGAGAAGCGGGTTGCAGTTGAATTTGATGGAGTTTACATGGGATTTAACCGAGAACTGTTGTTCCCATGGTTGCTTTTCAATGGTTATGAAGCTACAGAATTGCAATAGAAGAGTGAACTGAAATGAGTTTACATGTTGGTTCTGGTGGTTGCTATTGAAGCTGCAGAGTGGAATCATGGATGAGACATGGAAGGAGCTGAGCTATGTTGTGTCCTATGGTGCTGTATGGATCTTGTGATTGATGCTGCTGTAGTAGGAGGTGGTTTGTAAGATACAGATGGTGTTTGAATCCAGGGAATGAGTGAATGAGCTGGAATTGCAGTGATTGGTACTGGTAAAGATGCAGGTGAAGGAATTATAGTTTTGGTGATGCTACAAATGCAAAATTGCAGCTGTTGTTGTTGGAGTTGAGCTATAAGTTTGTGGAACAAGGTTGCAGTTAGTAAAGCAGTGAACAAATGGGAGTTGAAGTGCACAAAAGTTTAGTGTTGCAGCTGAAGCCTGGTGAATAGAGATGGGTTTGCATATCAGTTGTTAAGTATAGCTTACTGATGGATGTTGCAAGGAGAATGATGCAGCCGATATATCTGCCAAGGTGGTTACTTATTCTTCAATAAGAATTGATCTGCAAGGATAGATGTATGTTAGGAGTTAACATTGCAGCTGGTATTGATGTGTAAGCTCTGCAGCTGAATAGGTTGAGATGATTTTGATGGTTACAGAGAGATGATGGTTCTGTAGTGGCCTGATGGAATGAAAGGGTTTGTTTGAGTGCTAAGATATCAAAGTTTGCAGTTCATGGAGCTGAGGTGAGGTGTTGTTGAGTTGCAATTGCAGAGAATGAGCTGGTGAGTGGAATTTGAGTAGTGAGCTAATGAATGAATGATGTAATGCTTTTTATTACTGGGTTTTTTGAGGTTATAGTGCATCTACAGTTAAGAGGTGTAGTTGATGGTCGTGCATTGGTGATGTTGATGTTAAGAGGCCGAGAAGATGATATTGCAGGTTTGTTGATCTTCCAATTTGATTTGTTTGCACCAATGATGGTGGTAGTGGATATTGCAGTGGAGGTGGTTTGTTGTGTTAGAAGTAGTGGTTTGTTGCAGTGGACTTGTGTTGGATGCGTCAAACTATTGGAGACAACTTGACCAAGTTGCTTCCGCTATTGGAGACAACTTGAGCTAGTTGCTTCATTTTTTTGGAGACAACTTGAGAAAGTTGCTTTCACTTTTGGAGGCAACTTGAGCTAGTTGATTCCAGTTTGGAGGCAACTTGGTTATATTTTTGGGTCCATTCATTCATCTGAAATTATCTTATACATATATCTTAGAGTAGCTGTTGTGTTGAGTTGTTGATGATGGTTGTGCTGCTGATGCTCATGCTTTAAAGTCAAGAGGATAAATGAATGCTTAGGAAGTTCAGCAGGAACTCAATATAAGTTGCAGTAACAGAGATGGAGGATATGGTGTTGTCTGGTGGTGGTTTGAATTGTTGGTTAAGCACTGATGGTGTGGTGAATATGTGAGTCTGCTTACTGGGTTTGTAATTGAAAATGTGCTAATGCAGTAAAGAGATATGAAGCGGGAGATGCTGGTATGTGATTTTGATATGTATATGTTACAAACCATGAACATTTGTGTAGTTTTATACATCAGTAGTTGTAGTATATCTATTTGGATGTGATTTTGTATGTCATTTTGCATTAACAAACATGTGGTGCAACGGTAGCACGACTGACCCCATGTCAGATGATGCGTGTTCGACTCACGCCAGGTTCATTTTTTGTGTATACTTTTCATAATGTGGAAACAACTTGTCCTAGTTGCTTCCATATGTGGAGACAACTTGAGCTAGTTGCCTCCATTATTGAAGACAACTTCAGCAAGTTGCCTCCATATTTGGAGACAACTTCAGCAAGTTGCCTTCAGATTTGGAGACAACTTTCAGCAAGTTGCTTCTAGATGGTGGTGGTGGAATTGGTGGTTGTTGGTGGTGATTGGTGGCGGTGGATGAAAGTGGTGGTGGTTGGTGGCGGTGGTGGTGGTTGTCGGTGGTGTGCAGTGGCGTTGGTTGTCGGTGGTGGAGGAAAATGGTGGTGCTGGTTGGCGGTGGTGGTGGTTGGCGGCAACGGTGGTGGTGGTGGTCGTTGGTGGTGCTGGTTGGCGGTGGTGGCGGTTGGCGGTGGTGGACAATGGTGGACAGTGGTGGACAGTGGTGGTGGTTGGCGGCGGCGGTGGTGATCATGGGCGGTGGTGGCGGTTGGCGGTGGTGGACAGTGGTGGTGGTTGGCGGTGGTGGTGGTCGTCGTCGGTGGTGGTGGTTGTTGGAGGTGGTTGGTGATGGTGGTTGTTGGCGGTGGTGGACAGTGGTGATGGCGGAAAGTAGAGGTTTTCATTATTTTTATTTTTTTTTTGAATAGTGGTTAGTGGTAATGATTTTGTATATACATTACAAAAAGAGGGTACTTTATTAATGTATTATGTGTAGGGTATTTATAAAGTTCAAAAGGGTATATTTGCAATGGATCTCATCTCATAGTAGGGATCCTAGTTAGTAATTCGGGATTCGGAAAACGTACGGAACGGCAAACGTACGAGTATTATACGGTTTTGTAAAATCCAGATTCGGTCCAAAATTCGGTCAACGGGACGTGATTCGTCAGTAATTCGGAACGGCATACATACGTGTATAATTCGATTTATAAATGTGAGTTCGGCTCTGAAAATTCGGTATCTATATATAACAAATAATTTTTATTTATAAGGTCATAGACCAATTTTTATGCATATGTGTGAGTTATTTAAAGAAAAAATAAACTTAATATGATGATATTAATAATATATACAACATTAGTTATCCAAGAAGACGTCGTATGGTGGTTTAGATGCTTGGTTAGTGAGTTTGAGATCTCTCTCACCTTCACCTTCAAATCTCTTCAGTCGTTTTTGTTTCATAAAAATTTCAACACTTTTAATATTCGGTCGTGTATGCTCGGGAGGCAGTAAAGCCCATAAAGTGGAGTCTTTAAAAGTAAAAGCTAAAGAATTTATGGCGAATTAAGCGGACGTATCATTCGGGATACGTAAAATTCGTGAACGGTTCGCGAATAATCCGGGAATGCCACATAATACGCGACTTGGGTTCGGAGTTGCAAACGTACGCGAATAAGACGGTAAAATTCGTGATACGGAAAAATTCGCGAATGATTCGCGAATCATTCGCGAACTTACTAACTAGGGTAGGGATATATAGATAATGTTTTTTTTTTTTTTTTCCTAGGTTCGGACTTCGGAGAGAAAAGGGGAGGAGAGAGAAATAACCTCCAACAAGTTTCCTTGGGCCTGGAGTATATCCTGGAACCACCTAGATGGGTATCCGAAGCGCGATCCACACCACGCTCCGCAGGTACAAATACATTTGATTTTCATCTCCCAGACAGAAAAGGGATTTTCCCCAAATTTTACTCTGATTCTAGAGAGAAAGAGAGTAAAGATGATGGCGGGAAAGCAATTATCAGGCGATGGTTTTTCATCAAACCTTGCCGGAATGTCAAAGAATCAACTCTATGAAATCATGTCTCAGATGAAAGTAAGTTCTTTTTTTAATTTAATTTTTCGCTTAATTTCAACAATTTTTGAAATTTAGGTTTTGATATACTTTCTCAAGTTAACAAAATTGAAAATACTAGCAACGTTTGATTTTGATGTGTACAGACTCTGATAGAGCAAAACCAGCAGCAAGCGAGGCAAATACTTGTTGAAAATCCTGCCCTAACTAAAGCCCTTTTTCAGGTTTCTCCTCTTTACTTTTCTGAGGTTTAGTTGTAGGTTGTTTTCTTCAATCAGGGTTTGTTTAATGATGTTGAGTATAAGAACATAGTTAAAAAGTAGTACTAGGGATCATTTGATCTGCAATGATTTTATTTGATTTAATCATCTATAATCTGTCTACTGAATGATTTCCTGTATCTGTACATTGGTTTGGTGTGAATGGCATCACAGGGAGGATACGATGCAATTTTCTTCTATTCGAATAATTTGATATTGCTTCTTATAAATAGATAGTGTTCCCCCTTCTTTTGGTTTTGTGGCCAAAACATTTAACTAAAGAGCAAAGTCTTGAAAGAAACCGGATAAGATAGATTTTGAAATTGGCTAAGTGGTCATTGCAAAGTTTTAAAGATGTAGATGTAGAATGTGATGTGATAAAAGATAACTATCAATTGCAACTGAAGGGATAGGGCAAAAAACTTCACAGAGATGAAAAACATGAACAGAAGCCATGCTATGAAGTTAAGGACCTTAAGGTTCATCTATTTAGGGTGTATGCCATTTGTTACCGAGATATATACATGTAGTTATTGGTTAAGTCGGTGTGTTTATGCTCTCGTTTCTCTCTACTTTTTAATTTTTGTAAATGTTTGAACTTTAGGATTTGTTCCTTCTCTGCTTACTAGATACCAATTAAACTATTCACACGCGGAGTGCCATTCATCAGCACTAATACGTTTCTTTTTTCGTTATTGTTTTGTTTTTTGGCAGGCACAAATTATGCTTGGAATGGTGAAGCCCCCAAATGTGGTATGTCTTTGCTTTTTTTTTCTATGATATTGGTGGAATGTTTTGTTCTTAGTGGTGAAGTTGATTAATTTTTTGACTTCCTTTGTCTTTCAGATGCCAAGCATCCAGCAGACAATGTCACAACCTCCTAAACAACCAGTGCAATCAAGTCAGCAGCTTAATCCTTCAGTTTCACAGTCACATCATGATCAACTAAGTGCATCCCAGAACCACATTCCAGCTAGAAAGCAGCAACCAAACCAGTCTTTCCCCCTCCCACCTGTTTCCATTCAGACCATGCCGGCACATTCCCATTCGATGCTGCAGCAACCAAAAGGACATCCAAGTGGACAAATGACCTCCATGTCCTTCCCCTCACATATGCATAATATGACTTCAGGGCCTCCTCATCAGCTTCCCTCACTTCAACCTCAGCAAGCACCCACTATCTCCAGCCAGCCACAGCAGACATTACACACATCTGGTATCTCTCACTTGCATCCGCAGCCGCAGCCACCATTACCATCACAACCTAGGCCACCCTCTATGCAACCGTACCAGCATCAGGGATATTCACAAATGGGTTCTCATATGGGTTACCAGCCTACTGGTGTATCTCAGCCCCATCTTTCACAGCCTTCATATAATGTAAGAAACTGACATTAATTTTGATATTTTAACCAAAATGAATAAGTTTTTTCTCATTTTACTGCTTATGTTGCTAGGAAAATTGATGAAGGTTAATTAATTTTTGAACGTTTCAGTCAGGAAATAAACCTTCTGGTAGCATTGGCTCTTCTTTTCCACAGGGACAACCACCACTGCCAAGTCATCCACCACCTCAGTCACTATATCAGGTATGTGTACTTACCATTACAGTTTTTACTTTAAAATTGGTATTTCATGCTACGATATTGGGAGTACCGATATTCTGTGCTGGACTTAAATGCGCACCTACTATTGATCTACATCTCTAGATTTATTTTATGTAGGTAGTGCTGCATCTTTAAGCTGATGTCCTGTTTGGGACCTCCACCCATTATTTGTTAGTAGACGGTTATTGATGGTCGACGTAACACTGATTACAAATATGTTGAAGTGTACAAATTTGATATTTGTGTTTCCCTTTCCTTCAGCAAATATAGTATGTAGACACGCACTATTTGTCCTGTGCCTGTCTGTATGGTTTGATTGATAGCGCCTTTTCAGCATGAATTGTTTTTTGTTTTCGTTTTGTATATTCCCATTCACTTAATCAAGGCGTGTTCATAGAGCTTCATAGTTTTAAATCCATCAGACGGCAAAGCTGTTTTGTGAAAATATAAATTCTTATAGTTTTCATCGTGATTCCATATATTGTCTCTCACTTTTAAATGTTGTACACAGTTGTTTTCCTTTGGATTGGCTGCTCATTTATGGCTTGCTTTCTTGTGAATTATATTCTCTATTTCTCTTTTCAGGGTGGAGGTAGTATGCACTTAGGTCCAGACTACGGCGGTCAAGCTGGTAGTTCGATGCAAGTGGACAACCGACCCCCTTCTTGGATGCCACCAGGTTTACAAGATAATTCAGCAGGTGGATTGCAGCTTCCAGGCCCACCAATGACTGGTGGTCAGACTCAGATGGGAAACCAGGCCCCTCCTCGCCCACCAAACGTAACCAACTCTCTTTGGCTACCTTTCTTCCCATCTTAATGTTGGTTCTATCATTTATTGATTTGTTCCCTCTCTCGATTTGGTTGCAGTTGACAGCTGATATGGAGAAGGCACTCCTTCAACAGGTTATGAGCCTTTCACAAGAACAAATTAACCTTCTTCCACCAGAACAAAGGCATCAAGTACTCCAATTACAACAAATGTTGCGGTAGCTGTAGCCAACCAATTATTGTTGTTCTGCGTTGGTGGATCAGCATCACAAATTCTAGTCAAATTTTAGTTCGTGCCTTGTTGGATAAACACTTCTGGTTTCTTTTCTTTGTTTAATGCTTTCTGTATAATATCTTAATATTAATTGGGTTCCATATTCTCAGTTTTCTTTCATCTTTTGTCCTCTTTTTATGTTTCTTTCCATTGTACTTCAAATATGGGATCTATTATTTCCTTTCTTCTCTATTAGAACCAGTAGAATGCTAATAACTAGTGAACATTAGTAGAGAGATGCCTTTTGCTTGATGAAAATTCCATCTAGCACTGAACTGCATACTGCCATACTTGCGTTGAGTTCACAATAGTTCAGCATTCCAGTGTCCAAAAGCAAAACATTTCTCCTCGGATTTGATGTATCCGAGGAGAATCCAAGGACCCCATTAGGATCCTCAAAATCCAAGGACCTTTTGCAGGACTGCCAACCCATATTAATGGGGTCACGAGCCGTCCGTGGGGGCAAGAGAACACCTCTCTGCCTCCAACATCAACATTATACAATTCGCAACCTCCCCCGCATGTGGGGGCAAGAGAACAACACCTTTCTGGCAACCACATCATACAAGTTGCGATTGCGACCCCAGGGCTGCTATCCTTCCCCGGGTCCAAAGTGCGTGTCATACGTAACAATTAAACAAACAAACGTGGATTGAACAACTACCATTCGTCTATTTTCGAAATCTCGCAATCAGCCAGTCAAGCACTCAGGTATAGTGCATAATACACACTCTTTCCATTTTCTTCTAGTTGGATTCAAGTTAATGATTATTAATTTATTACCATCATGACGAATCACGTATCTAAATCTAGATGATTGAATTCTCTTTGTCGTACGATTCGAATCACATTTGAAATTGAATTCTTCTCCGAAATAATTACAGTTTGAATTGAATACTTCAACTCAAAAAACTCCTCCTCCTCGTCAAATTCGGAGAACCAGCTAAAAAATGGCTTGTATTAATTTTTCCACTTCTTCGTCCTGGGTAAATTATCTTCTTCGTCGTCATCATACGGTAATATAGTTATAGCAATAGCAATATCTACGTCATCCTAATAACCTATTCTTCTTTAAATAAATTTATTTGCTTTTTTTCCTTCTAAAGAAAGTTTTTTCGATTTCAAAGGTGAAGCCTTTGAATACTCGTGTCTTTAGATTTTAGGGTTACGCGTCCCATCATCATCAGTATCGTGTAGAAAGAGGAGATACATTAGCTACGCCATGGCGCCGAGGATAGAGATAGATGGAATTGATGATGAATTATCAAGAATTATAAACTCTAATCTGGATCATGTATCTGCAAGGCGTCGTTCTCATGAAGTATTCAAAGATATTCAGCTTGGAATTGATCATTGCTTATTTAAGGTTTGTGTTTGCAATCTTATTTATATGATATCTTCAATTTGATTATTAAAAAAAAAAAAAAAAGAGATGCCTTTCTTTTATAACATCTAATGAAACTGGATTGGGACAGAGTAGATTAGAATAGCTTAATGGAAAACTGAGATGATCCCATTACTCTCAAATTGCGAGTACTTAACCTCAATTTACCCTCCCTACCCTCCTTGGAGCTAGCTACATTGCGAAGAACTAGGTGGTTTAGAATCTTCATGTTTTGTTAATCCTTTGTTGACACCAATCATGTTTTTTATGTTGTGTTTCAGTTCAAAGATGATGGTTTGAAGACGAAAGAGGTACGTCTTTTATGAGTACATTAGCATTCAATTACACTGTTATTCATTTCCTCATTCTGCAATAGTAAAGTAGAGTATCTAAAGATGTAAAACAGCATCAAGATGCACATGTGAGATGTTAAGATAACACTTTCTTAGTTTGGACCATTTGGTTTAGAAAAATTGAAAAACCTCACACCTTGAATCCTAAGGGCTAAAGTAACTTCAATTGGGAAGAAACTTGCTATTCGCACCTCTTTATCTATAGGTTAGAATGTTAGATCGATGTCCTCGTTTATTTGTAGGGAAAATCAATAGGGGATACTTGTTGAAACTCTTAGCTTAAGGTTTTGCATTACCATGTGAAGTTGATCACTTTGGAAGCTTTTTTCTACAGTTGTATGAGGTGAATTCTAGAGGAATCGAGATTTTTTCTAAAAGCTGGCTTCCACAGACATCCCCTGTAAAAGCCATTCTTTGCTTTTGTCACGGTTATGGGGACACTTGTACATTTTTCTTTGAAGGTATGTAAGTTCCTGTCAATTTGTTTGTCAAGTTCTATACTATCCTTGTTTCTAGAAATAACTCAAAACTTATTGATTCCCGTTTACTGTTTCCAGGAATTGCTAGGAAGTTAGCATCATCTGGATATGGAGTTTATGCTATGGATTACCCTGGATTTGGTCTTTCTGAAGGTCTTCATGGCTACATATCTAGCTTTGACGGACTTGTAGATGATGTCATCGAGCATTATTCTAAAGTTAAAGGTGTTCTAGTTACTGAAATGCTAGCTTATGAATGTGCTAATCAATATCTCTCTGCTGACTTTGGGTGGCTTTGTATGGCAGAAAGTATGGAGTCCCAAGATGTACCAAGTTTCCTATTTGGACAATCGATGGGGGGAGCAGTCGCTCTAAAGGTGCACCTAAAACAACCAAATGCATGGAATGGGGCAGTTCTTGTCGCCCCAATGTGCAAAGTACTTTCATAAACCTAAAACTATTTGTTGCAACTTATTCATCAGGGAGACTTGGATTTAATTCAACTGTTTTCCACTTAGATTGCAGAGGATATGGTTCCCCCACTACTGGTGAAACAGTTGCTTATTGCTGTAGCTAATGTCCTCCCCAAATCAAAATTGGTTCCTGAAAAGGATATAGGAGAGATGGCATTTAGGGACTTGGAAAAGAGGAAACTGGTAGGTCTATTCTTGCTATTAATTATTTCTGGCCCATATTAGCTTGTTGCTTGTCTCACAAATCCACCTGCTATCTGGGATAAAATGCATAAACAAATCACATGCATTTCGTTAAATTTTGGCAACTTTTTTCCTCTTTGATGAATGCAGGCAAAATATAATGTTATTGCATACAGAGATAAACCACGGCTAAGGACTGCTCTAGAGTTGCTTAGGACTACCGATGAGATAGAACGTCGTCTGGAAGAGGTATGAAATACCCTGTTATAACTTCGGTAGCGTAAATGTTATCTTCTAAATTACCCATGAAGTCATATAGCTTACAACATATGTAATGCTTTGCAGGTTTCTCTGCCTATATTAATCTTGCATGGGGAGGGTGATATTGTAACTGATCCGTCTGTTAGCAAAGCGTTGTATGAGAAAGCAAAAAGTTCGGACAAAAAACTTCATCTAATTAAGAATGCTTCTCATTCTCTTCTTGAAGGTGAGCCAGATGATAGTATACTCGAAATATTTAATGAAATCATATGTTGGCTAGATGAGCGCACCATCAACAAAACCTAGTGTTAACCAATTTTTCCATTCTTTCATTTTCTGTACAATAATCCAACACTACCAGATGCTGTGATTATCTATTTGAACACAAGTGAAGTTATTTTTTATTCTCTGAAGATAGAGTATATACCTACGCGTTGATTTTGAATGATTCAGTTTCAATTTCACATTCATTTAGTACACAAATGCTTAACATTATTCGACTGTGTATAGCTGGTTTAACTGAAGGAACACTTATGTTATACTTATATTCCTGCAAGAGCAGCAAGACATGGCTAAGACCTAGAACAAAGTAAGGAGAAAGTAAAATACAACTTCGGAAAGAAGGGAGGGAACTGATTCATGATAATAGATGCAACAAAACAGCTGAAATCTACTTGACAAGTGGAGAATGAGAATCAAGCCAAGACACAATATCTTTGAGGACTGTTGAAATCCTTTCATCAGGTTCACCTTCTAGGATACAGTGATAACCTTCAGGATATAGCTTCAGGGTCTTGTCTTTACTAGCAGCCTTCTCATATAAGAACTTGCTAATTGATGGGTCTGTTACTTTATCTTCTGCTCCGTGTAGAACTAGCAATGGAGATGAAACCTAGAACAACAAATGCAAATACGGTAAGAGATTAACCGAGTGAATTTTGTTGGGCAACTAATTTTAGACCCACTAGATCAAGAACGAGAGAGCTTCCGGCGATCGAAGAAACAACTAACCTTATCCACCTGTGACTCGATATCCTGAGTTGCATTCAAGAGTTCGACTGCAGTCTTTAGTCGCATTCGACCAGAATATGAGATCACGTTGTAGACAGCCTTTAAAATGGTTGGATTGGAACGCCATTAGGATTTCATACTACTCGTACTTCTATAAGCTTTAACTAAATAAACACCAATCAACTTACCATTTTCTTTTTTATGGGGTCTCTGAACATTAACTCCGCCAAATCCTTCTCCGGCACCAATTTTGCTTTCGGTAGTACATTAGACAAGAGAGTCAAGACCGTTGCACATGCTGGCGATGGTTTCATATCATCTTTAATCTACGGTTTTTCAACAGCACAATTGTTACTGAAATGTTTCCAACATAATTAAAGGAATAAAGCTTGTAAGTTTGCTCACTTTACACATTGGAGCAACAAGAACGACTCCATCCCAAGCAGTTGGCTGCTTTAGATGAGCCTTGATAGCAACGGCTCCTCCCATTGACTGCCCTAATAGAAATCGAGGCAATCCTTTCGCTTCTGGTCTTTCTGTTGCAGGACATATCATGAAACAATCAACACTTCACACACACCTCTCTTGCTACAAAATCTACAAGATTTCCAGAATACCATTACTCAGTAGTACACCACAAGCAGCACACCTTTTATGATGTTAAACCTTTCAATGACATTATCGACTAAATCATCGAAACTCGATATGTAACCGTGCAAGCCTTCAGAAAGACCAAAACCCGGATGATCAACTGCATAGACTCCATACCCAGAAGCAGCAATTGCTCTGGCAATTCCTGAAAATCTTAAACCCCACATTTAGCATCATCTAAACCCCATCCTCTTCACAATGTATTGTAACTTGAAATGAAGCTCTAGCAAATGAACAAAAAAAGGTACCTTCAAAGAAGAATGTACAAGTATCACCGTAACCATGACAGAAATAAACAATACCCTTCATTTGATAATCAGATTTTGGTAACCAGCTCTTGCAAAATATTTGTAAACCCTTTGAATTTCTCTCAAACCACTGTACCAATTTTTTTTTGTTTTTGTACATTTTAGTAAAGTTCTCAACTTTATAAAAGAAGAAAAAGAATAATAATAATAATAATAATAATAAAAAAAGTAGTTGAGATTATTCTACCTCTTCTGTTCTGATCCCAGCAGGAGAATCCTGTTCAAAGAAAGTTGAATCCATTAGTAAGAAGATAAAAAGAGGGGTGGTGAAGTATGATCTATGATTCTAACCTTAAACAAGATATGATCAAGTTGTTGCTGAACTTCAGTGAAAGCGTATCGCACCCGTCTTCGAGCAGGAGCAGAATCTAAGTTCTGTAATGCAATCTCATTCAACTCGTCACTTACATTTCCAACCATTTTCTTAAATGTTTTCTTTTTTGCCATAGTTATCACTGATCTGAACTGATTCTTTTTTTGGTTGACCAAAAAAGTTGATTTTACTGATCTGTTTGTTTTGCATTCAAAACTGGGAAATTTGTGGAAGTTTGCTTCTCCATGGAGAAAATCGGAACTATAGCTAAGTAAATTTGATGTCTTTGTGGAGAGAGATGGACGAGAGAGCGCCATGATCATAAACTGAAACTTAAGAGAACAAATCAAATATAACAACCACTCTTATGCTGTTATGAGAGCGGCAGCAGTCATGAAACCCAGATAGCCAAACATGCTAAGCTATTTGGCACGATTTATAAATGGGGGGATAGACAATCAAATCCTAAGAGATTTTGATCGTCGGATCGGTCAATTAGTATTCCCCACTAGTCCAGCTTTAGTTTTAGACGCAGTGTACATATCCGCCTAGTCCTCTGACAATCTTTTGATGTGCATCCAGTTGAGCAAAACGTTAACATTGTATTAATCACACTTGAACTAACATTTCAACAAGTTCTAATATATCCAGATGGAGATTTAACCAGATTTGCCTGTCAAATTGGGCATAGCATTGAATTTTTTTTTCTTTTTTTTTTCTTTTCTGATAAGCCTCATTGTGTTTCAATGTTGAGCATTTTAAATCCGCCTTGTGGATACCCAAGTAGTACTATAATTAAGAGAGGAATTTCCTGTTTAGTCCAGAAAATCCGATCCGGGTTAATCTGTAGTCCAGCGGGATAAAACATTTGCTGGCTGGTCCAACAAAGTTTCAAAAAACGTAAAATTACAAAGCTACCCATGAGAAGAGTCCGTGTAAAACTTTAATCATCTTCTACAGTCCAGCGGCAGAAATCAGTTTTATCTTCTTTTGTATTCACTCAAATCTGAAGATCTATAGTACGATTTTGAGTTCCAGTTTCTTTATTTTTCCTGATTTCAATTTCATCTTCTTTATTTTAGTAAAAACTTAAAATCTAGGGCACGATTTTGAGTTTTATCTGAAAATCTAGGTCACAAAACCCAAATAATTCATCATCAAAGCAGAAGAAAATCAATGGGAAAACCCTAGATTCGGTGAAATCAAACAAGATTTTCCTATTTTTTGATGGAAATTCGTTTTGGATCTGATTTTGTTATTCGTTTTCTTGTTACTCCTTCACCAACAACAAAAAGGAAGAGAAACATTGTTACTCCTCCACCATCAACAACAATACAGAGAAAACATTGTTACTCCTTCATCAACAAAATGGAAGAAAGCATTTTTACCAAAAGAAGGTACAAATCTAAAATTCACTTCTAATTTCGCTTCTAAAAGGAACAATACATATCAAGATGTAATGTTCGATAGTTAGATTAGTGTTATGTGCATGATCTAATAGTACATATTACATATTGGTAGTACTTATTAATATGTAATGTTGAATAATTGGATTATTGTTGCGTGTACGATGCAGTACATATGAATATATATTTTTGTATTATGTAAACCCTCTTTACGCTCTCTATAAGCATCAATACATATCAATATGTATTGTTGTACTGTGTTACTTTGTACATATGAATATGTGTTGTTGTATTATGTGAAACCCTCTTTATGCTCTCTATAAGCATTAATACATATAAATATGTAATGTTGTACTGTGTTACTTTGTACATATGAATATGTATTGTTTTCCTTGTTGTTGTGTGTATGCATCTGTACATATCAATACGTTCTATTGTACTATGTAAAACTCTTTTTTAGTTCTCCGTAAGCATCAGTGCATATCAATATGCTTTGTTGTACTAAAATCTCTTTTATGCTCCCCACAAGCATCATTATATCAATATGTACTTTATCCAAAAGTGATTCGTTGATGCAGTACATATAATTATATATCGCATAGACCCTTAACCCTAGTTTATGCTTGAATATGATACTACAGTACATATTGACATGTACTAGGTTATTAATTGATATACCATATTAATATGTACTGTAATAGATACGGATATGTACTGTGTAAAAGCATTAGTTACTGATATGTATCATGTGAAACCAGTGAACCTTATTTCTTTTGTACTGCAGAACTAGCCTTATTTCTTTTCTCCTTATCTTGACTAGTACTGTAGAAAACTTGCACTTGTATTAGGTCATATCAACATGTGCTACCTTGCAAGAGGAAAATAACATGTAAAACCAGCATGTTTCTGATAAGAAATATTGATGTGTAATGCTTGAAAAACGGGGTAGTTTTTGACAATGTCAATTGTCGCCAGTACATATTCGATTATACTGGTAAAAACTGCAGTACATATCTGGTTGTACTGTGATAAACTTGGTGGTTTTTGACAGTGTCAACTGCCAGTACATATTTTCTTATATCGTGAAAAACTAGGTGATTTTATTTCCCTTTCAATAAATATTTGTTGCAAAAATTGGTTTTAACATTAAGCTTTTATGGAAAAACTTATTAGTTGCAGCGATGTGCACATGTTGCGGTGTATAAATATCTAGAATTTATCAAGTCAGCAGAAGCTTGAGATTATGAATGTGTTGCATAGAAAACGGGTGCTAAAAAGACTGTAAAGTTCGGAATTGAAGGCGTTGATCGTCACTTATTGTATTACAGCAAGGCATAACTCCGCTTGTTTCAACTTCTCCTTTTGTTTCAGTGTACAAAGTTTACTTAATGCAAGTTCCCCTCCTGAGTACATTGTTTTATATACTGTGGTTTCTCCGGATACATCATTTATATACTGTAGTTTTTCCATAGCATATCATTTGTATACTGTGAGTTCAACTCATATTTCCCAATAAAATCTTTTTATTTTGATAAACAAAGTATATACAATAATCTTCCAAAGTACAGGACTCATAAATCTACTACAAAGGCAGGGCTAGGAAAAGGTTAACAAAAAAATATTGGAAACCTTGAATACAGGCAGTACATCATCTACTAAAACCTGATGCACAAACTCAATTTTTTTTGTAATGTATAGTGGCATTGAAAAGTAAAGTGGCGTTAAAAAGTATGAAGCCTTAAATAGTGGCATTACATATCTTGTTGTAATGTAAAACCTGGGCAAAGAAAATTCTGCCAAAAAAACATAGCTCAACAACTCATCAAGTTGATGAGATATTTCCTCCAATCTCTCTCATCCTTGATGTCTACAACCTCAATGACTTGTAGCTGCATCTCCAGCGGCCATAACTGTTGTTGTTGTTTGTTTTTTGAATTTAAGCTTCTTCTCAAACATCACCATAGCTTGTTATATTTCATACATCCCCTTCCGCAAAACTGTCATCTGTCAAAGACGTAATAAAAACTATCAAGAGTCAATGACTTAACCATTAAGGACTAGAGAACGCTAAAAATACAGAACACCCAAAGAATCTAGCACACTCCTGCAAACAACATCAAGATTAGAATAAAAACACATTAAGAAATAGACATAAATGAATTAGTACATTTTGATATGTACTGAGTAAAAACCTAGTACATATTGATATGTATTAAGTGAAAACCTAGTACATATTGAGATGTTCTAGACTGTTTGCGGCAATTGGAAGTTGCTGACTCTTAGGATTATTTTGAACTATAATACTTACAACCTTGGCAGCCTTTGCTCGGATGCCTGCACTCGAATTCTTCAGGTGTTCAAAAAGGGGGACTAAACCACCAATTGTATGCAAATCTGTGACACACATACAAACTAATTACATTATATAAAAAAAAAATCCCAAATTAATAAGGTATCAACTTACCATTTTCCATGTCAATGAATTCAACATGCTCTTGCAATTCATCCAACATAGCTGCCAATTATTAAAACAGACACAAAAAGTAACAAATTAAAATCCAAGCCGACTCAAAAAATTACAAATTAAAATCCAAAGTGATATACATCTCATCATGTAAACAAATGTTTGCTTATTAATCTAGCAAATAAACATCAGGATTCGAAAAAAATGCATTAAGAATTCACATAGACAGACACAAATGAATTAGTACATGTTAATATGTAATCTCCCCACAATGTTCCTGGTCCTTCACCACATTGTAAACAACTTCTGGCACAATTTCTCAGTCAAACACCGGTTCCAGGGGAACACTGCAAGGGGCATATAAATTTCCTATCCATATTTATACTATATTCCCTTAATATTACTGCATCAAAGTACATAGTTCATCTTCGTTTAGATGTTTTACATTCTCACACAGAATCCAGAATTATGTCAAATGAAAAAAAGAGCACAAAATAATTGAATGCTGAGAAGGTATCAGCAGCAACACTGTTTTTCTTTTCCCGAGTTTGCAAATTCAGGGCAACAACAATCACATATCCCTGTTACCTGCTCAGCATATGTATAATCACAACAACCATTGAATGATAAATGAAGTAAAAAGAATTGCAAACTCTAGCACAAGTTTACATGTTAGAGCTAGTACATATAAATATGTACTGAGTGAAAACCTAGGACATATTAATATGTACCGAGTTAGATCATTTCCCTGCATCGTCAAATGTATATGTTACCCATGGCCTCCAAATAGGAAAATTGAATCCAACCTCAATACCATTTTTCATCAGATTGGTGAATTATAAATTTACTATGGAGTGTTTTATATAAGATAAATCATGAAAGAAAAATGTGTTGAATTCCTATTCATATTTATATACGCGTCATATTACTGCCTCAAAGTACATAGTGCAACTTCATTTAGATGTTTTACTTTCTCACACAGAATCCAGAATTACGTCAAATAAAAAAAAACACCATATAATAATAGATCGCTTCGAAGGTACCTGCAGCAACAATGCTTTTCCTTTCCCGAGGTTGCAAAGTTAGGACAATGTATGTATCCATGTTACTTGCTCGACAAACAGTTAAATCTTATAACCACAACAACCATTGAATGATAAATGAAGTACAAAAAATTGCAATACAAATCTACATGTTAGAGATAGTGAAAACCTAGGACATATTAATATGTACTGAATCAAAGCCTAGTACATAACGATATATCTTACTTAACCATTGGTCTCAACTCGCATAATTAGCAAAAAATCACTTCACACACACAATAGGTTCAACATACAAATAAAGAAAAAAAATATTTCAATAACATCATATAGTATATACCTTGAGAAACTTCTGCATTTTACACATGCATGGTGTAACAACTTGATTTCACACGTATTGACACTAAAAATGTTACTTACATCTAAGAATACAAAAACAACATAAACATCTATAAAACTTAAAGATCTTAAACTAGGAATTACTGGTTAATCCTGTTTAGTAAATTGATAATAGTACCTGAACAATTTTACCCAATTCTAAATCCCTTACTAATCCATGGCTAATTAGTTGTCTACGGACTCATATTCTTCACATTTCATATGTTTGTTACTATCAGAATATAAAAATGATGAAAAACCTAGTTCTCGCGTCATGAAAAGAAAAATCAGGAAAATCAATCAATAAGAAATCGACGAGGAGCCGCCAATTAAACCCTAAAAATATAAAATTAAAGATGAGGAAAACAAACATTAACAATTATCATCGTCACTGATTTTGGTTTGCAGAGAATTAGATTTCCTTGGCTTTTCTCCATCAATCGCCATGGCAAAGCTCTTCGTCGGATAAGAAACTGAAAGAAGGAACTAGATCCAGAATGTTATCATCGTACGAGGGAACTTTAGGCATTTAGGAAAAAACGCTTCATAACTCTCACACGTGTTTGGACTGGGGGTTAATTCTTTTGGTCCAAAAACATAAAATCGGACTACCGCTTAAAAATATCTAATGATGGACTACACATTAAGCGGGTTCTAGTAAACAGAATTAACCAGTAATTCCTAGTAATTAAGATGAACCTAATAGCATATTAGACAAACTTTTTGTATTGCTAGTGTAATTTGCTACCTATTCCTCCTAGTGAACCAGTCTATTTTGTAGGTAATTTCAGTACTCTTTTAGGTACTGAAGATAAGAATGGTGGTTTAGAGGTTGACGACATTGACTTCCATAGTCATAGGAGTTTTCGTAATGTGTTTGCTTTGCATGATCCTGGCTTCTCTGGTCCTAGGTTCATTTGGTCTAATATGCAGCATGTCCCTAATTTTATCCTTGAGAGACTTGATAGATGTTTGATCAACCAAACTGAACATCTATTTCCTAACTTGTATGTTAATAATTTGCCTAGAGACTCTTCTAATCACTGTCCTATGCATATTGGTTTTAATTTCGAAGAAATTTGTATCCCTTAACCATTTCACTTTATGGATTGAAAATCCGACTTGTAGGGATATCATAGCTAATTCTTGGCATGTCAATGTCGCGAACTCTCCGGCATATAAATTAAAAGGTAAACTCTTGAGCACCAAAAAAGGTCGTAGAGACTGGAACAAATCCTCTTTTGACAAATTAAAACTAACATTTGTACTACCATAGAGAAGTTAGTTGAAATTCAAACTTTTAACCCAACTAACTCTAGTTCTATCTCCAGACTCAGAGCCAGATTGGAGTATTTGTACAAGCTTAAGGAGTTGAAGATAAATCTACAAAGGTGTGGCTTACGGAAGAAGATAGGAATTCTCCCTATTTTCATAGAGTCACACTTTTTTAGAAGAAATATAAACGTTATAAGTCGGATAAAAGATGCTACTTGTACTATATCTTAGATGTTAGGGATAGTATAAGCAATTTTTTTTGTAGATTATTTCAATATTCTCTACTTCTCTCATCCCAACAGCATCAGGATGAAATTCTCTAAGAACTTCCCGTGAAGTCTCTGAAGAAGATAATATACACCTCAACAACCATCTAACTGCTGAAGAGAATGTTGTTTTAAATAAGGGAAGAAAGACCTATGCCCTGATGTCTTTACTGGTCTGTTCCACCAGAAGCACTAGGATATTGTTTGTTGATACGACACAGACTTGCTTTAAAACTGAGCATATCACCAAAGTGTTTAACCATACTAATATAACTTTGATACCTAAAGTTCCCCTGGATGAGTTAGTGTCTCAATGTAGACCCATTGGGCTGTATAATTTCATATATAAGATTTTGCCTAGAACTTTGGATAGTAGACTAAAACCCTTTATGGATAATCTGATCTCCTAAAATCAGAGTCCTTTTGTCCCAAAAAGGAGTATCTTTGACAACATTCTTATAGCTAATGAGGTTATCTACACTGTTAACCGTTATAAAAGGAAAGAAGGCATTGCTTCTATTAAGCTTGTCATATCCGAGGCCTATGATAAATTAGAAATGGTATTTTCCTGAGAAAGTTTTAACTAAAATGGGTTTATCTGACCATTGGATTAAACTGATCAACCTATGTCTGTTTATTGTGTCTGACTCTATTTTATTAAATGGTGTCCCATCTTGTTTAATTAGTCTGGGGAGAGGGTTGAGACAAGGATACCCTCTCTCTCCTTACCCGCATATCATTCGTTCTGAAGTATATCGGCTTATGTATACTTTGTGACCAGAAAAGACTTAGTTGAAGGCATTAAGGTCTGCAAGAATGCCCCCAACATTACTCATCTTCTTTTTGATGATGATTCTCTTCTTTTTTTTAAAGCTACTATCAAATGTTTTCAAATCATAAAAGATTATCTTCAAAAATATTGTTTGGCCTCTGGACAAGAAATAAATTGTGATAAGTCTAGTATTTCGCTTAGAGAATTCCATAGCTCTTCATGCATCAGTAGTCTAGCATTTTTAATGTTCATACCTGTGACTTAGGAGAAAAATACCTTAGTACGTCTCTTGCTTATCAAGTTTCTAAAATTCAAACTCATATGGGTATTCTACAGTCCGTGGATGCCAGAATTTCTTCTAGGTTCATAGGTTTTTATCTCATGATGCTAAGACTTCTTTGATTAAACATATTGGTCAAGCCATCCCTTTATACCATATGAGAGATTTTTTGATCCCTAAGTATCTCTGTAGGAAGATGGACTCTCACATTTGTACCAGAAAGGCTGAGATGATTAATCTGGATGTGCTAGCCAGAAATGCCTGGAAAATCATTGAGATATAAAGTTGCATTTGGTTTTCTGAGATATCTTGTGTTTTCCCAAGCCTGAGGAAGGTCTAGGTTTTAGAAAGGATGAGCTGAATAATCTGGATATGGTGGCCAGAAATGCCTGGAAAATCATTGAGAACCCTGATTGTACGCTGGGTATTGTCCTTAAAACTAAATATCGTTCTAAAACTAATTTTTTAAATGCTAAGTGACCTAGTAGATGCTCTTGGACTTGGAGATGCTTATTTACCATCAAAGAACTTATAAAACCTTCAATTTCTTGGATTGTTGGAGATAGGCAATTTATTGATCCTTGGTATGATGAGTGGATATCAAATTTGGGATCTGCTTTTCCAATCCTTTGGTCCCTAAGGACTCTAGTGTTAAAGTCTCTTACTTCATTAATCATGAGAATAAAACTTGGAATATTAGTAGATTAAATACTTACCTTGATAGTGAATCTGTTTAGAGGATTGTTGCTATTCCCTTAAGCTAGTTGTGCACTCCAGACAACAGGGTTTGAGAGCTTTCAAAGAATGACAGATTTGCTTCTAAATCTTCCTACTTCTGACTTTGAGGGTTTAGCCCCTCCTTTGTAGTAAACTTTGGAAGTTCATTTGGAAAATTAAAGTTCTACATCGTGTCCAGGTTTTTCTTTGGAAAGCTGTTAAGAATGTTGTTCCTGCTAGAATTATCCTTCATACTCGAATGCTAATGAATTCTGTTGATTGTTTTAGATGCTCTGATCCTGATGAATTTGTTATGCATGCTCTTGTTCCTTTGTCTTTTTATAGTCATGTGTGGTTCCTATCTTTTCTGTTTGTGAATACTTCTATCTTTTTGGATAAATCTCTGATTGATTGACTTATGTTTTGTCTTGTGGATCTTGCTACTAGACTCCCTGATGACTGTCAATATACCATTTTATGGTTTATTTGGAATATTAGATACAATCTAGTTTGCAACAACCTGAAGGAAGCTCGTTCTGTTTTCATTAATATACCTAGAGCTATGCTACTAGAAAAACTAAGTTGCAAATTCCCACTAGTATCACTATTAGTTATCATTGAATCCAGAGAACCAACGGTACCAGGCCGATACAGAAGTATCCATCATAACGACAGAATCAATGATTTTTTTAGGTTACATAACAAAGATTGAACAAATCGATTGAAAGATGTCTATATTTTGTTTAGTCTTGAACCGTCATAATAGAGATTAAAGGAGTTAGTCTGATGTAGTGAGTAAATCAAAATCCAACCTCATTCAAAGAGAAAAAAAAATGAAGATAAATAAATAGAGAAAGGTGAGTAAAAATGTAATATTTAAGATCTCTATTAAATTAAACAGGAATCACAATAAACAACAGAGAAGAGATCTTAGATCTATATTTCAGATCTTTTGTTGCTAGATTTTGATATTTGTTAAAACATCTAAATAGCAGATAGTAAAGTGGTAGTAAGAACACAAGTGGAAGCAACTAAATAGAAATAGATCTATAAGTATGTAATGATACAGATGTCACATATTGGCAACTGGACGTACAGTAAAACCTCCGTTTCAGAATATTTTTGGGACCATATAAAATTATTCTTATATAGAGGTAAATTTTACAAAGATTAAGCCAAATTGGGACCAGAATTTTTTATTCATTTATGGAGTTATTCCCTTATAAAGTATTCTTTTATAGAGGTTTTACTGTAGTATATTAAACTAAGCCGAGTGTACTCAAACTGGGAGACCGTCTGCCTCACTGTTGATACTATGGTCACAGCCGGTCAAACAGCTAACGATCCGAAGAAACTTGGACGGCACCAAAGACCAATGTCCAAGAATCAATCAAGTCATATCCAACAAACAAGGTCGGATGTTATCTATTATGATTGATTAGCGCACAACCTGTGGTATTTCAATTACAAAGATAAAAAATATAATGCGGAAAAAGATATAACACAGACACTAGAAATTTTGTTAACGAGGAAACCGCAAATGCAGAAAAACCCCGAGATCTAGTCCAGATTGAACACGAAATTGTATTAAGCCGCTACAGACACTAGCCTACTACCAATTAACTTCAGTCTGGAATGTAGTTGAGAACGAACTCAGTCTCACACCCATTTAGGTACAGTCGCGCTCCTTACGCCATCTGAATCCCAGCAGGACTCTGCGTAATTGATTCCCTTAGATGACGTCACACCAACTAAGAGTTGCTTCAACTAAATTGAAGACTTTGAACCAATCTGTCTCCTACAGATTAATCTTATATAAGTGATTTCTTTTACGATCAAAATGGATTTAGATCAAGGTGGTTTGGAAATCGATAGCAATAGACAAAGTATAGCTAACCTTAAAATCCGTACTTATGCAACTCGAAGTGCATACTAGATTATTATTCAACTCACGAGTATAAAACTTGTGAAATCACAAATATTGAGACGAAGAGAACTTTGTGATTTCTATCTATCTTGTTCAAGTAATAAATGAAAGATCGAACAAGATCAGGATACTCGAGTTATCAAGATAAAAGATAACCGGACCTGGCTTCACGAATCCCTGTGAAGTCTTTGTAGTCGCAAAATCCTAAAAAGGTTTCTGGAGAGGACGACTCTAGATACAACTAGGACACACCAAAAAGTAGTGTCGGGATTCAAAGATCCTAGTTTCTTGGAGTTCCTCTTTTATAAACATTCAAATCATAGGTTGCTTTAGGTTTAAGGTAAGATAGCTTTGAAACCAAGCAAACAATATCCACCATTAGATGAATCTTTGAATCTGACTTACATAAACAAGATATACACTATGGTTAGGTGTGAAAAGGCGAGGGTACCCAAATATACCTCAAGCTAAAACTTTTCCTTCCTATAAGTCCTTTCTCCGAAAGTGATTGTCTATGGACTGAGTCGAGACAATACAACTAATCGGTTCACACTTCGTGTGATCGTCTATGGATACGAGATCGAGACAATACAACAACGAAGTATGTTTACTTGATATAAAGGTTCAGACTTAACTAAACACAATAGGATTGCTTATCATTAAATAAGAATTAACGTTTGTGTAATTTACTTTAATTATAATAAAAAAATTATAATACGGAAAATAAAAGTAAATGACACAACAAGATTTTGTTAACGAGGAAAATCGCAAATGCAGAAAAATCCCCGGACCTTGTCCAGAATTGAATACTCTCTGGATTAAGCCGCTATACAAAATAAACTAACTTCGTATAGTTGAGACCAAGCAACTAAACCTATAGTTCACCTAGTTCCGTCTGTATTCCCACGCCTCCAACTTATGAATAAGTCACGTACATGGAAGTAATTCCTTTGGTTCGTATTCCAAACAGTAAAGGAACAACAAATCTTTTTGGTATCAACTCTCTTCAACCAAGTGATATGAGTCGTAAAAAGGCTCTTCTGTTTATCTTACATAAACTCCTTCGTCAGGTTCTTAAATCTATCTTATGTTCAATTACCCAAAGTAATCATAAGATTTTGCAATCAATACCTTTAATCCCAAGGAACCGTATTGAGGCCGATCTACTGAACTATTCTATCCAATCTACCACAAGGCTAAACCGATTATAGTGAGATACTCTTTTTACCAAAACAAGTATTGTATCACACCAAAGATTTATATAACCAAGTCAGAAATCTTCTATCTCTTCTTTATCTTCAAATCTTCTTAGATCTTTAATAAACACCTGCACACAACTACTTGAATCTCTTGTGATCAATCACACACAGAATGGAGACTATTAACAATGGATTATCACAAGATCGTCTTTAGAACTAACAACAGTCTAAAGATCCATGTCGAAACTTCGAACTAGTTTGAGTGAATCTTATATCAGAAGAGAAGATTCTCAAGAATAAACAAACTAGGTACAATCAAAGTTCAACCATCGTTAGTCACTCAAATCAATCGAAAACAAAAGATAAACCGCAATTATCTAGTATCCCACCAACGGTACATGCTAGAGCTTCTCAATCCCAAAGAAGTCTTTAAATTGAGCGGTCGTAAGAGATTTCGCCTAATTAGGTTACTCTCATCTCTGAATAGGCGGCTTTACCAGTAACAGTACAACAGAGGAAGTTTATTGTCACGAAGGATTAGTTTGCCCGAAATGCAAACTTCAAGTATTTATAGACAAGGAAGTTTAGACACCAAGGAATTTCTAAAACCGAAAATATTCTCAAGATATTCAATAGTAATTTCCATATTCGGTTTT
This sequence comes from Papaver somniferum, assembly GCF_003573695.1. Taxonomy (NCBI): domain Eukaryota; kingdom Viridiplantae; phylum Streptophyta; class Magnoliopsida; order Ranunculales; family Papaveraceae; genus Papaver; species Papaver somniferum. Next base: position 82,073,743 of record NC_039362.1, read on the forward strand.
CATAATTCCTGAGAATGCTCTGTCCAAAATAATGATCGAAAATATCCTTGGAAAATCTTTAACTAGCAAATGCACATTACTAATTCTTATTTTCCATATATAATTAAAAACCTTAATTAAAAGATTCTTAACTTATTTAATTTCGATCTTGGGATTTACTTCCTTCTTAGCTGTTAAGAAATATCTTTGAACAATAAAAGATACGCATAAATGCACGTGTTCAAAGTGTGTCGACATCCTTACTTTGTAAGTCCTCTTTCATACTTACACACTTGAAATCGATTTACCACGCTTCCAAACAAGTTTATAATTGGTTCATCTGACTTTCAAGAGCTATGCGATTGATTAAGAACTCTCAATCACAAATCATGGGTTTAACGGTTCTACCAAAACAAGTTTTGGTTCTACCTCTATGTGAGTATTGTGCATAGCCACACTAGCTTCCCAAAAATTCGGTTGACTAGGTACGAGGATCGGTTACCCACATATATATGGTATCTAACTTATATGTGTTGCACATGTCCATAGGATCGGTTCCCCTTTGCCTAAAAACGTGTTGCACATGTTCATAGGATCGGTTCCCCTTTCTGCTTTAAACCTTGATGCACCCCATACAAGGATCGATTCCCCTTTGTGATCTGTTGCACCTCTTACTAGGATCGGTTCCCCTTTACCCAGTGTTAGGTCTTACAAACTACACAAACTCGATCATACCATCAGGTGATTACTTAAGACCGGTTTCACTAATAAAAGTCATACCAATACAAAAGTCAGGCCTCATGTGAATAGTTTTACCAAGAACACAAACAAGTCATGAGTGATTATACTAATCACACATATTGTTCGTTCATAAGATATGCAATGAAGAACAATCCCAATAACACCTGGCGATATCCTTTTCGATTCACAAACAAAGTTCATGAACTTACTTCCTTAAACCACATGTGATGGTGATTTTCACAGTGGTTGTAGAAGTGGTAAATAATAGAGTTCGTTCAAGACTCGTGAAGGTTGTGCTTTTAGATTTAAATTTTAAGAATAACAAAAATAAAGCAAGTAAAAGTTGATCTAAAAATTAGAGAAAGACCGGGGCTAGGATTCCACCATCGGTCGATATTACTGATTTAATAAAACAATAATTATGTAACTCAACATTCAAATTGATTCTAATAGTATTGCCTAGACATGTAGATTTCCAAAAGAATAGATGTTAATCCAAGTATAGAATATCAAAACACTAAAGAAAGCATATTCTATCAAGAGAAAATACACCTAACTAATAAAAATCATATAATCAATTTTGAGTTCAATGCAAAAATCATAATAGAGTTCTTATAATTAATTAAAATAAAGATATATCACTTTTACCGAAACAACATCTTCCTCCATCGCCCCAAGGATTGGGTTTTAGCTCATCATCATGTTGGAAACACGCTCAAAAGTTGATTTCATTTATGCTCAAAAATGGTTTACAAATGATGAGAATGGTTAAAGTTACAGAGAACGATAAATGCAAACTGTCGATGTTACTGTAGTATAAAAGACTGTCAACTGTCAGTCGCTGTTACTGTAGCTTCTAAGACTGCCACTGCTGTGTTGCAATTACTGTAGCATGAACGACTGTCTAGGATGGTCTTATGTTCTTCGTTTTCTTCACAGCAGCAGAAATGGTGGTTTCCTGCCACTTGATTATCTCGACTCTCTGATGCTCTGCAACTGTCCCAATCTCTCCCCCTTCCTCTATACTAATCCTCAGCCACTTATATAGCCTTTCAGCACCAAAATATCTCGTCATAACTTCATCAAATTCTCCATAACTCGGCTTGAAGAAAAAATATTCTTCGGATATTTTCTTCCCTGAATTAACTCTTCACGCGTCTGCCATTGATTCTCCGTATATTATGTTGGTTATAGACACTAAAACACGCTACCACTGCTTGGTTCAAACACGCGCACATCACAGATTTCACGGGAAAGGGTGAGATATTCTCGTACATACTGTCTATCTTCAACCCGATCAATATAGCCCAATTTAATCCAAGAAAAATCCCATACCGCGGCTGTCAATGTCAGTCAAGTATTCCCGTGCAATTACAGCTATTGAGTCTCGCTGAATCGCCTCAAAAATCCGAACAAAAAATCTGCCAGCGACTGTGACTATTTTCCCGCCAATTTCAATTTTCAAAAGATGAAGAAGTGCCTTGAATCCATTCTGTGGGTGCCTTTAACACTGGGTGCTCTGGGGGTGCCTTTATCCAAACTGAGGGCGCCTTTAGTAATTTTCCAGGGTGCCTTTGATACTTTTTCGAGCCAATTTTTCCAAAATTGTTTATTTCCAAAAATACCTACAAACACACAAAACACCATAATAAGGACGAAAACGAGTACTAACAATATGAAACATTGAGGACAAATTAGACACATAAATGCGTCTATCAAATACCCCCAAACTTATTATTTGCTAGTCCTCGAGCAAAACTAATAAAAAATGAAACCGAGTTAATCTCGGGAGGGTTTACCAGAGGTGTATCCACAAAACCATGACTTCTAATTGGTCACAAGTATCCAAAGAGCTATGAGGACATACGTATTCTCAACCTATCTCCAAGTAACTGGAATTGCCAGAGAAATTAAAGGTGTCAGCTCTAAAGCTGACTAAAGAAAAGGGGAGACACATCCGCAACACTGCTAGATAAAGAGATATTCGCTGCACAGCTAGATAAACATTGTAAGATGCGTCCGCTGATTTACAGCTGTATAAGATTAGGAGAGAGATAAAGATGAGAGGGACATCTGCTACACAGCTAGACTAATTATGTGTGATGAGTTGAACCAGTGCTGGAAAGTTCTTGTGCCAGATGGAAAGCAGACTTACAAAGCAACCAAATGTATGTTTCTTCGACTCTCTCATAGTGCTCAGTAGAAAGAACGTCTTCTTCGGTCTTCAACTGTTGATGAAAAACTATCGAACCTCATAGAACCTTGACAATTAATTCTTCTCTTCGATTTCTTGCTTGACTTAAAAATTTCTACTTCCCTATGGCCTTATTGAACAACAAAAAAACTAATCGTAGAACGTAATGATGATTTATTATTTTTTTTTATATATTATTTTTTTTTCATTTTTTTTCATTTTTTTTTGACACAAAAATTAAAGACAAAAATTTACATGGCCATGAGAGAAGGACTTTAAAAACTTGGATCTTCGCAACTTGTGATGTCTTGGTATCATGAACTTCAACAACTTATATCGTTTGCTCGTATAACTTCTTGTAACTAAGTCTTTCACTTTGATTTTTTTTGAATTATTCTATTCTATTGTTGCTTCTAAACCTTTAACGTCTTCAACTTTCTTCATAGATTTTGATGTCGCTCCGCTTGTTGGTGATGATAAGTTTCTACTGAGAGAGAGTCGTAATCCAGTAACTAAGACTACATTGTGAGGTTGCTTTGTATTTCTGGCATTTTCTTCTGACCTACTTGCCTTTCCATCATGGATGGTTAGGTCCATCACGATTACCCTCTAAAAGGAACATGTTCTCTCCTGAATGTCAAAGATCTCAATGTCTTTTTCTCTAATGTCTCAATAGAATGTTATCCCTAGCAATTCTAATTTCTATCTTTTCGGTGAGAAATAATATGTAAACTTAGCTAACCGGATACTATGTGACACTAGAAGTTTCTCCCTTACCCCCAAACTTAAATATAACATTGTGCTCAATGTTCTAAAGATGAAATTAAAAGCACGAACAAGGAGAAACTGTTACCACTTGAGGGAAAAGAGATAAGGAAGGATATTACCATTTTGCATGAGCGCGGGAGCCTCCCAGTAAATGCTAATTTTAAAGTCTCTAACTAGACATAAAATACCTCAAAAAGGATTGTCACCTTCCAAAGTCGTATACCAATAGTCGAAACAATTGTGGGTCCACAAGACTAAATAGAGCTAACACAAATATGAGACAACTGCACTGGTTCATAAAAATGAAAAGAAGGAGCACATCCTCGTCTAAGGTTTCTGTCAAGACAACTGGGTTTATCTGGGTAGCATAATTGAGCTTCTTATGTGTATCTTGATAAATAGATTCATCCGAAAAACGGGTCTCTAATACCTAAGTTACCTCCTGGACAGTATCAGGTGGATCGGGTTGCGGAGTCTGAATAGACTCAAGTGATATCTCATATGCACAAAGCTCGAGTCCTAAGTTAGGGACTCTAATTAGGGATACGTGACAATCACAAGAACCATCACTACCCCCAAACTTAGGGTTTTCACTACTCACAGACAAACCTCTAGCTATTGCTTGAATTTCCGGATCTTCAAAGTCCTTTAAATACTCAAGAGATTCTTCCAATTCTCCACCCCCAAACTCAGGGTTATTATTACTCTCAGAAAGACCTAACACTATTGGCTGAATTTCAGGGTCCGTAGAGTCTTTAAAATACTCAAGGGATTCTTCTAAAGATTGATCACACATCTGGTCTAAGAGAATAGTTTCCTCAAATTCATCTAAATAATCTCCCAATAGAGTATCATGCCAATTATCCTGAACTAAATCCTGAACTAAAGTGATAATCATATTCACTTCTTCTAATTCATCATTCTCAGAAGGTTGTCTAGTAACATTAAAGACATTTAGTTCGGTGGTCATATTACCAAAGGATATGTTCATAAGCCCGGTCCTACAGTTGATGACAGCATTAGCTGTAGCTAAAAATGGGCGACCTAAAATCACCGGGATTTGAGCACTTCGGTCCTGAACTGGGTGGGTGTCTAAAACAACAAAATCCACTGGATAAATAAACTTATCAACCTCAATCAGAACATCCTCTATGACACCACGATGGACTTTGACAGACCTATCAGCTAATTGTAGTGTCATTTTAGTCGGTTTCAATTTACCAAGACCTAGCTGGGTGTGTACATGATACAGGAGTAAGTTAACACTAGCTCCTAAGTCAAGTAATGCCTTATCGACAGTGTGGTTACCAATTGCACAAGATATGGTAGGGCATCCAGGATCCTTATACTTAGGGGGTGTTTGGTTTAGAAGAATTGAACTTACTTGACCAGCTAAACATGCTTTCTTATGAACATTAAGCTTACGCTTTCTTGTACAAAGATCTTTAAGGAACTTGGCATAATCAGGCATCTGCCTAATTGCTTCTAATAAAGGAATGTTGATGTTCACCAGCTTAAATATTTCCATTATCTCATTGAAAGTTGATTCCTTCTTTGCTGGGGTTAACAACTGAGGATATGGGGCTCTAGGCACAAAGGTAGTCCTATCAGGAATTTCTTGGGACTCCTTAGGGATTGTTTCAGTTTCCTCAGTTACGGGTTCCTCCTGGGAAGTAGAAGGTGGAATTACAGTATGTTCACTAGGCATGGCTACCTTATTGTCTACTGTTTTACCGCTCCTAAGGGTTTTTATCGAGTTCACATGGTTTGATGATTCCTCACCAACTAAAGATATTTGATGGACCCCCCTAGGATTGGCTTGAGTTTGACTAGAAAACTTACCTTCTTCTCTCTCACTTAAATACTTAGCTATTTGGCCGACTTGAAGTTCTAATTTAGCAAGAGTCTGGGAATTATCCTTATGGTCTGCATGGTTTCTTGTTGAAAGTTAAGGTGGTTAGCTGATAACATATCATGGTTCTTTACTAACATAGTAAGAGCTTATTCTAAGGTAGAGATCTTTTTATCAGAAGTGTTCTGAAGCTGGGTTTGACCTGAAGGGTTATGAGTATAACCAAAACCTGGGGGAGGCTGAGAATTACTAGACTGACCTTGATTCTGGCCCTTAGACCAAGAAAAATTAGGATGGTTTCTCCAACCAGGGTTGTAGGTCTCTGAGTATGGGTCAAACTTTTGACGGTTCTCAATCCTAGCATTGTTATAGAAAGCACGAGCTTGCTCTTCACTAACCTGACCTTCCCAAAATGAGTTATCGGGCTCTATTCTACAACTAGAGACTTGAGAGGCTCTATTAGGTTCGACAAGGGACCTATTTTTAGACTGTCCCATTTCCAAAGCTTCTAACCTTCTAGACAAAGCAGCAAACTTAGCATCTGACGCAAAACTCGTATCTACCATATTGGTGCTACTTCTATTAACCAAGAGTCTTTTAGGGGGTTCAACACAAGACTCCCATTGTTGGGATTTTTCAGCGACAACTCCTAAGAAGGTAAAAGCATCATCAACATTTTTACTAGTGCACTCACCAGCGCACATAGACTCGACCATGGCTTTGGTCAAATAGTCTAAACCCTCATAAATAATTTCTACAAGTTTCATCTTATCAAATCCATGGTGAGGACACTGGGATAGGAGATCATTGAATCTCTCTAAAAACCTATAAAGAGACTCTCCCTCTTGTTGCACACTAGCACTAATTTTCTGCCTAACAGCTGCAGTTTTATGCTTAGGGTAGAATTTCATATAGAAAGCAGCAATAAGTTCCTTCCATGTTTCAATGGATTCAGATGGTAGGTTGTTTAGCCAGGTCTTGGATTTATCTTTCAAGGAAAAGGGGAACATCTTAAGTTTCAAAACTTCATCAGCAAGGTCTTTTATTCTAACTGTCCCACAAATTTCCTCAAAGTCCCTAACATGAAAATAAGGGTTCTCATCATCTTTTTCTAAGAATATAGGGATCATCTGAAGAATAATAGGTTTTATCTCGAAATTAGCCGTATTGGCTGGCAATTTGATGCAGGAAGCTCGGTTGGTCCTAGTTGGGAACATGTAATCTTTCAAAGTTGCCATCGCTGGCACAACTGAAGTACTAGGGGTACTTTCCTCACGAAGAGACAGATTCTCAAAACTGAAGTTTTCAAAAATGGGGCTCTCAAAAAAAGAGTCTTCGAGCTCCCCGCCTTCACAAGAAAAACTACTAGGTTTATCACTAATCAAACGACCTAGAGTGTTTCTTTTCCAAGCCCGTTATCTAATGACCTCGGGCATACACTAGAAAAACAAAAGAAAAAGAAAAATCCTAAAAGGAAGGGAAGTTCTATGCAAACACAAACAAGGCTGACTTCACCACAACAAACCTACTGATTTCTAGCAAACAAAAAGAATGATGGATCCACTTAGATTGTTTCTAGACCAGCTTCAAATCCTTCGAAAGGGAATTCGTTACAATTTAAGCAAACCCTGTAGTTGCAGGAAATCCTACAACACACCCCTTGTATTATCATGACTATGATTTCTAGATCTAAACTTATTTGATATGAAAATAAAGATAAAGATAATGAAAATAGAAAATAAGGCACAAGATTTACGTGGTTCGATCAATTTGATATACAACCACGGGGTTAGGTTTCACTATGATCATTGAATTACATATGATTGAGACTCCATTAATGAGTATTTGGAGCTCTCTCTCTCTCTGGTTTTTGGGAAAGAATAAGAAGATAATAATAATACCAGTTACTTTTCTCTCTCCTACCTTTATCTTTATATAGGATGCTACCTAGTGGATGACAGCTCACATATAGTGGAGTGTAGCTCATATTATCTCGCGCCCAAACTACATTCTCGCAAGCTTCGCTACCTTCTCGCAAACTCTCTCTATAATTTCGCAGGCTCTATCTATAATTTCACAAATTTTTACTGTTGTGCGATATCCGGATCCTACATCTTGCCTCTTTTTCCTTGAATATTGCTTGAAGAGCGATCTTTAAGGAAAAATCCACCTTTTTGTAGTCGTTGGAGGAACGAGCGAAAGAATATTGTACTTGAAAAGTACGTACTTGCCTCTATTCTTTTGTGAAGTTCCGGAATGTTGCAAAGTAAATAAGAAGTATCATCTTTTGAAGTATGAAGTATCCTTGAAGAAGTATAAGAATCATGAAGTATCCTTGATGAAGTATAAGAAATATTCAATTCTCGAAATGTAAGAAGTATCCGTCCTTGAATGAGAATAATAAGTATTGCCTCTATTCATGCGAAATTATTACTCCATTTTTGGTGATTCTTGCCGAGAAGATAAAGAACATAAAATGTTTTCTTGGTAATCCATAGTTGCCTCTGTTATTTATCTATGAGGGTAGAATCTTTGAGAAAATGTTAAATGTGCGAATTGTTTCTTCGTTCTCATCTTTAATCTGTCTCATGTTTTGTGCTCATGCGATAGTATAATCTCTTCAAGTTGCTTATAATTGTGCGAAATAATTGAGCGAAATGATCATATCGTTCGGAATAATCACATTCTGCAAAATTCTGACACATTCTGAATAATCCTACGAAATTCTGACACATTCTGCGAAATTCTGAATAATCCTGCGAAATCCTGACACATTCTGCGAAATTCTGATAATTCTGCGAAATTCTGAATAATTCTGCGAAATTCTGAATAATCCTGCGAAATTCTGAATAATTCTGCGAAATTCTGACACATTCTGCGAAATTTTGAATAATCCTATGAAATTCTGAAAAATTCTGCAAAATTCTGAATAATTCTGCGAAATTCTGCGATATTATTGTGAAGTTCTGCAATATTATTCCGTACAGTTTTGTAAAATACTTGTGCGAATATAATGCTTATGTGATGATTATGTTATGAAATGTATATGCGATGTTTATGCTATGCTTTTATGATGCGAGTATGATGTTTGTATGATGATAATGCTTATCTATTGCAATGTATATCTAATGTTTGCGTTACTTAGCTCATTTTGCACGCTAAAATTGATGTGGATTTAAATTGCCTCCATTCTCCATTTCTCTGGCTTTTCTTTAGTGTATGCATTCCTCTTCGTGTAGTTATTGTTCCTCACAAGTTCTTACTTGTGTTTCATCTTTCTTTTTTCCTGCACTATTAGTATCTCATAACAGTATGATCATAATATCAAGTCTGCGACATTTTCACTGCCTCAGTTTCATTTCCATGTACATATTCGCAAGCTTGTTTGCTTACATATAATCATTCTCGCAAGCTTACTTGCTTACTCATTTTATTATGTGGTCTTATTTTGCCTTCCTAGTTAAAGGTCTTATTTTTCCACCTCTTGTCATTGCGACAAAATCGCAGGACGTCTTTGCACTTTCATGCAAAAACCCATTGATCTTGCCTTAACTTTTTCTTTTGTATTATTGCCTTTTCAGGATTGTTGCGACAATATGACAAGCCTAAATATTCTTGCGAAAATAAAGACCCATGACATTGCCGTCTTGCGACGAAATCGCAGGACATCTTCACACTTTCATGTAAGACCCTTTGATCTCGTCTTATCTTTTTCTCTAGTATTATTGCTTCTTCAGGATTGTTGCACAAATATGACAAGCCTTAATACCCTTGCGAGTGAAAAGCCTCATGACATTTGCGTCTTAAGACACTTATCAGCTCCCTAATGGAGGGTGCCGCCCTTATCTCCCCCCTGGTTTCCCCTTCAAGGAGGCGTACTTCTACCATAAAAGGTTATCTCCTCACATACGGTCTTAACAACAACCAGTTATTTTCGCATCCTCTTATCCCTTTTACCTATAGGGCTTATGGTTACGAGACTGCACCCTAAGTGGGGTTTTCTTCGGGCCGAGTGCAGTATAAGCCAAGACTTGTCAAGAATAGCAAGGACGCTTCAAACTCCCCTGGCACTCTTGACTCAACCGTGTACCTTGGCGCCTTGATCATATTCTGCACTCCTTGGGAGAGTCCTTATTACCTTAGTCGCCCAACCTAAGTCATATGCTTAGGATGAGAATCCAAGGTGCCTCTCCCGGATGGGCTTTATTGACCCCAAATCTCCATGACTCAGGTTCCAGGGGAGGTGTAACCTTTTCCTTGAGTCATGCTACAGGTACCCCCTTCTATGATGTACTTTAGGTCTTACATTTGCCTCTTGCGAAATTTTATTCGCGAACTAGGGTGTACGCCATAAAGGTTCGCCCCATTCTAATCTTAGATTTTTATGGATCTTAGATAGTCTCTTGCGAAATTTTCGAGTTTCTTTGTTCTTTTATTCTTTTATTCTCAAAATATCATATCATTAAAAGCAAAGTAAATATTCAAGAGAAATTCTAATACATTATAATTCTGAAATCCTTGTAATTGTGAAATCTTTGTAATTCTGCGATTGTTTCGCATTTTTTAAATCAAATCAAAAATCTTTTTATTCTCTGTAAAAGAAATATTCTAGAGAAACATATAAATTAAATTTTCTCAGTTTTCTGTAATTTTGAAATCTCACAATCTTTGTAATTTTGAAGTCTTTGTAATCTTGAAATCTTAGTAATCTTTATAATATTTGAAATCTTTATTCGTTCTTAGTATAAAGTAAAATGTTCAAGAAAGTGGTACTTATCTTTCATGTGAGTCGTTGTTGTTGTCAAAGAAGTGAATAAATGCCTTGAAATGTATGAATTTCGCGCAACAAAAATAAGTGTGAGAAGTGAGACTTGAACCCTTGGTCTGCTTCTTGGATTTTCTCGCACCATACCAATTGTGCTTAGTCTCTTTTGCGAAATAATCAAAGTTCTTGCGAAGTAATCAAATTCCAACTGTGTAAGAGGAAATTGTGTATAAATTTCGCATAATAAAAATAAACATGCGAGAAGCAAGAATTGATCCCGCGACCTGCTGCTTGCATTCATGCCTCCTGACCAACTGTGCTAACCCTCTCTTGCGAAATAATCAAAGACTGTGCAAAGTAATCAAATATCAACTCTGCGAAATGAATATTTGCAAAGCAAAAATTATTTGGTCGCAGGGAGAATCGAACCCATGTCCTCTAGTTTGCATACTCCTTCTCTGACCATCTGCGTTACTTGTTACTTGCGAAAGAAACACACAATGTTGTACTTTATTCCATTTCTTCGCCTTTAGGATTTCAAAAATGTGCGAAAAATTAAGCTTGATGAGGGATTCGAACTCGAGTCTTACAACTCACTCTAGCGAAGCTTGACCAACTGTGCTACCTCTTGTTTGCGAACTAATGAAACAATATTGCGAAATTATTCATTTTTTCGCTATCTGTAAAAAGAAGAAAACTATGCTCGCAGGGAAATTCGAACTTGCAAACACGAACGTACATATTGTTCTCTTGACCAACTGTTCAAGAATCTCTTTGCGAAATAAATACATAATGTTTTTCTCTTATTCTTTTATTCTCCCATGCAAATGAGAAGAAAATGAAAAATATGTGTCTCTGCGAAATTCGAACCCGTGACCTATCGCTTACTCGCTCCAGCTCAAACCATCTGTGCGAATTTCTGTCTGTGATAGAAATTGCAGCATATGCCTCTTATCTTTTCTTCGTCCTTCCTTAACTTCTTTCACATTTGCCTTCTTCTCCTGAACATGAAAATCTTCCACTGAAACTTCCATTTTCTCCTTAAATTTCACCACAACAACTAATTTTTTCTCTCACTCTTTTCATGTCTTTGAATTGTTGATGATGTTTACTCCCTGAAAGTGTGATTTCTTCCATAAAATTTCCATTTTTGAACCTAAATTTTGTAGATCTAGAAAAATATGAACAGTAGATAATCTTCATGAAAATTTCTTGAATCAACAAGTTACAGGTAGGATAAATCCTTTACTCGTTCCCTGTTTCTAGCGCCATTATGTAGTTGCAGGAAATCCTACAACACACCCCTTGTATTATCATGACTATGATTTCTAGATCTAAACTTATTTGATATGAAAATAAAAATAAAAATAATGAAAATAGAAAATAAGACACAAGATTTACGTGGTTCGATCAATTTGATCTACATCCACGGGGTTAGGTTTCACTCTGATCATTGAATTACATATGAATTACATTGAGACTCCATTAATGAGTATTTGGAGCTCTCTCTCTCTGGTTTTTGGGGAAGAATAAGAAGATAATAATAATACCAGTTACTTTTCTCTCTCCTAACTTTCTCTTTATATAGGATGCTACCTAGTGGATGACAGCTCACATATAGTGGAGTACAGCTCATATTATCTCGCGCCCAAACTACATTCTCGCAAGCTTCGCTACCTTCTCGCAAACTCTCTCTATAATTTCGCAGGCTCTATCTATAATTTCACAAATTCTTAATGTTGTGCGATATTCGGATCCTACAAACCCCTCTGGAATCAATCCGAGTCAAAGTAAGTTGAATAGAGTCGAGGGAAGCTCAATGGAGCTTTGATACCTAAGGCCTCACCGACATTACAAGGCGGCGCAGTCACGCATTCAACTCACAGAAACCATCATGAACTTTGAAGTATGCTTAAAAGAGTAACCAATATTTTTCGAATGACTTTCCTATTAAGCTGGTTACTCTATCGGTCTCGTTCTAGTCAATATTTTAAGCTTAGGCCCGCGTAGGTTACGTGTTCCTAAGGCGGGCAAGAAGGAAACATTGATGAAATCCGAGTCCTTATCTTGATTTGGCCAGGCTTTGCCCTTTACTAGAAAATTAAATCCAATTTCAGGTCCTCAACATATATGCATACAAAATCATCCAGTAAACCCGCTGACAGGGGATTCGCGGGTGTTTAGAATTCTTACCTCCCGTTCCAGATGGGAGATGCACCGTTGAGGTCGACTCGGGCCACCGACTCCAATGTCAGTGTACGAACCCGAGGGGCCGAGACAGTGTCGTAACTGTTGTCCTTCCCTGTGCAGTTTATATTTAAACCAACCCTTCCTTAGGGTTTTAAAAATAAAGTCCAATGTTCAATGTCCGAAAGAAAAGAAAAAAAATGTCCAAAAATAAAATATTACAAAAATAAAAACCTTAATTACAGTTTCTAAAAAAAATAAAATAAAATAATATACAAAATCTTCTTCTTCACTCCTTTCGGATTCCTTCTTTGTTTCCTTCTTTAGCTTCACTTTTCTTTTCAGCACTTTCTCTCTTTTTCTTTAGCTCAGCTCCAAATCTGAAAGCAAACAAGAAATACCAAAACGCATAAAAAAGAACAAAAATAATAAATAAATTAAAAAAAAACCTAAAAACAAATCTATACACAAGTCTGCGTCGGCGGCGCCAAAAATTGATGGTGATTTTCACAGTGGTTGTAGAAGTGGTAAATGATAGAGTTCGTTCTAGACTTGTGAAGGTTGTGCTTTTAGATTTAAATTTTAAGAATAACAAAAATAAAGCAAGTAAAAGTTGATGTAAAAATTAGAGAAAGACCGGGGCTAGGATTCCACCATTGATCGATATTAGTGATTTAATAAAACAATAATTATGCAACTCAACATTCAAATTGATTCTAATAGTATTGCCTAGACATGTAGATTTCCAAAAGAATAGATGTTAATCCAAGTATAGAATATCAAAACACTAAAGAAAGCACATTCTATCAAGAGAAAATACACCTAACTAATAAAAATTATATAATCAATTTTGAGTTCAATGCAAAAATCATAATAGAGTTCTTATAATTAATTAAAATAAAGATATATCACTTTTACCGAAACAACAGCTTCCTCCATCGCCCCAAGGATTGGGTTTAGCTCATCATCATGTTGGAAACACGCTCAAAAGTTGATTTCATTTATGCTCAAAAATGGTTTACAAATGATGAGAATGTTTAAAGTTACAGAGAACGATAAATGCAAATTATCGTTGTTACTGTAGTATATAAGACTGTCAACTGTCAGTCGCTGTTACTGTAGCTTCTAAGAGTGCCACTGCTGTGTTGCAATTACTGTAGCATGAACGACTGTCTAGGATGGTCTTATGTTCTTCGTGTTCTTCACAGCAGCAGAAATGGTGGTTTCCTGCCACTTGATTATCTCGACTCTCTGATGCTCTGCAACTGTCCCAATCTCTCCCCCTTCCTTTATACTAATCCTCAGCCACTTATATAGCATTTCAACACCAAAATATCTCGTCATAACTTCATCAAATTCTCCATAACTCGGCTTGAAGAAAAAATATTCTTCAGATATTTTCTTCCCTGAATTAACTCTTCACGCGTCTGCCATTGATTCTCCGTATCTTCTGTTGGTTATAGACACTAAAACACGCTACCACTGCTTGGTTCAAACACGCGCACATCACATATTTCACGGGAAAGGGTGAGATATTCTCGTACATACTGTCTATCTTCAAACCGATCAATATAGCCCAATTTAATCCAAGAAAAAGCCCATACTGCGCCTGTCAATGTCAGTCAAGTATTCCCGTGCAATTACAGCTATTGAGTCTCGCTGAATCGCCTCAAAAATCCGAACAAAAAATCTGCCAGCGACTGTGACTATTTTCCCGCCAATTTCAATTTTCAAAAGATGAATAAGAAGTGCCTTGAATCCATTCTGTGGGTGCCTTTAACACTGGGTGCTCTGGGGGTGCCCTTACCCAAACCGAGGGCGCCTTTAGTAATTTTACAGGGTGCCTTTAACACTTTTTTGAGCCAATTTTTCCAAAATTGTTTATTTCCAAAAATACCTACAAACATACAAAACACCATAATAAGGACGAAAACGAGTACTAACACTACGAAACATTGAGGACAAATTAGACACATAAATGCGTCTATCAACATGTAAAAACATTGTTTCCTAGGTTGAAATTCTCACCTCATACCCATACATAATCACAATAGCATTCAAAAGATGATGTTGATGTCTTATCTACAAAGTTTAATGGTTAAGCAATAAACCTCGTATTGTATTCCTTAATACTATGTTTATCTAGAGTGTTCATGCTTCGCAGTTTTGTTTTCAATATGCACGACTTGAAAGATACGTTAGGGAATGAAACAGTTCAAGTCAAATATCACAAACCTCAAGTGGAAGGATGATGTTGTGGTTGTAGCTCCTTACCTCTTCACTTCTTCAAGTCTTCGCAATACTTGTAATGTCTCAAATCCTAATACTTTCAAGCTAACCTATACGAAGTTGACTCTAGTACATTTAATCAAGCGACTCTTAAATGAGTTTTGGTTCACTAAAATATGACAACCAAACTTGACATACCAACGCTTGGTGGGTTCAACCGAGCTATGCTCTAACAATCTCCCCCTTTGTCAATTTTAGTGACAAAACTCTTACAATCATTTGGATAAACAAATTACAAGAATTCATTACACATACGCTTGATTCCCGAATTCAACAACACATAACCTGCATACATTCAATCCTTAAACATGCAACAGTTGTTGACATTATAATAACAAAGCTCATACTCTCCCTAAAGGAGATAGGTATATTTTCAATCCTCACGTCTTTGTTATACCAAATCATATGATATGTTACTCCCCCTTAGTCTATGATTTTCCTCGTTCGTTATATAAACGTTCAAGCACCAATGTCCTTGTTCCCTAGTGACACCAATCAATATAAATTGACACCAGCATCACTTGTTCACTCCATATATTTCTCCCCCTTTTTGTCACAAAATGACAAAGAAACGAAAAAATAAAGGACAACACGAAAAAGATCTTACAAATCTCAAAATAGACTTGCAACCTGTTGAGTCAAGCACGAGGGTTACACACATCATTTTTAATAACCAATATGAAAACCAAAACTACAAAGTAATTATGTTTTGATATGTTATCATGGAAATAATTGCCCGAAGCAATTTTCCCAAATAGTTTAGCAAACCAAAAATCAACTAAGCATATTAGTTCCTTTGCTAAACCGATTGTACAAATACAATCACTTCATTCGATAAGACCAAAATAAACATAATTCTATTTTTCTCATCAGGTTCTAATTATCCATATAACTTAGACCTTTAGATTTTAAACAAGCCAAATATTAGGTTAGTTAACTAGCATTTCTTGTTTAGGCATTCGATTAGACTTGAATAACCGAAACCTCCACTTTGATAAGTCTAACTAAGATCAGAATTAACTTAGTTTCTCTTATCCGGAATCGAATTGGACTAAACAACTCATCCCGTAAACATATTCTTTTGTCAAGCCATATATATTTCATACAAACCAAAACAAATCAACTTGCATAATTATTCACCTCTACCGGAAGCAATTGAAACAACATAAATATTAAAGCACCGCAATTGCACCGTAAATTTTGTAAGCCTATACAATTGATACCACACAATAAAGTAAGATAACAATAGTTTTTCTTAACCGGAACCAATTGAATCACACACACACATCCATACACATATAATGGAATAAAACATCAATTGTACCGAAATTTTGTTAAGCAAAAGCAAAAAGATATAAGCAATAACATTAGGCTTTTCTTAAACAGGAAAACAATTAACTAACAAGATTGTTACCTCAATTTCGCATCCAACTTATCCAATATGATCGCATCTTCTTTTTCCAGGGAGACTTGATATCGAAATACCATTATGTTGTCATCCTTATGCAAAACAAAAGAATAACAACAACCAACCTTTACCAGAGAAAAGTTGAAAACCCACGAAACACATATGCTTTTATGCTAAACCAAAACCGACTCAACATATTGTGACTTTTTCACATATTGTTTCTATCAGAACCCCTCATGATCCTTTGATAAAGCCTACCAACATGGGCTAGAACTTAATCCTGCTAAATCAAAAAGTCACCCAAACCATAAGGGTTCACAATATATTATGAGATCGAATATCAAGGTAATAAAGCCGAAATCAAACATCTCATAAACATACATAGCATTAAATAAAGCATTCAAGCACATGCTATGTAAATAAAAAACTATCACAAGAAAAATTATAAATCAAATAATTTTATTCATAATAGTTTTATTCATAATAGACTTAATACAATCAATGAAAGAAGTCAAAAATTGCATTCTACTTTTCTATCTCAGTTTTTCAAGACAATTCAATCTTCGTTTAATTGCTCATCAGATCCTTCTTCAGAGTCTTCTTCTTGTTCTCCTTTAAGAAACTCATTGTTGATATCTAGGATTCCTTGAAGAGTTTCCGGATCATTCCGATAGGCATATGCCATAGATTTGAGATCAAGACGTAAAATATGGAACATGAGATCTCCATTGCTATAGATTTGATCATATGAGATATTAAATCCTTGTTTTGTTCCGCTCATTCTATTGATAATTCCCTGTGAGATACTTTTAATATCTTTCTCATCTCCAAAGCTATTTTCAACTGCTTTTTCACATAGCTTGGTGACGAGACAGGGATACCCAAGGTTTCTGTGAAAACCCGTGACATTGAGAGATTTAATGATTTTAATCATTTGACTGATGATTATTCCACAAATATCAATTCTCTTCTTTCCTTCAAGAAGATAGCAAACCAATTCTGCAAATTCCCTATTGCATAGAGAAGAATCTCTTGTGCAAGCATACAAGGTTGCTACAACAAGTTTACCAAAAATCCTTAAGTGTAAGGGTACATATTTGGTCACCATCTTTCCCTTTTTCCATTCAACATTTTTACAAGTGATGAGTTTTGAAATGCTATCGTGCTCAATTTCAGAACCCTTGATCATATGTCCTTTCATACTGTGGTTGATGATTTCTGATATCATCTTTCTGTTGACATGAAGAAAGGTACTTCCAACCATCGTGCTAAAAGAAAGTTTTTCATGATTAATATTATGAATATTACTGAAAAACGGGGGTCTACACCCAACATTTCGATTAGCAATCTGTATGGACTAACTCCGAAATACTTTGCTAGAGAATCAACTAGACAGTCAGACTCAATCTAGATAAAAGTATCTCAAGGAGTTAATATCTCTCTCTTCATTTGATTTTTACTCAAGCTAAAAACAATAGCGAGTCTTTATCAAATACAAGGAATAACTTGGACGGTACCAAAGACCAATGTCCAAGGATCAATCAATATCAATCAACAAACAAAGGTTAGATTTCCAATTGATGATCACGAACGCACAACCTATATTATTTCAATTATATAAAATATAATGCGGAAAAGAAATAACACAGACACCAGAAATTTTGTTAACGAGGAAACCGCAAATGCAGAAAAACCCCGGGACCTAGTCCAGATTGAATACACACTGTATTAAGCCGCTACAAACACTAGCCTACTCCAAGATAACTTCGGACTGGACTATAGTTGAACCCCAATCAGTCTCCCACCGATCCAAGGTACATTTGTACTCCTACGCCTCTGATCCCAGCAGGATACTACGCACTTGATTCCCTTAGCTGATCTCACCCACAACCAAGAGTTGTTGCAACCCAAAATCACAGATTTGATACTAAACAGATCTGTCTCACACAGAAAAGTCTATCAAAGGATAAATTTGTCTCCGACAGATAAACCCTAGGTTTTTTTCCGTCTTACGATATAAAGTCAAGGTGAACGGGAACCAATTGATAATCCGGTCTTATCCCGAAGAATAGCCTAGATTAATCAATCACCTCTCTACAATCCTTCCTGATTACAAAGACGGTTTGTCGAGGAATCACAAACAGTGAGACGAAGATGTTTGTGACTTCTTTACCTTGCCTATCGGATAACTCTCACGATCTCAATCCAATCAAAGATTGTACTCGTACGATAGAAGATGCAAGATCAGATCACACAACTACGATAAAAGTAGTATCGGTCTGGCTTCACAATCCAAATGAAGTCTTTAAGTAGTTAACCTGGTTTTAGAGAAGAAAACCAAAGGTTAAAGGAGAATCGACTCTAGCGAGCGCACTAGTATCACACAGACGTGTGGGGATTAGTTTTGCACAATTCTAGATGTCTCCTTTATATAGCCTTCAAATCAGGGTTTTGCCTTAGGTACAAAGCAATCCTTATTCACTGTTAGATGAAAACCTGATTTAGATTCAAGCTAATATTTCTCAACTGTTAGATCGAAAACTTAGCTTGTCACACACACTTGGTAGACATTTACTGGGTTTGTGAAAACCGTGCCCAGACGTGTACGTGTATGTTGGTTCAACATAGTAACCCAAAAGGTTAACCATATGAGAATTTCATATTACCCTTGTTCTTCTTCACCATAACTAGTTCAATTGACTCAAATGAACTAGTTAAAGAGTTGTTCAATTTCTATGAGATCTTATGTAACTAAACAAGACACAATTGAAACAAAGATGATTCGATTCGATTGATTCGTCTCATGAACATTATAGCCACGGTTTGCATAAAGCATTCCTTAGTAATTTAATGTTTCATGTTCAGAGCACATCTTTAGATCATAACCTCTTAAGTTCACAAACAAGTTCGCGGACTTAAGTTAATCGGTTGACTTTTCCAAACTCAGCAGAAATTCTCGGAAAGAGAACTTCCGACAATTCGTGGACTGGGTTCGCGGACTGAGTTCACGAACTTAGCACACAAACGAGTTTTGGAAAATCCAGCAGAAATTCTCGTTCGAGAATTTCTGACAGTTCGTGGACTTGGAAATCCAATTCCACAATCCTCCCGATTTCTCTTGATCAACAAAGTTCGAAAACTTCGGTTCAAGGAATACATGCTTATGTAATCTAAACTCTCATTTCAATCATTGAGACATTCTCAGAGGACGCTATGTAGCCGTTAATCACATACCGATTCACGTCAGAGCAATTCTCAAAGTGATTGAAACTTTTCATGACTTTCATCACTAGGTGAAGATAAACTTGATCAAAGCGAAACGCTTTACCAATACACGATTTCGAGATGAAAGATAAGCAATCTATATAGCATACGACTTTTGTCTCATAAGAAGTAGGAGATAGAATAGATAGACTTTTGAGTGATAGATAAGTTCAAGTCTCCACATACCTTTTTGTTTATGAAGTTCCACGGTTCCTTGTATATATATTTGTCGTTGTATGAAGAATCGCCATGAAGTCCTTGAGCTCAACTACACTTTTCTATCCTAGTCCGAGACTTAGCTATGTAGGCTAGAAATCAAGACTCATAGTTTTGATCACTAACATTGACAAACATGCTTGAGATAGCACCGCATGCGAGGTCGACCGAGCTATGCTCTAAAAATTACCATAAAAGATTCTTACCATAGCAGGTGAATATTTTTCAAAACCGAACATATTTCCCCATGTTCGGTCTTGAACAAACTTCACATAACTGATTTCTGAAACATTTGGATCGAATATTTTCTCTTCAGTGAAGCTTACTCCATTCAAAGCTTGGTATCTTTCGAAACATGTGTTGTCAACAAAATTCGTAAGAGCATGCTTTCCTTGGATCAAGTGTGGAGCTTGATTTTCTCAACCTCTTTGGGAGGAATAAATGGATTCAAGACAAACTTGTCTAATTCAGATTTTTCTTCTCTTGTTTTCCTTTTTCCTATACTTGCGAAAATATGAAAAACCCTAGTTACGGTTTTGATCACTCTTCCCCAATATGTTTGAACACATAGCAAGAGATTATCTTTTATAGGAAGACTTGAAATCAAAGACCGGAAATAACTAGTTTTAGGAAATATTAACAGAATCGGAATCCGAGGCTTATGGGGAAACAATTCCGATTTTGTATCTAGGTATTTCTTTTGGAAAACCAGTTTTTCATGGACTGGATCTTTGTTTCGGATTGATTCCAAGTTTTTGTCCAAAGGTCTGTTTACTCTTTTATTATCAGAAATAATATTACTTGAAGTTTATTCAAGAATTTTCTATTAGAGCATACAGAACTAGTTTTGAACAAAATATGATACTTGTTGAAAATATCATCAGAATCATAATTCCTATAATGTTTCAAAAGATCACTTGCTTCATTAAAACAGTTGTGAGGTGCATGAAGCAAACCATTGTTAATAGAATTATTAACTGAAATCCCATTCCTTGGAGGATCATATATTTTCCAAAAACGCATTCTAGAAGGCGAATCATTCACAATTCTTGATCTGAAAATGTATATGTATATACTTTGATAAAGCATCCAAAATATATTTAAGATCCCTAATTTTGTCAGAACACAATAGCCAATGTTCATAAAAATCTTAAGTAGAATCTTATGCATTTTCAAGATATAGACTGTCACATAGACCATTGCACCATTGTTACATAACATAATGAAGTACAATCATATCAAGAGTATAAAGCACAGTTTGGCTAACTTTTCCTATGTAAGTGGTGGTTCAGATTTGTCCTCACAAGAGATAAATCTATGGATGTAATCGTTTGTCATAAGTGATGGTTGTGATTGGGATTAGAAATGCATCTAACGGACAAAATTGATCATGTTTAATGTTCCATAGTTATTCATAATAAATACTGTATTAATTTGCCATGATAATATTTTATTAAATATAAATTAAAAATGATAATATATAAATGTTTTACTAATTATGATAATAAATATATTTTTATTAGCTAATAGTTAGGATTAGTTTGGTATTGCTGCGAGCTTTACAAAAGTGTTTTTCCTATGAACGTTACAGTGCGGGCTATGTAAAAAAAAAACAAAATTGAATGGTTGTCGATGTACTTTACTGTGCCTAGCTCTGTTATATAAAGCAATTGAATAATTTCTAATTATAAACTAAAGCTAACTATTTTAAAAAGCGGTCAAATTGTTCTTGGGAAAATATCAGGTTCAATTATAGTTAATGAGAAAATGACAAAAGAAGACATATCTCTAAATTGTTTATCTATTTTATTATGCTTAAAATAAGTAAATTTTTTACTATTAGAGTACATATATGTAATATTAAATTTACTGATTAGTATTATTAGTAAAAAGTATTATTTTTATTAACCGCTTTTAAAAGAACAATAATTGCTTAATATTTATTATTGCTAAATTAAAGTACATTTCAGTGATATTGTATAACATAAAATGTAGTTAGAAAATAAAAAATAATTAATTTAAAGAATAAGATAGAGAGAATAGAAATCGGTGATATACGGATTCAAAGATAATTTTTGTCAGTTATTAAAAAAGATGGAATAGAATTGGAAAATAAAGTATAGTATTATGGTGAACTATATAGTTTGCTTTTGAAGCTTTTAAAAGCTCCTTCTGCACTTTTAAAATTGATAGATTTTGGAAGTGTTTTGCATAAAAATCACTTATGACGTCTTTACCAAAACTAGGATGAAAAAATATTGTTATAAATATGTTTTCAAAGTATTTTTTTTTGAAAGAAAAAAACAGCATCAAACTTAGTTATATTGGCTAACAATCATATAAGTGGACCATAGTGACAGTGACAAGTATTGATGTCCAGTGAGTAATTTCCCATCATCTCACTCATTTCTTGATAAAATTTTTAATGTTATTTTTATTGAATGATGATGGATAACATATTTTATTGTTAGTAGAGCGTATTGTTATTAGGGTACGATTTGACTTACTAACTAATCATGGATTTATTATTTATGCAAAGAATAACCTCACATTTGGAATCGTAAGGTCGTAGAATGTAGTGACCTGACCCTCTACCGATAATGTACTCACTTAGCCACTGCGGTCATCTGGGGTTTTGAATGCTCACCGTTGCGGTTACCAACAACAGCTTCTCAGGAGGTCACCCATCATAGGATTACTCAATATCGAGCATACTTAACTATAGAGATTTTCTGCGAACTATGAAGCCAATTATGCTTAAAAGGTCTCGATGTTAGTAAAGGACAAAGTATTACCTGTGTATTCCATTTGAAGAATCCTACCTCGCGAGTCGGATCACTATAATACCACCAACTTAATTTTGAGCTGTCCTCGGCTCCGAAATATGTTCCATCCTAGACTTTGGCATTTTTTCTCACTCATTAGACCCTTTCCGAAACAATCCGTAAAGCATACTCTTTCACCCTCGAAAGTAACCCGTGGTCGACTCTAATACCATTTATAAGGACATGATCCTCCACCAATACTGTCCCCACTTAGTCACTGCGGATATCCAACATTGTGGGATTTTCAAATGACACCGATGCGGTCATTAATCATCAGTTTTTTGGGAGGTAGCCCATCCCTAGATTACTCTTGCCCGAGAACGCATAAATATAGTGCTTTTTACCAACTCTAGATCCAACTATGTTGGAAAGGAAACAATGTTACGAAAGGACAAGGCATTGCCTTTATTCCATTCAGTGAACTCTTCCTGCCGAGTTGAATTACGTACATAATATATATTGGAATTTTGAAAAACTAGAACTACATCTTATATGAGTAAAATGGTTTCCATCGGAAATGACTTAACATTTTAAAATTTAATAGCTTAAGTGAATGAATTAGATTTTCATTATGTCATTGAAATAGTAAGAACATACAATACGATACGCACTGTTAAATCAATTCTGAGTTTTACTCTTTTCAGACTATTCTTAAAGGAGAAAAAGCAACAAGGATCCGAACATTGTTAATATCTACACAATTATTCTTGGGCGAATGGGTTCAGGTGTTGTAATTTTGTTACAACTTACATAGTTTAATGTTTTGGTTCCACTCGGTTGTTGGAGTATATGGCACGATAAACCACATATGTATAACTAGGGATAGTCCATCATGTTATAAAACAGAATACATGTGGATCTTAATAAGCTTGGGAATCTGCATACATATCACCAAGGCATTTTAGTTAAAAATTCCACACCTCTTATCCCAAGATGGTCAAGTGGGGTTCGGGGTTATGTGGTCCGGACTGAGTAGTGTCTGGTGGTCCATGAAGATCTTAAAAATTGGTATCAAATCCCATGGTTGGGGATACTGTCCAAACATAGAAGTGGATGTGGATGTCACCCAGTTTAGGGCGCAAGTGGAGTTAGACTCAAAAGTTGAACTGGCGCTCAAGGTGAAGTTAGTGTCTCACCCATTAAATCAGGTGGAACAGGGTTCTAGATCGGCAAGGCAATGCTCAAGGTTGAACTGGTGCTGAAGGTGGAGTTACTGTCTCACATATTAACTCTCAAGTGGAGCAGGGTTCTAGGTAGGCAAGGAAATGGTCAAGGTGGAGTTAGAGATTGCCTTCTCATTAACTCAACGTGAAGTAGCGTAATGACACTAATCATGATCGATGGGTAGCATATACATATAGTAATCATATGGTGGATTCTGACTCGACTGGTGAAGTGGTTTAATCTCGCCAAGGTGGATATTGTTGGAGTATGTGGCACAATAAACCATATATGTATAGCTAGGGATAGTCCCACATGGAAGAAAGAGGAGTACATGTGGAGCTTAATAAGCTTGGGAATTTCCTTACATAGCACCGATAAGTTTTAGATTAAAACTGCACACCTCTTATCCCAAGGTGGTCAAGTAGGGGCAGCATCGATGACATGTGGTCGTACCCATAGTAGGTTCCTATGGTCCATGAAGATCCTAACATCGTTGAAAAAATATGTAAGAATTATTTCCAATATAATTTCATGCATGGCTTGAGACATCAGTCGCTGAAATAAGGAACATGCATAAAGGCCATTTCAAATGATCAATAATATATATTTATAAACAAAAAAACGTATCAAATAAAGTTTTTTTTTGGGGGAGGGGTGGGGGATATGTAAAAACTGATTACAATACAGTTTCATGGATGGATTTAAAATACAACTCGAGAAAGGAGAGACATAGTTTGGGAGAATGTCAAATCGGAAAATGCTAGAAAGTATTCGTGGAGCGAAGAATGGAAATATCTAATCGGGTTTTCTTTTACTTTTATGATGATAAGAACTTGATATTAATAAATATTATATTTAATATTCATATATAGGAAAATGAATAACTAAATATAAATTATGCCCGTGCCATTACGGCACGGGTTAAGCCCTAGTAATAGTTAAAGGATCGTGTAAGTCACCCAAGACATACATATGCATAATTCCCAACAGATTTAGGAATAAAAGTATTACATACTTCATACGTGTTTTCCACCACGAACTTTTAAAGCATTCAAATCTTGTCATTACGTTAACTGAACCACATAATAGATTCATTCTTATAGGATGGATCGCACCAAACACAGATTGTTAGATCTTTTCGTGTTTGCCTGCTCTGATACCAATTGAAAAGGCGAGAGAACCCAAATATACCTCAATCTAAAACTTTTCCTTCCTATAAGTCCTTTATCCGAAAGTGATTGTCTATGGACTGAGTCGAGACAATACAACTAATCGGTTCACACTTCGTGTGATCGTCTATGGATACGAGATCGATATAATACAACAACGAAGTGTGTTTACTTGATACAAAGGTTCGGACTTAACCAAACACAATAGGATTGCTTATCAAGTAAATATGAATTAACGTTTGTGTAATTTACTTTAATTATAATAAAATAATTATAATGCGGAAAATAAAAGTAAATGACACAGAAAGATTTTATTAACGAGGAAACCGCAAATGCAGAAAAACCCCGGGACCTTGTCCAGAATTGAATACTCTCAGGATTAAGCCGCTATACAAAATAAACCAACTTCGTATAGTTGAGACCAAGAAACTAAACCTATAGTTCATCTAGTTCCGTTTGTATTCCCACGCCTCCAACTTATGGATAAGTCACGTACTTGGAACAATTCCTTTGGTTCGTATTCCAAACAGTAAAGGAACAACAAATCGGTTTGGTATCAACTCTCTTCAACCAAGTGATATGAGTCGGACAAAGGCTCTTTTGTTTATCTTAACACAAAATCCTTCGTCAGGTTCTTAGATCTATCTTATGTTCAATTACCCAAAGTAATCATAAGATTTTGCAATCAATACCTTTAATCCTAAGGAACCGTATTGATGCCGATCTACTCAACTATTCTATCCAATCTACCACAAGGATAAACCGATTATAGTGAGATCCTCTTTTTACCAAAACAAGTACTGTGCACACCAAAGATTTATATAACCAAGTCAGAAATCTTCTATCTCTTCTTTGTCTTCAAATCTTCTTAGATCTTCAATAAACACCTGCACACAACTACCTGAATCTCTTGTGATCAATCACACACAGAACGGAGTCTGTTAACAATCGATTATCACAAGATCGTCTTTAGAACTAACAACAGTCTAAATATCCCTGTTGAAACTTCGAACTAGTTTGAGTGAATCTTATATCAGAAGAGAAGATTCTCAACCATAAACAAACTAGGTGCAATCAAAGTCCAACCACCGTTAGTCAATCAAATCAATCGAAACAAAAGATAAACCGCAATTATCTAGTTTTCCACCAACGGTACACGCTAGAGCTTATCAATCCCAAAGAAGTCTTTAAATTGAGCGTCCGTAAGAGATTTCTACTAATTAGGTTACTCTCCTCTCCGAATAGGAGGCTTCACCAGTAATAGTATAACAGAGGAAGTTTACTGTCACGAAGCATTAGTTTTCCCGAAATGCAAGCTTCAAGTATTTATAGACATGGAAGTTTGGACACCAAGGAATTTCCAAAACCGAAAATATTCTCAAGATATTCAATAATAATTTTCATATTCGGTTTTCATAATTCATGAGAATGCTCTGTCCAAAATAATGATCGAAAATCTCCTTGGAAAATCTTTAACTAGAAAATGCACATTACTAATTCTTATTTTCCATATATAATTAAAAATCTTAATTAAAAAATTCTTAACTTATTTAATTTCGATCCTGGGATTTACTTCCTTCTTAGCTGTTAAAGAATATCTTTGAACAATAAAAGATACGCATAAATGTACGTGTTCATAGTGTATCGACATCCTTACTTTGTAAGTCCTCTTTCATACTTACACACTTGAAACCGATTTACCACGCTTCCAAACAAGTTTAGAATTGGTTCATCT
Organism: Papaver somniferum; assembly: GCF_003573695.1. Taxonomy (NCBI): domain Eukaryota; kingdom Viridiplantae; phylum Streptophyta; class Magnoliopsida; order Ranunculales; family Papaveraceae; genus Papaver; species Papaver somniferum. Next base: position 82,100,299 of record NC_039362.1, read on the forward strand.
GACTTTCAAGAGCTATGCAATTGATTAAGAACTCTCAATCACAAATCATGGGTTTAACGGTTCTACCAAAACAAGTTTCGGTTCTACCTCCATGTGAGTACTGTGCATAGTCACACTAGCTTCCCAAAAATTCGGTTGACTAGGTACTAGGATCGGTTCCCCACATATATATGGTATCTAACTTATATGTGTTGCACATGTCCATAGGATCGGTTCCCCTTTGCCTAAAAACGTGTTGCACATGTCCATAGGATCGGTTCCCTTTTCTGCTATAAACCTTGCTACACCCCATGCAAGGATCGATTCCCTTTTGTGACGTGTTGCACCTATTACTAGGATCGGTTCTCCTTTAACCAGTGTTAGGTCTTACAAACTACACAAACTCGATCATACCATCAGGTGATTACTTAAGACCGGTTTCACTAATAAAAGTCATACCAATACAAAAGTCAGGCCTCATTTGAATAGTTTTACCAAGAACACAAACAAGTCATGAGCGGTTATACTAATCACACATATTGGTCGTTCATAAGATATGCAATGAAGAAAAATCCCAATAACGCCTGGCGATTTCCTTTTCGATTCACAAACAAAGTTCATGAACTTACTTCCTTCAAACACATGTAAAAACATTGTTTCCAAGGATGAAATCCTCACCTCATACCCATACATAATCACAATAGCATTCAAACGATTATGTCGATGTCTTATCTACAAAGTTTAATGGTTAAGCAATAAACCTCGTATTGTATTCCTTAATACTATGTCTATCTAGAGTGTTCATGCTTCGCAGTTTTGTTTTCAATATGCACGACTTGAAAGATACGTTAGGGAATGAAATAGTTCAAGTCAAATATCACTAACCTCAAGTGGAAGGATGATGTTGTGGTTGTAGATCCTTACTTCTTCACTTCTTCAAGTCTTCGCAATACTTGTAATGTCTCAAATCCTAATACTTTCAAGCTAACCTATACGAAGTTGACTCTAGTACATTTAATAAAGCGACTCTTAAATGAGTTTTGGTTCACTAAAATATGACAACCAAACTTGACATACCCACGCTTGGTGGGTTCAACCGATCTATGCTCTAACAAGGTGAAACCGTAACCGAACCGTGGTGAGACGTGAAAAGATCCGATCCCATTCCGACTTCGATAGGTGGAATTATATCTAAATACTGTGCTTTCTAGCACCCTTCAATATCTCTTTGATAGCTACTGCTCAATCTTTTACACAAATGTATCGTACTCTCGCGACCAGGTCATCATAAAAAGTAGGTCTTTCAGTGATTAGTAAACCTTCGGTACTAGTAAGGTTGGTACCATGGTCGTCCATCTCCGGGTTTCCGGCCGATATGATTTATGAGATGGACCAGACAGCTGGGTGTTCCTTCTAAGGAGTCAGCTGTTTGTGCGACTCACCTTCTTCTCGGTTCTGAGTTACCTTCTTTTAGGCTCCGCTGGACGACATGGCATTCTCCTTCAAATTAATATATAGGTCGGTTGTCCTTGTGTTGGTTCCCAAGGGTCCAATATGATCATTTAGGTCTACGTTTCCATGATGTTGTTCTATGGAAGGGGCAGGCCTGCTGAAGTTTGGCCAGGTTTTTTGGTGTCCTAGGAGAGGGATTGTCCTTTCTAACGCATATTATGTTTACATACATGGCCCCATTCTTTCAAGTATTTTTGATCGGAGCATTAAGCAGTGCAATCCGGTTCTACTTGACTAAGACTGTGCTCGTCTAAGGAGGGAGTTTACTTACTTGCTAGAGTCAGGCTCCAAGATATGAGTATGTCCTACATGTAAGGAACTTTTCTTTCTTTACCCAACTAACTCGTGGAACTAAGGGCCCAGAACCTACATTCATGAGTTTCGAATGAAGAATTTAAGCCTTATTTTTTGATTTTTAAGTTGATAAAGTCGAATAAGATTTCTGTTGGCTTCGTCAGGAGGCTTGCGTAGTCTGAGAATTCTCCTCAAAAAGGAGAAGTTGCATTGGAATCGAGAAAGGTTAGTTCATAATTGCGTAAAATGAGCCGATGTTACGCGGCGTTTAGTCGAGAAGTGAATGATTTAGAAGGGATAAGTAAGAAATTGAGACGACTCTTTCTTGAACTATTCCATAAACAGATCTTCCCCTCTACGCCAATCACGAGATTTTCTCTTTTCCTCTCTATATCGTCATCATTCCCTTAATGTATACTTGGGATGCTACATTGTCTGCTTTGAAGCGGTAGTTGGAGGACTCACATGCCTGAATTTCATTCTGTAATCTTCTTCTTGGCTGGATCGCAAAAGGTGTGAAGGAAAGAGAGTTGGTTCTCACTACTAGAAGAGCACTAAGATCGAAACATGAATAAGTAGTAGTTTCTCTTCGAGAATAGCCTACGCGCTGGTTAGTTCCTTCCCGCTGGTAGAGCCAGATATGAAGATGGATTTGGTGACTCGGCTTTTTATAACTTGTAGGTTGGGATTTCTCTCTCTGCCCTGCCCCGGTCCTCGAGCTAAGCTGAAGCGGGATAAAGGTGATCTGACGAGGAAAGTTAGCGATCCATCACGTGTCCTAGGCCTTAACCTGCATAGTCGATTTGAGAACCTACTGACCAAGTGAGATGCTTGCTCTTTCAGTGGATTCGGGTCCCTCTGATCGTCGAGCTCGTCGAATCTGATGCGGAAAAGGAACAAGCATCGGATAGTATGAGCACCTTCCCGTTAGCACACTATAGTTTTAAAGACTATGTTCAAGGTGGTTAGCTGAAACTAGCCGATTTGAACTTAAAAGCTTAATACTCATTTTCATGAACACATAATACATTAACCTTGAGTCACAATCATGTGATCAAATAAGTCTAGTGTTTTTAGAGAATTAATCAAATGTTAATTATCTTGTAGAAATAACTTAATTGCACTTGAAGGTAATCGACATGGTTAGTAAATGCACAAAGTACAAATACCATAGCCGTTAGTGACTCGGGTCAGTCAGAGTACGTGTACCGGTTTGTAAACATTTAACCAAACCAAGTTATGGAGTTGGCAAAATAATTTAGGTATGCGTATCGGTTTGGAAACCTTAAGACTATGACCGGTTACAGAGTCCACAAAACTACTTTGGTTTGCGTACCAGTTTGGGTACTAAACCGGGTTCAGGAACATATAACTATTTTAGTACGTGTACCGGTTTGTAAACTAACCTGGTTCCGTAACCACAGTTCCAAAATGGTTTGCATACGAGTATGCATACCGATCCGGTTCACGAGTTTGACAGATTTATATATGGTGTACATAAGAATATTCGTACCACAAATCTGCAAGTCGATGTGTATATAGCTACCCCGTTACATGTACGAATACATGTAATACAGGTTCAGACTTATAATTGTTTACCCAGCTTGTAAGACTGATAACAATGTCTTGTATCCGAATCTATAGTAGTTCTATATTTCTCTCTAAATCGATTCGAAACATTCCCGAATAACATCAATGATACATATTACTGTTCCAGGCTATTTTCGAACGACAAAACTTGAATTTGATTGCGAACAATAAATTTTCCTTAATCGAAATTCATCAAGTATGAACAAATGTTCATTAAGCTTAGTCATTATATTTCGTAAACTAATTATCAAGATAAACTTGACTCGAAATTCTTGTCTATGCATGATAGTCTAATTAGTCACGCAACAACGTCTCAAGGATAGAAAAGTGAATATAACTTGAGAAATAGGCGGTTCAGTCTTCACTTACCTTTTGCTGATGAAGTTGTCCAAAAGCTTCGGTTGATCTTCGCCTTCAAACGATAGAACGCAATGATGACTGGTTCGTTTCTCAACTATCTCCATCCTACACCGAGACTTAACTAATTGTAGACTAGAAATCAAGATATAGTTTTGACAACTAAATTTGACAACAAGTTTGAGATAGCAACACTTGTGAGTTCGACTGAGCAATGCTCTAACAATACCTTTTGTTATCCCATTTACTCTGTCTATGTTGGTGGACAAGTAGGATGAATAAATGTCTGAGAAGAACATTATATTAACAAAATAATTAATAATTTACAAATAAGAGCCATGTCATACACGGTTGCGAATGGGGTACCAATTTACCGAGGAGAGTAAAAGAACTTATAAAGTGCAAAGTATTCTCGGATGTTATATGGATTTATATATGCTCCACAATAAACCGATATCCATATTAGCAATGTTGATGGTAATAAAACACTCAGCATTATAGGATTAATTACGGATGAAAAAGAAGAAGATAATTTCATTACAACTGGATGGTTTTGTACGATTTATTTCCTTCATGATCATCTTTACCGATTCATTCCTCCATGTAGAGTAGGCGGAGCGGTAGCTGCAACACCATTATGCCTTTCCATGTTACCATGCCATCCTACACAGAACATACATATTGTTGAATTCAAACTTCAACATGAATAAGAATTTAATTTTGTTTTGTTTTTTTGGTTTTGGTTTTGGACCACTTTGTCATGGTCTTCAAAGTGAATAGTTTGTCATGGGCTGACTATTGACTTCCGTTGACGGCAAAAACCCAAAATATCTGGAAATTTCATTTTAGTTAACTAAGAACGTCCGCAATGGAGCGACCATACTAAAACCAAAAACCAAACCAAAAACTAAAAAAAGACTGAATTTGGGGGTGTTTCAACACAATGGTGTTGGGGCAAAATTATAGTCAGGCGTAACTTAAACATACGCCTGAACCAGGCGTAACTTATATGTACGCCCCATCTCATTTGCATCGTGCCAATCGTGTGTGTTAAGTTCAGACGTAACTTCTAATCTACGCGCGAATGAGGCGAACATTCTTTCTACGCCTGACCATGGAACGAAATAAAAGTTTTACTCCCCGCTTCAAACGTAGATGGTATTTACGCCTGATACCAGACGAACTTTTAATTTTAATTTCCGCCTGACTAAATTTAGTTTCACTCCAGCTTTTCGCCCGAATTTACTCTGAAACACATTCTCTCCAACTAAATATTGTTATACTCTTGTCCACTGCGATTGAATTTTCGATCAAATATAGTTATACTCCACCTTTTACTTGTCCATTGTGGACGCTCTAACAGCGGAAAGGAACTTATGATTCTTGCAAGCAACACACGATCCTTGAGCTGGGGTAATATATAGCTAGCAAAGAACTGATATTTTCGGGTATATATAGTTTACTTACCTAAGTCGACATTGAAGCCTTGATTCCGAAGTTCTCTGTATTCTTGGCATAGAGCGCAACCATTACAGCACCAATGTGTCATGAAATCACAGCAAGGGCTCCCATCTATGTTGTAAGTTTGCCTCAGCTTAGTACGATAAGCACACGAGTATATACAAGGACAACCGAACACAACTGCTACAGCCACGTAGAGTGCCCCATTCTGTCCACAAGCTGCATCACATGTCCCATAACGCTTTTCAGTACTGCTGAAAACTTGCTTTAGTATGAACTAAAAATTCGGATTACTTCAAAAATAATAAGAAAGATAAGATATATTTACTGTACAGGAGGTTCCTCTATCGACGATCTCAGATGTTTGACCAAATGTAAAGCACGGGCACCAACATGTCGTGCAACCTGTAAAAGGGTATGAACCATGCACATAAATTAGTGACAATGTTGAAGCTCTAACGTATGCGAAATGGATGGAGGGATATACTAAAATTAACTGCTTCAGTACATTCAATCACACGGCACCCTAATAAGGTTTGTATATGCCTGACACGGCCATATTCAAAACTTTAACACCGCTGAAATTTTTACAGAGAAATCAGATTCGATAAGACGTACAATTGTTGAAGTCGGTAAAACAATCGCAAAGGCCACTAGACCAGGGGACCATCGGTTGAGATTGAACTGGAAATGAGGTTTGGGGGTTGTTATCGGTAGAGTAGAACTGATTTGCTGGAGTTCCGACGGGAATGCCGATGGCTATAGGTTGTTGTGGAACAGTGGCAGTGAATGAAGATTGAGGTTGTGGGTTAAAAGTACTCATTTTGATTGATATGAGGGATCTAACTCAAAATGTGATCAAAAAATCTAATTAAAGATCGAATCGGGAGCCTTGAAGGAATTGAAGCTTTAAAATGAAATTCGGTTGGATATGTGTTTCCGTTTGTTGTATAGCAGACAGATGAAAAAACAAGTCGCAACAAAAAAAAACTGATAAAAATTGTTATTAGGTAGGGAAATAGTCCTGGTTCCTTGAAAATATTCATTGTAATCAATGTGGTTAGCTTGGTTGGGTAGCACTTAGCAGACATAGAAAAGGAGTCGCAAGCCACGCATACCTAAGAACGTGTTGACTGGTGCATATGTGCGCTTGCAAATGAGGGTTTGACATCTGATGACTCAACTGACTCACAAAATTCACATCTGAATCTGATTCATGCATCTCTTGCAGCATCAACTGACTCAAAATATTTCTTGCAGCAGCAACTAATAAAAATTTTATATATTGGAAGGAATATTGCAGCAGCTAAATAATTATCCTGCCCATCTCTAACAATGGCACAATTATCAGAAGAAACAGCAAATGGATCAGAGTGCCATCGTATTTAGTCATGACCTCATCCAGTCATCTTCATTTGCTTTGATAGTTTGCTGGTATTTGGAACTCTCTGGAGGGGTTAAGAGAAGAACTTACATAGCATTAGCACTGGTTTTTGGGGTTCGGCTGGATCAGGTTTTCCTACTTCTAAATGTTGGTCTATCACCATTTTGTCATTGTTTCATTAAACCCAGGTGGTATATCTCGTCTTATATTCTTGGTAATGAACAATTCATTTATTAACAAATCATCATAAGCTCGTAATATTCCTCGAGATACAACTATGTTTTTTTAAAGCACACACCAAACTTGAATACAATCTCACAGGTTGATACCTGACAATCCAGGAAGTACAGATGCAAATCACAATCATTCCAACAGAAAGGCTAGCTTACGTTTGAACTAAAATAATGGGTACTTCACATTAATCCTAGCAATATATAAAAAATCTGAAACAAACAGGTGCACTTAATAGTAGCGCAGACACCAGTGCTATTGATTTAATCCAAACAAACTCTTGTGTTCTTTGTCCATCGTCGTCTTTATCTGTTCATAGTTCCATATACCGGAGGTGGAGCAGTAGCCACATCCCCCATTCCCCTTTCCACGTTACCGTGCCATCCTGTACATTGGAAATCAATATCCATTAAGTGTTAAGGATACAGCTATCAACATAATTGTAGCTGATCCTCTGCAAGACTTTATCTCCTCATGCCTCAATTAACGCAACTAATTGTGTATTGTAATATTCTCATTCATTGTAAATTGACCCTATTTTGGGTATGTAAGTCTCTATATATTGCTGTATATATCCACCAAGTTATGTGTGGAAAATATTATCTAGAATATCTAGTTCTGTTTTGGTATCAGGCAAATCGATCCTAAAAACCACGCCTCACCTTCATTTTCATTTTCAGTTTCAATGTCAGGTCCAGAAACTTCAACTCTGCATCAGATCCATGTTAACCATTTAATCAACATCAAGCTTAATGATTCGAACTACACTCTATGGAAAGCTCAGTTTCAGCCTCTTTTGAAAGGCTACAGACTGGAAGGATATGTTGATGGTACTTACCAAAAACCACCACAACATCTGCCCAACATCCAAGCAGTAAATCCAGCCTATATCAAGTTCGAAGAACAGGACCAAATCCTGCTCGGTTGGCTTCTTTCATCTCTTACAGAAAGTGTTCTAGGAAGGGTCACTGGACTCAAAACTTCCAAGGCAGTATGGGACGCTCTAGAGAAAAGATATGCCCCAAAGACCAAAGCTCATCTTCTGCATCTCAAGAGACAACTCCACAGTCTCCAAAAAGGTAACATCAAAATGCAAGAGTATTTTTCTAAATGTAAGCAGTTGTTTGATGCTTTTGCAGCATCTGGTAACCCTCTAAGTGAGGAAGATATGCAGCAATCTATCTTAAGTGGCCTAAATCAGGCGTACGACTCCATTGTTACTACACTCAGCACGATTGAAGTTGCTGATATGGACACTTTTCATGCGCATCTTCTGTCATTTGATATGCGCTTAGAACATCAACTTGCATTGCTTCAACAACCAATGGCTCATGTGGATTCTTCCATCTACACAAGATCCTTTTCACGATCTGATCAGAGAAGGAATCAGCCTCAAAACAATCGACAAAGCTATTCCAAGGGAAACAACAACAACAATCATCAAAGAGATGATGACAGACCATGTCAGGTCTGCAAGAAGAGAAATCATGCTACACGCAACTGTTGGTTCAAGAAAAACAATGGACCAGCACAAAATGGTCGTCCAACAGCCTATCTTGCTCTACCTGGTGGAGCTACTGACAACAATTGGGTTACGGACACTGGAGAAACACACCATCTTACTGCAAATCTTAACAATCTTGCTATTCGTCATGAATATGATGGAACTGAGGAAGTCCATGTGGGTAATGGTAATGCGTTACATATTGAAAATATTGGTAATGCCTCATTTTCACATAATAATAGAAATTTTACCCTCAATAATATGCTCCATGTTCCTGAAATCAAAACAAACTTGCTTTCGGTTTCAAAATTTTGTCAAGATAATCAAGTTTATTTTGAGTTTCACTCTAGTTTCTTTCTTGTGAAGGATCTACTCACCAAGACAATCCTGTTGTGAGGCAGCAGTAGAAATGGGCTATAATACTTGATGGTGTACGAGAGATTTCTAAAGCTTCACCAACTGCTCTTGTCTCACCTACAATTCCAATCTGGAATCAACGTCTTGGACATCCAATGCTGCGTACGGTTTTGAAAGTTATCAAGAATTTTTCTCTTCCTGTTTCTAATAAAAAGTTTGAGTTTTGCCATTCATGTCATGTTAGCAAAAGCCATAAAATTCCTTTTCCTATTAGCTCTTCTATTTTTGATAAGCCTTTGAGCTTAGTTGTATCTGACTTGTGGGTTTCTCCAACTGTTTCAAGAACTGGGTATCGATATTACTTGCTTTTACTTGATGTTTTTTCTCATTATACCTGGATATATCCCCTAGCTAGAAAGTCAGATGCGTTGCCTGTGTTTATACAGTTCAAAAAGCTAATAGAACATCAAACTGAACACAAAATAAAAGTGTTTCAATCTGATAATGGAGGAGAGTATAAGAAGTTTACAGCTTTCCTAAACAGCTCAGGTGTTGTCCACAGATTTTCATGTCCTCATACATCCGCTCAAAATGGTCTTGCCGAACGTCGTATCAGACATATCACTGAATCAGGTCTTGCTTTACTTTTTCATGCTTCCATGCCTAAGTCGTACTGGTCAGATGCTTTTACCACTGCTTGTTATCTCATTAATCGTATCCCAGCTTCACAACATGAATCTAAATCACCTTTAGAGCTTTTACACAACAAGAAACCAGATTTTTCTCTTCTTAAAGTCTATGGTTGTCTCTGTTACCCATGTCTAAGGCCTTATGTGTCAAACAAACTAGAACTAAGATCTCTTCCTTGTGTGTTTATTGGATATAGTGGTGCACACAAAGGATATCTATGTCTTCATGTACCAACAAACAGGATCTACATCTCTCGTTATGTCAAGTTTGTTGAAACAGAATTCCCATTTGCTGCCAAGCAACAGGTAAGCTCCTCTGAAACTCAACATTCTCTACAATCTACTAAATTACTTACATCACACACTTTTACAAATCCCTCTTTAGCATTTGAACCTAATACAGCTCAGCAAGGTCCAATTGATGTTGCTATTCAACAACCTCCAGTGTTAGAACAAAGTGTACAGTCCTCAGCAGTCCCTATTGAGAATATAGTTGTTCAGTCGCAAAGACCACCACAGCAACACACCATGGTGACAAGAGCAAAGGATGGCATCATATAACCAATTAAGAAACTCTGCCTAGCTACAACAAAACATCCTTTGGAGCTACCTGAGTTTATGGCTCCGTCTTGTTACACTGAAGCCTCTAAAGATCCTAACTGGCGACCTCCAATGGACAAAGAAATCAATGCTCATATACGCAATGGAACGTGGAGTTTAGTTCCTTATGAGAAATGGATGAACATCATAGGTTCTAAATGGGTCTTTATAGTAAAACAAAAACCATATGGCACCATTGATGTACGAAAAGCTCGGCTAGTAGCTAAGGGTTACAATCAAAGGGAAGGGTTTGATTATGCAGAAACTTTCAGTCCTGTCATAAAGCCTAGCACTATTCTTCTTGTTCTGTCCATTGCAGTCACACATGGATGGAATATGCGTCAATTAGATGTTCAAAATGCCTTTCTCCATGGGGTCCTAAAAGAAGAAGTGTTTATGAAGCAACCATCTGGATATGTGGATCCAGATTATCCAAATCATGTATGCAAGTTGAACAAAGCCATCTATGGGCTCAAGCAGGCACCACGTACATGGTACTCCAAGCTCAGCATCCATATGACTAGCCTTGGTTTCAAAAGCTCAATTGCAGACACCTCTCTATTCATACGACAGTCACATAATGAGATCACCTATGTGCTTATTTACGTTGATGATATCATCATCACAGGTTCAAATCAGTCACTTATCAACAAACTTATTACTGACTTGAATTATGCCTTTGCAGTCACAGACTTAGGTGAACTAAGTTACTTCTTAGGAGTAGAAGTGATCAAACAAGGCAACTGTGTGCTACTCAGTCAACAGAAGTACGTCTATGATCTTCTCAAACGTACGAAAATGGAGGGAGCAAAGCCAGTAACTACCCCACTTGTAGTGAATGCAAAAATCAGCAGACAAGGAACTACACGATTTGCAGATCCAACTTTATACCGCAGTGTGTGTGGAACATGCAATATCTTCATCTGACCCGTCCAGATGTTGCTGTGGCTATCAATAAAGTGTGTCAATACATGACAGATCCTTTTGAAGAACATTGGGAGCTTGTGAAAAGAATTTTACGGTACCTAAAGCACACTGTGAATTATGGCTTAGTGTTACGACCATCATCTGACACTCAATTACATGCTTATTCCGACTCTGACTGGGCCGGTAATTTAGACGACAGAAGATCAACTAGTGGGTTTGCCATCTACTTTGGAGGAAATCTTGTCTCATGGAGTGCCAGAAAACAGAAGACTGTTTCAAAATCAAGCACGGAGGCTGAATACAGGGGTATTGCTATTGCTACTTCTGAGTTAATGTGGCTTCAATCTCTTCTACAAGAACTAGGCATTACAGTTCAATCACCCTCGTTGTGGTGTGATAATCTTGGAGCCACGTATCTAACCGCCAATCCTGTGTTTCATGCTCGTATGAAACACATTGAAATTGATTACCACTTTGTAAGAGAAAGAGTGGCAAATAAACAGCTGCAAGTCAAGTTCATCTCTACCAAAGACCAGGTAGCTGACATTTTTACGAAGGGATTGGCTAACTCACGGTTTGATTCGTTGCGCAACAAGTTGAACATTCGGCAAACTCATGCACAACTTGAGAAGGGATGTTAAGGATACAACTATCAACATAATTGTAGCTGATCCTCTGCAAGACTTTATCTCCTCATGCCTCAATTAACGCAACTAATTGTGTAATTGTAATATTTTCATTCATTGTAAATTGACCCTATTTTGGGTATGTAAATCTCTATATATTGCTGTATATATCCATCAAATTATGTGTGGAAAATATTACCTAAAATATCCAGTTCTGTTTTTAAGAACGCGAGATTTTTGTTCATCCTTCATGGTTTTAACTTCTAACGGATAATAGAGGCATGAATTGGTGAATGCACTTACCTAATGACACATCGTAACCCCTGTTCTTGAGTTCCCTATATTGTTGGCAGAGGGCACAAGATTCGCACCAAAAATGAATTAGGCAATCTTTACAGTCGCTCCCCTCTAAGTTGTATGTTCTTCTGAATTTGGTACGGTACGTGCACGAGTATATCCAAGAACAACCAGTGAAAACTCCTATTAGCGCGTAAAGTGCTCCGTTCACTCCACAAGCTGCATAGAAACAATACAACTATTAGACCACGATGCTGATTGAAGTGCCACGAATAATTTCGATACCCAAAAAGAGGTGCCTTGAATATCTTGAGCATAAAGATACTAACATGACAATCCTCTATCGACAATCTCGGATGTCTGGCCAAATGTAATGCATGGGCACCAACATGTCAAGCAACCTGTAAAAAAAAATTCACAAATATGCGCGTACATCAATTAATGGTGATAAAACTTGAACAATCTAGAACAAAAATTAGAAAATTGTTTTGATGAAAAATCAAGACCCAGTGGAGTTTTAAGGCAAGGATTTAAGGAATTACAATTGCTGCAGTCATCAAAACAATCACAAAGGCCAGTAGACCAAGGGACCATGGGAGCCTCTACCGGAAAACCGGTGGCTACTGGTTTTACTTGATCATATGAAGTCATTTCTAATTTCTGAAGTGATCAAAAATTGATATGAGAAAGAGAGGATCTAACGGAATGAATTGCTTGAAGAGGGTGTTATATATGTTTTGTTATGTTTTAGCTTTTCTGCTGATTTGAGTTTATATAGAAAAAAAAGTATACCTAAGAACTTTCAGTCCACTGTTCAAAGAAACTAAAAAAATTGTTTATAGGGAATGAGTTCGTTGATTCCTTCAAAATGCACTGAACACTCAAAACACAGATTATTAGAATAAAATCAAGTTGTATTATAATATAATGATGTCTTGGTATGAAATTTGATTATGAACTATTCAGTAATTGGACTTGACTTGCAGGTCTGCTAGCAGTTAAAATCCCTGTTAAATCTCTACCACCAATTCATGTTTTTTAACAAATATAAAATGGATTGCTTGACAAAAGAATCCAACTTTGTGGACCCCTCTAAAACCGGGGTGCACATTCCGATCCCCGTGATTCGTCCAAATTCTTATAGTTGTTTCCCATTTTCTATGTTGCTTTTCAACCGGAAACATAAACACTTTTCTCTCTCCCCTCTTTTCTCTCTTTCCTTTCTTCTCAAAAACAAATCTCTTTTATATGTCTTCGCCTTATTTTTCCTGGCATTTTTAGGGGAGACCCCAAAAGAATTAGGGGCGACTTTTTTATTCCCAATCCATAGATAACGTTGTGGGATGTCCAAATTTGCGGAGATTACCATTGTATCCTCATACAATCGGTAGCTACGGTAGTGATATAAACTACCAATTATTAGTATTCTCAATGGTGGTCGCTAGCAATCGGTAGATAGGTGAAGGTCATAAATAACTTCATAACCTACCGATTATTCTAGTTCCCAAATTCGAAAAAATTGAAATTTCGACAAAAACAAAATTTGGGGCATCTGAATAATCGGAGGTTATTTAACATCCGATTATAGTAGTTCCTAAATTCCAAAAAAACGGTGATTTCGCGAAGAAGAAATTTGGGGCAACTTTATAATCGGTAGGACCAAGAACATCACGAAACTACCGATTATTAAAGTATAGAAATAAGAAATATTTAGAATTTTGTCATGTAATCGGATGTTAAAAAAACGTCTAAACTCACGATTATTATTTTCGAGAAATTCAATTTGTTTAGAATTTTGAATAACTGTAATTTGGGGATACTTATAATCGGTAGCTAATGAGATGTTATTAGCTACCGATTAATAACCGTTTGACCTATAAAACCAATGTTAACCTAAATTCATTTCATTTATTTTCAACTTCAACTCCTCTTCTCCTCTTCCCATCCGTTTGCAGAGAGGAAACTTCCCCCTCGTTGAACTCCGCTTCAATATATCGTTATCATTAATCGTCGAATCGAATCATCGTCGATTATTCTCTATAAAGATGAAGGATAAGGAACGTAAGAAAGCTCGAACCAAAAACGTAGTGTGCGGTGTGGATCCAAATATTGGACTGCATGCCCGTAATAAAGAGATTGTAACTGAAGAATGCGAAGAACGCGAAGAAAATTAAGATGATGATGTCCCTGATGTAGGCGATACTGATAGCCAAACTCTCAGGCAACTTGAATGGCGCCGATTAGGTAAGATTCTACCATTAATTTGGTTTATATTGCTTCAATTCGACGAATCCGTGAATTTTTTTTAGGGTTTTCGGTTATTACCCAGATTCGGTAGGTTAGTTATTGTTTTAAACCTCCGATTGTGGTCGAATTCTTCATTTCACAAGAACATTTGTCATATTCGGGTGGTAAATATTTAGGTTGCCTACCGATTGTAAAACGTTTTTCATTATTGAGACCTAAATCGATCATAATCGGAAGTTAATTGTGTTTTTGCCTTCCGAATATACTAAGGAAGAACAAGTATTAGAGACACAATAATCGGGTGATATGTTTTGTAATTTGCTTCCGATTGTTTAGGCTCAACCACTTTAGTAATTTCTGGACACAAAGTGATGCATATTCGGTAAAAATTATTTTTATGAGGCTTTCGATTGTCATGCATTCGGAAGGGTATACTTTTTCTGACTTTCGATTATTCGTATTCGGAAGATTATGTTGAAATTTAGCATCCGATTATTGTGTGTAGATAAACATATTCAAACACCAAAAATTTCTTTTGTTTCCGATCATCCGTATTCGGTAGCTTTTGGTGAACTGAAACTTTCGATTGTTCCAGAAAGACTGAAGGTGCAGGATATTCCAGAAGGTGTAATCCTTGGGCTGCCAGAGGATGGAAGACAATTGTTATTTGGATACAAAGACTCCTGGGCCAAAGAAATATATGAAACCGAGGTAATAATCGTATCCATTTTATTTCCCTATTATCTTTTCTTCGTAAAGTTTTAAGGGTTATAGTTTCAGGTTATTCTAATTTTTTTAACTTGTCCTGTGTTTAATAGTATCATTCCGATGTGGTTCGTATACTCAAACCGACCGCCGCACCAACTAAAATGCTGGATTGGCCTTTGAAGGATGAATGTGAAAGGTTCAAGAAAATTATTGCAAATTCTGGGTTGGCTGATGTTGCGGAGAACTCTATGTTGGAACATGACCGAGTGGCTATATCGACGTTTATGGAGAGACTTTATCCTGATACCGACACCTTCTATATGTCGTTTGGGGAGATGACGATTACCCCAGATGATGTTGTACAGATTGTTAGACTCCCTGTCCATGGCAAAGGTGTCAGGGCTGAGTTCACAAAGTAGTTGGAATGACCCAAACTTTATGCTCTAACTAAGAAGTTTTTGGGTTGGGATGAAGAAACATCAACAACTAAGTTCAAAAGATGCATGAAGTATAGAACTAGAAATTTCAACATGGGTACTCTAATGGATATGTTCAAGGGCACCAAGGAAAAAAAAAAGAAGAGAAAGGAACTTTAACCGATGATCAAGTCAACCACGCGGCCACCGCATATGTCCTATGTGTATTGGAATGTGTCATTTTCCCCAATACCAGTGGCAATCGGGTCGACACCAACCTTTTACAACTTATGTATCCTCTCAATAAAGTGCATGAGTACTCTTGGGGCACGACATGCCATGCGTGGTTGTTGGAAGAGTTGAGAAAGGCGTCGAGGCTTGGAATTAGCCAAGTGGCCGGGAACGTGAGTCTACTACAGGTATTTTTTATTAAGTCTACATACTTGGTTATTTTTTAATTTTTCTACCATTGAAGAATCGATTTCCTAATACTTGCAAAAATGACAATATAGACATGGATCTACGACCACTTCCCTATCTTGGGATTGGCCATTAAAAACCTGGCGTGGGCGAAAGGTGGCCCTAGAGGAACAAAGTACGTCTTCGATGACAACCATTATAGGACAAAGGAGCAGCAACTGATTCGTTTGAGGGAGATTTTGGATGAACTGAAAGCCCAAGACGTATGATTTGATCCATACAAGGAAGACCGAGCTAATGGACATATCGCGGGTCGGTCCGCTTTGGCCCTTTATTTTGGACCGTTGTGGAACCCCACAATATATGTGATGTACAATGCCTCAAGGGTGATGCGACAACACGGTTATGTACAAGGTATACCAAAGGAGGTAATCCATGTAAATTTCTCTTTGGATCTGGAAGAATGCAAGTCTGATAAAGATTCTATCACGGTGTTTTACTCGGTTACACCATCATGTATATTCCATTGGTATAGAAGGACGGTTTACTTGATCGACGGTGGAAGTCCAGTCAACCAAGGTTTTGAAACTTCTCTCAACTATATGGATTGGTACTGGAATGTTTCTCATCTTCGTGTAATCTGTGATCTTAAAGCAAAGCCCGCACCATCGTATAAGAGTATCCCAAAGAGAAACCTCCGGGTTTTGATAGATTTGTACGTATTGTTTTGTTAATTTAGTTTAATATTATGGGTCAAAATAGAGTAATAACCGTTTGATGATATGCTATGTTTTAAAACAGATGTTCAAGAGTTTGTCCAAATGGTGCACTAATTGCATAAAGGTCTGAGAGCTTGTGCCACTTGAGAAGATAAAAAGCACCAAGAGTTGATTGATAACGTTGACAATGAAGATTATGCATCTCAGTTCGGGAAAAAAGGCAATCAACCTACGAAGAAGGTGACCAAAAGAACTCGGACGTCATCGAGCACTCAAGCTGATGTCCCAAATGATGAAACCAATGATGATATTGGTCCAAGTCGTAGAGGTAGTAAAGGTCGCAAAGTCAAAGCAAATAGGAACAACTAAACTCTCGATGTACTAAACTCTCGATGTTTTGTTAACTTTATGGATAATTTTGTTTATGTCGGATTATGTTGTTTTCAAAGTTTGTGTCGGATTATAAATTGGTACGTCATGTTTATGGTTTGTGCATGGTTCGTTTTATGAATTATGAATGGTTTTATTGCTATCTTTATGCATTTAACGATGACTCGCAAGCGAATCACATGCAGAGATATGAAACTGTTGAATTTTATACAAACAATCGAAATATTAGTTTATATACATAGATCCCGATTCTAGGGATATTGCAATTTTATTGTCAGAATCGGGAGCTATTTATATTATGTACCTACCGAACCTGGGGATTTTGCAAAAAAATTCAAATTCGGAAGATTGTTAATTTCGTTGCCTACCGATTATGCTTTGTGAACAAATAATTTTTGATCTATAACCAAACCACACCATATTCGGGAACTAAGTTAACTTATTAAATTGTCGATTATTGTCATCAGTAGGGTTAGTTTATATTGTTCCTACGATTATTCTATGTGAAGAAAACTTTGTTTTCTGTATCCAAACAACACCATAACCGGGAACTAACATCATTCCTTAGCTTTCGATTATTACACTCTAAAGTCCTTTGTGTTCTGTAACCAAACAACACCATATTCGGTAACGAAGTTAACTTCTTCAACTTCCGATTATAAAATTCGGTAGGTTTATTTTATATGTTTCCTTCGATTATTCTATGTGAAGAAAACTTTGTTTTCTGTATCCAAACAACACCATAATCGGAAACATATATCACTCCTTGGATTTCGATTATAACAATTGAAAGTCCTTTTGTTTTCTGTATCCAAACAACATAATATTCGGAAATTAAATTAACTCATAAAGTTTCCGATTATGGTAATCGGGTGCTTATTTAACCAAATAAACTACCACTTATAGTTAATTTGTAGGTTTTTATATTAATAATCTTCCGATTGCAGCCATTACATAAAGACCTTAACGTTACAATCACTTTAAAACCACCTAAATACTCTTATAATCACTTAAAAGTATTAAAAAAGATCATAACTTCCAGTGACCATAGAAATTGTCCCTCTTGATTTTGTAGCATCCTTCATGTTCAAATCGTTTTCCGTAGAGGTCCACATACCGGCGATCAACAAGATTTCTCTGAAATTACGAATGAGTAACAAGTTAGTACTAACTAATGTTTATGTGAGCCGGAGTTACAAAGATACTTACTCGTTTTTCATATGTCCACCAAGGAAAAGCGTCCCTAACAAATTGATAGACGCATTTATGTGTCTATTTTGTTCTCAATGTTCTGTATTGTTAGACTCGATTAAATACTTATTGTGTTATTTTATATTTTTGTAGATGTTTTTGGAAAAATAAGCTTTTGCGGCGAAATTGGCTCGAAAAGTGATGTTTTACACCCTAGGATAGAGTACTAAAGACACCCCAGAAATGCACCGGAGGAACCCATAAAAAGTGTTGGAAACACCCCAGAAAAATTACTAAAGGCACCCCTAGGGACATGTGTTATTCGGACTCCAGCAACGGATAAGGGGGCGACCACTGGATAAGGGGTGACCTTCTTCACAAATTCAAAAAATATTTTGGCGGGAAAATATTTGCTCTTCACTGGCAGATTTTCTCGATTGCATTTGGACGTGATATTTTGCGATTCAATCGCTGAAACTTTGTGGAAAAATGTAATATATCATAACAAAGCTGGTATGGGTGATTGTTTCGACTGAATTTGGCTGGATAATCACGTGGAAGAAATCAGGGCAACACGGGTTTGAAAATGATATTCACCGATTTTCAGCAAGTTTGATGTGTGCTGCTCGTGTTTAGATGACACTTAGTCATTGAAGATGCGTGTAGAAGCTAAATAAGGGAGTATCAGTAGCTGTTTACGCGTGGAGAATCATTTCAGGGAAGAAAATATTCGGAAAATATTTTCTTTTAACACCGAGTAATGGAGGATCATGGAGAGTTAATGAGCGTGATTTCTTGTCGTTGTTGGGTATAAATAGGTACCCCGGGTGTCCTAGAAGGGGGGTCGAGAGGAGGTCCATAGAAGCAGAAATCAAGAGTTGATGAAACTCTGTTTCTGCTGCTGATGATGATGAAGAACACCAAGAACACGAAGAAAATACTCGCAAGGACAGTCGTTTATCAACAGTGTCTAAGATGCACAGCCGTGGGTCGCAGTGCAGTTTAAACAGCAGCATCACTTGTGTTTTATCGTTCATTCTGTGACGCTTTTTGTGCGTCGCAGATTACAGTTTTACACCATTTTCTCCTTTTCTCTCCATTGTAAACACCATTTGAGCTATAAAAATATATTTTGAGCGTGTTTTCATCATGAGGAGCTAAAACCCAACACTGGGACGACGGAGGAGGCTGAATTTCATCCTTGGGGTAATTTATTTTATTCTTTTTTATGACTTTTCCATTAATCTAAAATTGAAATATGATTTGAATTAATTGGTTGTTATTTAATTTTATGATGTATGCATAGCTTAGTTGTTTTGATACATCATGCTTAGGACTTACAATCAATGTTCTAAGAATGTATATTGGCAAAATCAGAGTCTATGTTAATTTTATTGAGTTTTAATTGTCAAAGAATATATGAATGAATCTTGTGTAGTGAATTCAGCCAAATCCTTAGTCCCAGTACCTCTCACCCATTGTTAATATTTTTGTATATATATTTTTATTAAATCTAAAAATTCCATTTCCTTCACAAGTCTGAAACGAATCCTATTTACTACAACCCCATCAAAAATCTTAATCATTTTGGCGCCGCCGCCGGGGATTTGTGCTTAGGTAGAATTTTTAGTTTTTTTTTATTTTATTTCATTTGTTCTTTTTACGTTTCTTTGGGTGTGTCTTTGTATTACAGGTTTGAAGTTGGATACTAAAGACTTGGAATCAAAGCTTAAAGCTAAAAGAGAAGGAAAAAGACAAAGCAAAAAAAAAAAAAAAAGCGAAAGAAAAAATTAAAAAAAAAAGAGAGAGAATTTATTTATTTTTATTATTTTTTTAGAGACCTTCCATTTTTTGTATTATTATTTTATTTTTTCTTTTCTTTTGCACTTTATTTGGACTTTGGACTTGGACAATTATTTTATTTTTTAAACCCTAAGGAAGGGTACATTAAATATAAAACTGTTTGCAGGGAAGGACGACGATTACAATATCGTCTCGGCCCCTCGGGTTCGCACATGACATAGGAGTCGTGGCCCGAGTCGACTTCAGCGGTTCGCCCGTCTGGTACGGGAGGTAAGCTTTCGAAACACCCGCGAATCCCCTGTCAGCGGGTTTATTGTATGCCTTAAGGTGAATATGTGAGGATTTGAATACGGTTGTTTTAATTTCCTAGTAAAGGGAAGGCCTGGCCAAATTAAGATAAGGACTCGGATTTCATCACCGTTTCCTTCTTGCCCGCTTTAGGAAAACGAAACCAAACGCGAACCTAAGCTTAAAATTTTGACTAGAACGAGACCTATAGGGTAACGAGCTTAGTAGGAAAGTCGTTCGAAAAATATTGGTTACTCTTTTAGCATACTTCGAAGTTCATGATGGTTTTGTGAGTTGAATGCGTGATTGCGCCGCCTTGTGATAGCGGTGAGGCCTTGGGTATCAAAGCTCCACTGAGCTTCCCTCGCCTCAATTCAACTTACTTTGACTCGGATTGATTCCAGAGGGGTTTGCTTAAATTGTAACGAATTCCCTTTCGAAGGATTAGAAGCTGGTCTAGAAACAATCTAAGTGGAGCCATCATGCTTGTTGTTTGCTAGATTTTATAGGTTTGATTTGGTCGAGTCAGCCTTGTTTGTGATTGTGTAGAATTCCCTTGCAATTAAGAATGTCGAACTGGTATGATAGAAGCCAATACAATGATTATCGACCTGAATTTGAATATGGACATCATCCTTTCTATGACCATGTTGGGAATAGTGGTTGGGAACGCCATCCTTTTCAAGGTTATGGTTCATACCATAGTGAGCCCAATTACTATCCACACGCGAATTGGTCTTACGAGCAAGAAAATCAGGAACATTATAGTACTAGTTACGCGTTTTTGGAAAATTACTTAAAAACTAGTCCTGATTATGATATTTCTGAACCTGTTCCTTCTCTAGAAGAGACCCAACAACGGATTAAAAGGACGTATAAACGTTTAGTTGCAATGAATAGTTTAAAAGAAGAGTGTACACGGTATTCTGAGATGATAAACGAGAGTAGTGAACGTATAAGTGTTATGCTCAGTGAAATTCAGGCACGTCTAGAGGCAGAAAATGAACAGTTAGCTAATGCTGCTCGAAATGATCTAAATTTCCAAAATAGTGTTTCTAATTCTACCCTTGATATCAATAGTGAATATTTGCCTAATTTAGAGGACGAGGTTAGAATAAAAGACACTACTTATTTAGATAAGGTTCAATCATCTTCGTACTATTATGATGAGGATAGTAGTAATGAAGAATCTGAAATGTGTAGGCATAGTGATCAGGAATCTATTAATCCAATTGAGCTTTATAATGATTCTAGTTCAAATCCAAATAATTTTTATGATTATTCACCTATTCAAAAGGACGAGGATTTGATTAGGGATACCACCGTTTTAGACGATGTAGTTTTTCCTTTTGATTACGAAGCCGATAATGCTTTAGAGGAACGGGTTTATTCCGAAAATGTGTTTTAGAGTCTAGCGACTTAGAAACAATAGTCTTAGACGAAGAAAATGAACTCGTAGAGCTATTAAATATGAGTAAGGATGCGTCGCTTGAGTATAACCTCGAAGGAGCAATTGACTATTTTCAGGATTCCAATGATCTAGAAATTAAGGAAATTGTAGCTAGTCTATCTAGAGATACCCAAAAATCTAAGTTTGGGGGTGATTATCATTCTCCTTGTGCCATACCTTTAGCTCTTACAAAGATCCCTCATTTTGGACTTGATATCTCTGCCTCGACCATTTTACAAGATTACCTTCATACTCGTTTTCCCGAACCTAATGATGTCCAGGAAGAAGTTCAGTCATATTAAATCCATCCTCTGGTTGATGTGGTTTGCCTAGGCAATAATACCAAGATTGAATTTGTTTTCCCACCAAATAGTTTGCTTCCAATTGTGGGAACGTATAAATTTCAAATGTATCACTTATTAAGTTCTGAGACTAAGCCTAAGTACTTTAGGTTGATAGAATCGACACATTTTCTTAAGAATGACCACTACTCTCATTGTGGTCAGTTATGTAAGTCAAACCTGATTGACTTAGAGGATCCTCAATTATTTAGGTTATTGTTTTGTGCTTCTAAGTTCTTATTTGAGTTTTTCCAGACTCTAGGACCTAATGATTCGGATCCCACCTATGAATAAACACAACCAATGAAAATATTTTATTTAGACCCTTTCATAGAACCTGAACCTGAACCAAAATTAGATATAAATATCTTAATCAGGGAACTAGATAAGGGCATGCTATCCTTGTTCACTTTCTTGGGTTATTGTAGTTTCCTTTGGTCAGCTCTTTTTGGTTTTGAAGACCCACAATTTTTTGACTGTTATTTTTTGATTCTATGAGATGACTAATTCCTTCTGATGTCTGGCTGAAGACTTTAAACTTAGCGCTTCTTGGGAGGTAACCCAATCTCATGCAACACGGTAATATCTTTCCTTAACTCTTTTGCTTCAAATAGTAACAATTTCTCTCCTTGTTCATGCTTTTAATTTTATCTTTAGAACATGGAGGACAATGTTAGATTTAAGTTTGGGGGTATGGGAGAAACTTTTCAGTTGCAGAATAAATAAATAAACTCCAGAGCCTAGAAATTTATGCTTATTAAGGTTGGCACTAACCAATCTAAGTGGATGGGAACATCTTGGTTATAGGAGTTGAGGAACCAATCTGATTAGATGGAAACATCGAAAGAGTCTATTCATAAAAGCACAGAGCTCAGGTGCTAGTAATAACATGATAGTTTCACCATATCTCGTTGAGTCCTTTTCACTTCTATTCTTATTTTGTTTTGTTTTTAAACTATGTTTCTCTAAGAGAGTAGGTGGGGCCCACGATTCAAGTTGTTACCACTGCTAGGGTGGAATAGAGTGATTGAGATACTCAAAAAAAAAAGACCATACCAATTAGACCAATCGGAATAAACATTAACACTTGGATAGCAATATGTGTGTGTTCTCCCTGTCTCCGTCGCCTAAGCAAGCGTGGAATGCAGGACCCGCGGGAACTATCATGTAATCTGCTGACAAGAAGCATGCGCTTGGATCCAAAAGATCTATTCATGCCGTTAATCAAAAAAAAAAATTGTTCTATGTAGTCAATCACTAGTTCCCTTGTATATGCCAGTGTGTTGATATTAGTCAGACCGGTATCTCAGTCCATTAGGATAGGTTCATCCTAGTAGTGGCCTTCAGACAGATATGGGAAACACCGTTCACCTAGTAAACATCAAAACCATCTATGTTTTTCTATATCCATCTCATTATCTATCTATGTGATTAGTTTTGACTCCGGTTATGATGTCCATAGTGAAACTATCTGAGTAGAGCTCTGTCACTTATATATGAATTTTGGAATTTCGCATCAGGGTACTTCCTCCTATAGTCAATGTTTGTATGCCAACCAAGGAGATTCTTTAGTGCCTTCCAAGGTTCTGCGTAGATAGCTAGGTTTTGGAGTAAATGGTTTTTTGTGGGCACACCTCTGATAAACCCACCCGAGATTAACTCGGTCACTTTTTTTTCAAAAATAAATTTTGCTCGAGGACTAGCAAATAATAAGTTTGGGGGTATTTGATAGACGCATTTATGTGTCTATTTTGTTCTCAATGTTCTGTATTGTTAGACTCTATTAAATACTTATTGTGTTATTTTATATTTTTGTAGATGTTTTTGGAAAAATAAGCTCTTGCGGCGAAATTGGCTCGAAAAGTGATGTTTTACACCCTAGGATAGAGTACTAAAGACACCCCAGAAATGCACCGGAGGAACCCAGAAAAAGTGTTGGAAACACCCCATAAAAATTACTAAAGGCACCCCAAGGGACATGTGTTATTCGGACTCCAGCAACGGATAAGGGGGCGACCACTGGATAAGGGGTTACCTTCTTCACAAATTCAAAAAAATATTTTGGCGGGAAAATATTTGCTCTTCACTGACATATTTTCTCGATTGCATTTGGACGTGATTTTGTGCGATTCAATCGCTGAAACTTTGTGGAAAGATGTAATATATCATAACAGAGCTGGTATGGGTGATTGTTTCGACTGAATTTGGCTGGATAATCACGTGGAAGAATTCAGGGCAACACGGGTTTGAAAATGATATTCACCGATTTTCAGCAAGTTTGATGTGTGCTGCTCGTGTTTGGATGACACTTAGTCATTGAAGATGCGTGTAGAAGCTAAATAAGGGAGTATCAGAAGCTGTTTACGCGTGGAGAATCATTTCAGGGAAGAAAATATTCGGAAAATATTTTCTTTTAACACCGAGTAATGGAGGATCATGGAGAGTTAATGAGCGTGATTTCTTGTCGTTGTTGGGTATAAATAGGTTACCTGGGTGTCCTAGAAGGGGGGTCGAGAGTTTGGGGTCGAGAGGAGGTCCAGAGAAGCAGAAATCTAGAGTTGATGAAACTCTGTTTCTGCTGCTGATGATGAAGAACACCAAGAACACGAAGAACAGACTCGCAAGGACAGTCGTTTATCAACAGTGTCTAAGGTGCACAGCCGTGGGTCGCAGTGCAGTCTAAACAGCAGCATCACTTGTGTTTTATCGTTCATTCTGTGACGCTTTTTGTGCGTCGCAGATTACAGTTTTACACCATTTTCTCATTTTCTCTCCATTGTAAACACCATTTAAGCTATAAAAATATATTTTGAGCGTGTTTTCATCATGAGGAGCTAAAATCCAACACTGGGACGACGGGGGAGGCTGAATTTCATCCTTGGGGTAATTTATTTTATTCTTTTTTATGACTTTTTCATTAATCTAAAATTGAAATATGATTTGAATTAATTGGTTGTTATTTAATTTGATGATGTATGCTTAGCTTAGTTGTTTTGATACATCATGCTTAGGACTTACAATCAATGTTCTAAGAATCTATCTTGGCAAAATCAGAGTCTATGTTACTTTTATTGAGTTTTAATTGTCAAAGAATATATGAATGAACCTTGTGTAGTGAATTCATCCAAATCCTTAGTCCCAGTACCTCTCACTCATTGTTAATATTTTTGTATATATATTTTTATTAAATCTAAAAATTCCATTTCCATCACAAGTCTGAAACGAATCATATTTACTACAACCCCATCAAAAATCTTAATCACAAATCGTTCCTCATCTTCAAGTTTGTCAATCTCCTTATCGAGCGCATTCTTTGTCATCTTAATGTCATTGGATGATCTTAGAATTCGATTACCATCTAACGCCTCAAATACCATTAAAATACGGTTCCATAGTTGCTCTTGGGATTCCGATTTGTGGAGCTTGTGAACACGATCATGAGCAGTTACCACAACGTACACTCTATAAATAGCACAATCTTCTTCTTCGGCAAAAGCAATATCCATGTTTTTTTCTTCAAAATTAGAACTGAAGAGAGGAAAGAGTTTGGTGCATAGATATGAGTTTCTTTATATAGGTTTAGGGACCAACGGCTCTTTTTCTTTTTCCCAAAAACTCCAACGGTTATTTCATAAATTTGGTTTAAACTGCAACGGCTAATTTGACGGAGGTTGAATATGGGGAAACCAATAACCGGTAGGCGTTTAATTTAGAATATCTACCGATTATGGTAGTTTTTCAAAATTTGAATCTGGGGCAACCTATAATCGGAGGCTTTGTGACCTATTGGACTTCCGATTATGGCTACATCCAAAACACAAACCAAATGGTTATGGTTGTCAAGGTTGAATCTGGGGCCACTTATAATCGTAGGTTTATAAGTTTGAACATCTACCGATTATGGCAGATTTCAAAATTTTGAAAAAAAAAGGATTTAAGCAAAAACTCATTTTGGGGAAACCTATAATCGAGAGGTTTTCTAACCTATTTGACCTCCGATTATGGCTACATCCAAAACATAAACCATATGGTTATGGTTGGCTCTGTACCCTCATAACCTATGCAATTTGGCAAAGGTTGAATCTGGGGCCACTTATAATCGGCAGTTTACAAGTTAGATTAGCTACCGACTATGGCAGATTTCAAAATTTATCAAATGTAGGATTTAAGCAAAATCTCATTTTGGGGAAACCCATAATCGGGAGTGTTTGTAACCAATTTATCTTCCGATTATGGCTACATCCAAAACACGAAACCAAATGGTTATGGTTGGTTGTGTACCCTCAAAACCTATGGAATTTGGCCAAGTTTGAATCTGGGACTACTTATAATCGGTAAGTTTATAAGTTATTTTATCTACCGATTATAGAATGGCATATTAGCCGAAATATGCACACAATAATCGGAGTCTAATTAGTATATATTGACTACCGATCATTGGTTAACTACCGATTGTTGTGTTTGCTACCGATTATATAAGGGCATATCGGTCATTTTGAAAAATTGAAGATAAGGAGTAGCTTAGATTTACATTTGGGGTGATTTTTTTTGTCTTTTTGTGTCGCCCCTGAAAATGTCAGGTTAATTTCCTTTCTTCTGATGAACACTATAGAGTTTCTGAGTAGGAGTTGCTTGTAGCTTTGGCGACAACGATTTTGCCTGTAATAGAACAGATTCATTGAGAAACTAGGTTGGATTTTTTTCAGACCCATCACATGTACAACAACTAGGTTTTCTTTATAGAGAACGAGAAGGAGAATTAGAGACTAAAAATTTCACCATTGGATTTTTGTCCAAATAAAACAAATCAACTGATTTTATTTTTTTAGGCAACAAATAAAACTGACGATGTCGCTCCATGTTGATGACAACGATAATATGAAAGACTAGTAAGACGTTTCATGATCAATCATACATGTTTCCTGATTTGATTCTTAGTTTGAACTTTTTAACAGATGATATTACCCCAAAATGAAACTATGGCAATCGGTATACTTTCCCAAATGAACAGATGGGTTTTTGGAATAATTAAATATTTTGTATTCTAATTAAGCTTAAATTTTCTGAGAAATGAAGTTTTCTTGTGATTTTTTAGAGTAATTTTTTCTTTTTGAGGCATATGTTTTAGAGTAAATGATACATACCCATTATGTTTTTTTATCAATTATTGAAACCCATTTTTTGTTTGATCAATTCAATGACTAAAATCCCAAATCTTGTTTCTGATCAACCATTAGAACTCTATTTCTTTTGTTTTGATCCATGGATCACCACCAACATCAAAAACAAAAAAACAGAACGATTTACGGTATTAACGGATTTTATTTTTCATAATCTTGACCATGACCATCAGCCAGCTTCAGAAATACAATAAGTTCTATGAATCTTTTAACGGAGGAGACAGACTTTTGGGAGAGGGACGAGAGAAGAACATATTTAGCGCAGAATACCGAATCTCAATGGTTGTTAACATAATCATGATTTAAACTCCATTAACATACTCAATCACATGATTTGAGATTGAGAATTTGAGAGAAAGGGAAAATTGATATCCATGGTTGTTTTTTTTTTTAATAAGTTTACATCAACGATGTACAAATTATAAACTCCATGAGATTGAGAGTATGAGAGAAAGAGAAGATGAATTAAAGAAGAAAGAGGATATTTTATTATATGTAAATATTTTGTTTAAACAGAAATCATATTTATTAGCAGAAAGTAAGATATTTTTCCAAATCTGGTATTCAACCGGATATCCCTCCAATTATGAGGACCGGAACGTGCACCCCAGTTTTGAGGCGGTGCACAAAGTTACATTCTTGGCAAAAACATAAAACAAGGATAAGTATCTTTCATATAATAATGTTTATAAAAAAAAAAAAAAAACTCTTCTTTTTGGTGGAAATTTGAATGATGGGAGGCTGCAGTTGCACTGGAATGTCCCATTAGAGAGCTGCTTGCATTTTACTTTGGAAATTTCTCGGCAGATGCAATGCCGAAATGAATAGTTTCTCAGCCCGCTAGTTAAATATCCAAGAATAAAATTTATTTTCGAAGATCAGTCTATGATTCTATAATAGTGTCGGTACTTATGATATACGATCAGTAAACATGACGTGTCAATATCAGATGTCGCATTTGAAGAATTTTGAATTGTATAGGTAACTTGTCAAAATGTCGCAGGTTTAGTCAATTTTGTGTTGCGTAAGCTGATAGAGAAATTTAGGATGTTTTAACAATTTCCTCGACTATTACTGATTATATTAGTGGATAAATAAATTATATAGGGATCAGACTCAACTCTCAAACTTATGATGTGAATTCCAAAGAACGAGTCGGAACAGTGTCAATACGACAAAAACTATTATTAGGTCTATAAATAGTAATAGATATATTAACCAACCATATTATAATTTGATCTATAAATAGTTTTTTTTTTATCGATAAAGAAAGGATTGATTGATCAAAAAACAGAGGGTATAAAAGGATTATACCACCCTAAACAAAGTTACAAGAGGAGAAAAGAAAAGAAAAAATAGAATTAGTGACAGGCCACAGTTCTAATGAATATCAAAGTAAATTGAACACCAATTTTTCATAGCCTTAGAACAGTTTACTGAGTTAAAATCACTAATAGCAAGATCCCAAGAGAAGATGTGGTAGATTTCCTTGTTCACCACTGCCAATTCATTATGACTAATATCTGAGAAAGCTTTGTCATTTCTCTCCTTCCATAAACACCAGAAAATGGTTGCAGGTATCAAATCCCAAACTGCAGAGTTAGATTTAGAATGCTGAATGAAAGACCAAGCATGAAGAACTGCAGGAGCATCCACAGGCATAGAGAAAAACCGGTGCAGTTTATTCAAAAAGAGATCCCAAACTTTTCTTGAAAATCTGCAATGAAGAAGAAGATGGGAAGTGGATTCTGGTTCATTACAAAATAAGCAGTTAACTGGAACTTCAACTATTCTTCTCAGTAGAAAGTCCTTAGTTGGAAGCCTGTTGTGAGCAATAAGCCATAGAAAAAAAACAATTTTAGGAGGACATTTGAGTTTCCAGATCTGAGCAAAAATTGAATCAACAACTACTGAATTATCATCCACACATAGAACATCATATAAGGATTTCACAGAGAAATTTCCTTGCTTAGAAAGTCTCCAGAACAAAACATCTTCAGCAGAAGCATTCAGCTTGAAAGGAACCAAATCAACATTAAGTAATGTGAGCTCGATTCTAATTGTAGCATTCAATCTTGATGGTAAATGTAAGTTCCAATTGAAAAGATTGTCATCTTCAGAATATAACTCAGCAACAAAAAAAGCCTTAGCTCTAGAAGCTGCATAAAGATTTGGATAACATAACTTTATGGGAGCATCATACAACCAGTTATCACCCCAGAACACCATTATTGACCTTGAACTTCACAAAATTGGTGAAGTTTGAACTGTTCTTCATTATATCCTTCCAAACTGAAACACCAAAAGAACAAGTAGGAGTCTTAGAAATCCATAAAATTTCACCAGGACCATA
Organism: Papaver somniferum; assembly: GCF_003573695.1. Taxonomy (NCBI): domain Eukaryota; kingdom Viridiplantae; phylum Streptophyta; class Magnoliopsida; order Ranunculales; family Papaveraceae; genus Papaver; species Papaver somniferum. The sequence goes on from NC_039362.1 coordinate 82,129,613, forward strand.
TTTCTCATCAACAATAGTTATATTGATAATCTTAATTCTATTGTTTCGGTCATGCATAGCTTAGGTATGCCAACTGGTAGAGTGATACCAAAGTGGAAACCACCTGCTTCTCTCTTCTTTGCTTTTAACTGTGATGCCTCTTATGATGTTAATACATGACTAACATGTATCGCTATTATTGTGCGTGATTTTGCAGGTACATGCTGGGGCTGCAAATCCAAATGCTATGCATGAGTAAAGAGTTCGGAACATGCAGAGTGTCTGGATTTTCTTGATGTAGTTAGATGGGGAGTTGAACTACGATATACACATATTGTTTTTGAGACAGACTTGCAAGGAATCGACAGTTATATCAATAACTCCTCACCAGTCATTTCTTGGGAAAATGAAGACATTCTGTTAGATGTCATTGATAGTTTAACAAACATCCCACAATGGGAATGTTATTTTATTCCTAGAATCTGTAGTAAGCCTACTGACAAATTAGCAAAGTACAACAGGAAGAATGGTATTACTAGAGAGTGGTATACTGAACCACCTATTTTTCTTGAGAATTATCTTCTGTCATACACTGATATGGTTTTTTAGTTAATAAAATTTCTTTCGCATCCAAAAAATGTATTATAATCCAATGAAAGATGAGGCTTTTAAAATTCTTGAAAGGGAACCAGACAGAGAAATAAGTTATATGAGCTTGAAAATATATATTACTCTGTCAATAAATTTTCCTTTGAATACTTCACGAGAGGGTACCAAGTACACAACCGACCTTTTGCGTTTGGACCTATAAGACAAAACCTAATACAATTGCGGGTAGACCAACTTAATAATTCTTGAACAATATATGTTTATCTTTCTTGTACAATCAGCAGTTTTGATCAAAGATCCGTGAACCTGATTGCACGCAAGAATTCTTGAACAATCTCAAAAATCAATATACAAGAACAACCCAATAAGTACCTTAACAGTACACGAACTGAATACCAACAAGAACAAGTCTTATAATCTATACTTCAAGATACGAATTCTCAAGAACAAGTCTTGTAGGTTCTATACAGTCTTAGTTAAAAACTGTCTTAGTTGATTATTGTCTCACCTGCTTTGACTTTAATTATATCAAACACAAATATAATGCGAAAGTAAAAATAAAGCAAGACACAAAGAAATTTTGTTAACGAGGAAAACCGCACCTACAGAAAAACTCCGGGACCTCGCCCATATTTGAACATCGAGTTGTATTAAGCCGCTACAGACACTAGCCTATTGTTAGACTTCATATTGGAATGTATTTGAGACCGAGTACACCCTCCAAGCAATTCAGTTACAGCGTCTCTTGAACCTCGCAAAATTCATTCTAATCAATGTGGTTAGATTGGTTGGGTAGCACTTAGCAGACATAGAAAAGGAGTCGCAATCCATGCTTAACTAAGAACGTGTTGACTGGTGCATATGTGCGCTTGTAAATGAAGGTTTGAAATCTGATGACTCAACTGACTCACAAAATTCACATACGAATCTGATTCAATGTATCTCTTGCAGCATCAACTAACTCAAAAATTTTCTTGCAGCATCATGAACTAAGATAGTTCAAGGCTGGCAGCAACTAATTTAAGTTTTATATATTGAAGGAATATTGCAGCAGCTAAATAATTATCTGCCTATCTTTAACAATGCCATAATTATTAGAAGAAACATCAAATGGATCAGAGTGCCATCATATTTATTCATGACGCCATCCAGTCATCTTCATTTGCTTTGATAGTTTGCTGGTATTTAGAACTCTCTGGAGGGGTTAAGAGAAGAACTTACAGGGTATTACCACGGGTTTTTGGGGTTCGAGGTTTTCGGTTTTCCTACTTCTAAATCTTGGTCTATCACCATTTTGTCATTGTTCCATTAAACGCAGATGATATATCTCATCTTATGTTCTTGTGGTTCAATACCATTTAGTTTCTTTTAAAATAATTAGTACAATCTCAGTAGAAATGCCAATGAAAGACAAAGGAGGGAATTTTAACTAGAAATTGAAATATAAAATGGTTCCCAAATGGTATGCTAAATAATTAGAACAAATTGGTAATGAATAATTCATGTACTGACAAATCATCATAAGCTCGTAATACTCCTCAAAATACAACTATTTCTTTTTAAAGCGCACACCAGCCTAAAACACAATTTCACTGGTTGATACCCATGGAAAGTAAAGACTGCATGTTGAATATATTAGAAATGTCCCAATTGGAAAGAAGTTTCAAAACATAAGCATAATCACTTATCTTCTTCAAAATTTTGAAAGGTCCATACTTCTTCATTTTTGTTTTGTTGTACGTACCAACTGGAAAACGACGTTCCTTTCTAAGAAGTATCATTATTAAATCACCTCTTCAAAGGTTTTTAGTCTTCTGTTAGAGCATTGCTCGGTTGAACCCACCAAGCGTTGGTATGTCAAGTTTCGTTGCCGTATTTTAGTATCAAAACTCCATTAGAGTCGCTTGATTAAAATTACTAGAGTCAACTTCGTTTAGGTTAGTCTATAAAGTTTAGGAATGTTGAGACATACAAGTATTACTTTAAAGACCCGAAGAACGTGAAGACGTATCGACTACAATGAAGGCCTCATCCTTCCACTTGAGGTTAATGATAGTGACTTGACTTGTTTCCATTTCTATCGTTTCTTTCAAGTCGTTTAAGATTGAAAACATAACACACGAGGTTATATTTATGATACTATAGTATTAGACTTGGTTATATTAATACGATCATAGTTTCAAGGAAGTATAATGAATAATTACGATGTATAACATTTATCTTTTGAACTTCGTAAATGTGACATCGACATAATCTATATAACTTGTTACTTGATTGTGTATTGGATATATGTGTGATTTCATCCTAGGAAACCATGTATTATTACATTGGTCTAAAGGAAGTACATATACTAACTTTCTTCGTAATTAGAAAAGAAATCAATAGGTGTTTTGGTCTGATTTTCTATGAACATCTTGATGACCAATTCAAACCTAAGGTGGGAATTCAGGTAGAACTAATCTTAACTTATGTTGAGAGTCAAGGTAGAATCGATCCTAGTTTATGTTGGGAATCATGTAGAACCGATCCCTACCTATATTGAGAATTTTGGTAGAACCAATCCTAGCTATATATATATTGTTGGGAATCATGGTGGAACCGATCCCTACCTATATTGAGAATTTTGGTATAACCGATCCTAGCTATTGTTGGGAGTCATGGTAGAACCGATACCTACCTATATTTGGAGACTTGGTAGAACCGATTTTAACCTATGTCAGGAGTCATGGTAGAACCGGTTCCAAGAGCAAAATCGATTTTCGACATTCACATAGTACTTATGGTTTTGTGTGAGCTTGAATTTTGGGTTCGCTAGATAGGAAAGTTCTAGATGTCAACATAATTTTAACATATACATACTCCCTCCGTTTCATAAAGACAGTCCGCTTTGACTTTGTCAAAATATTAAGGAGACCATAATACTTTACTTGACTATCCTTAATTATTTACCTATTTTATGTCAATAAAAATGCAAGTATTAAAAACTGCCTAAAATTGTTGAGAGGATTGTAAATAAGAAATAAAAAAGGAAAATTAAAAGATATCGAATTTATGGAGTATAAACTCTTTAGGGAATTTAATTCTTGGAGCCAAATATATTGTCTTCTAAAAGGAATGAAGGATATATATGTTTCCTTAATTGTACAAATTTCTTTAATATTCTATATTAGGTCTCATTAATATGCATTTATGAATATAAAAAATTAAAGGCTATAATAGAGAGTTCATTGAAAAAATACGCCTATAAACAGAAGCTGGACACAATTTTGAAACTGACGGAAATGGAATAGAGGACGGTCTTTCTGAGACAGGGAGAGTAATTATTATCATTGATTGTTCAAAGATATTCCTTGATACTCAACGTGATCCCAAACCGAAATGTTGAGAATCTTTTAATTAAAATTTTTGAATTATATCTTTTTGATTTTTCGGCAATCAAAACATATCTCTAGAAAAGTTATATTAGTTAAGTGCTAAACTAATATTAGATATTTTCTAAAGATAGATTTCAGGTTGGATATTGGTTGGAAATATGAAAACCGAAATTAGGTACTTTATTGTTTATCTTAAAAATCTTTCAGTTTTAGAATTTCCATGTTATACAAACAACCTTGGTCTATAAATAATAAATTTGTTGTTCTTATAAACTATCCTTAGCCATACGAACTTCATTGTTTCCGCCGGAGCCGACTACTAGTATTACTTGTAATAATATACCGGAGAGGAAAGTATCCTAATTAGGAGAAATCTCTTACGTCCACTTATTTAAAGACTTCTTTGGATCAAGAAGCTCTAGCAAGTACCATTGGTGGGAAACTAGACAAGAGCATTGTTATTTAGTTTTCGATTATTGATTTAATTGACCAACAGTTGTTGAAACTTTAATTGCACCTAGTTTGATTATTTCTGAGATCCTTCTCTTCTGACATAAGGTCTCTCAAACTAGATCAAAGTATCGATGGGATCTTCAAAACTTTTTTTTGATCTGAAGATAACTTGCGATCATCCATTGTTAACAGACTTCGTTCCGTGCATGATAAATCATAAGTGGAATCAAGTTTTTGGTGTGCAGGTACAATTGAAGATTTGAAGACAAGAAAATTTTCTGATTGGTTTTCGCATATTCATGGTATTACTTTAGGTACACATCTTGATTGGATGGGATCCGACTAAGATCTAATTTATCTTTGGTATATTTAATCATTTGGTGGTATTCTTCAATATCTGAATCTGATAGTTGTGCATCTAGATTTGATTATTTCGGGTCTTGATTGATCTTACCCGACAAAGGAGTTTACTTGGTTAAATGGAAGAGCCTTTGTCAAAACTCAACATATCTTTATTCTTAAAGATTAATAGAGTGGTAATCAACTAACTTTGTTCCTTTACTGTTTGGAAGACGATTAAAAGGAGTTGAGTGCTTAAAACTTTACACCAGAAAAACAAATCAAGATAGTAATTTTTATCTTGGGATTCATGTGCGTTGGCCAGATGCTTGTAGGCGCAGAGATACTAAGGAAAATAAGAAGATGGCTTTGTTCTTTGTATAGAGGCTTAATTCTGAGAGTATTCAAAACCAGACTAGGTGCCCCCGTTTTTCTGCATTTGCGGTTTCCTCGTTAACAAAATCTTGTTGTGTGATTTACTTTAACATTCCGCAATTATAATTGTTAATTATAATTAAAAGTAAATACACTAGTACGTTAATCCAAGACACTTGATTGTGATCTTATAGTATATTGGTTTCATACCGTAACTATTATCAAGTGTATACCTTGTTTTCGTATTGTATCGACTTTGTCCATAAAAGATCACACTTGGTATCGTACTTATAGGGTCAAACGCAAAGATTTTGGTGTACTTGTGTACCCTCGTCATTTCATCTTATATGTTGATCAACAACTGTTTTGTATTTAGCATTAAAGCCTTTAAGTTTAGTTTTCACCTCCTGATGAAGTTCAAAAGCTTTGTCCACTAGTTGATCATCTTTTGTATTAGACTTTGAAGGTTTAGGTAGAACTACCAAATCCAGTATATGGTTTGGTACCTTGGAATGTACAATTGCAAATGGTGACTTACTAGTTGAACGATTCGAAAGGAAAGTCTCACATTTTTTTTCTTTAGTGTCAACAATTTTAGCACGTGTCAAATTTCCCAAATATCTGTTAACAACTTCAGTTTGTTCATCATTTTTAGGATGTGCAGTAGTACTATATTGCAACTTAGTTCCTAACCGTATCCATAGAGATTTCCAAAAATAACTGAGAAAGTTAGTATCAGGATCAGATATGATAGACTTAGGCACTCCATGCAAACTAACTACTTCTTTGAAAAATAATAACCCACATGTGAAGCATTTGTAGTCTTCTTACAGGCAACAAAGTGTGCCATTTTAGAATATCTATCAACAACAACCATTACAGAGTCATTGCCTTTAGATGTACGAGGTAAACCAAGGATGAAATGCATACTCACATCAATCCAATGAGCTTCATGAACTAGCAAAGGTGTGTAAAGGCATGTGTTTTGAATAGTACCCTTGGAACATTGACAAACCATGCATTTTTGAACAAATTTCTTCACACCTCTCTTCAAAAAAGGCCAATAATAGCGTTCTTCAACCAAAGCAATAGTTTTATCACGACCAAAATGCCCACTAAGACCACTACCATGTAGTTCATGAATTAAACTAAGTCATATGGAGCCTTGTGGAATGAAAAGACGATTACCCTTAAATAGAAATCCATCTTGTATGAGAAAGTCACTTACTCCGATAGTCAAATGTCCACGATGATCCCATATTGTCTTAAAATCATCATCATAAGTATACAAATCTATAATGTAGTCAAAGTCTATGCTCTCATTGCGGAGAGTGACAAGACAATGAGCACGTCTACTAGAAGAATCAGCAACTTGTATCAATTTACCACTTTAGTGTCTGATAAAAAAATGTATATATACTGGTTTATTGTATATAACCATCTATCATACACTCGATTGATCTTAGATGAAGTTTGTAAAAACTTCAAAGCTTGATTGTCAGTGTTAACAACAAACTTATGTAGACCACTTCTTTTTAGCCTCTGAATTCTTTTCACTATGAAAGGAAACGGGATGACCACCTTGAGATAACACATCACCAATGCCCATAATAGATGCATCACAATCAACTTCAAATGGTTTAGTAAAATTTGGCATTGCTAGTACCGGAGCACTATACAACTTTTCTTTAAGAAAATTAAAATTCTTATCCGCTTCTTCAGTCCACTGAATTTTTTTTTGCTTCAAACAATCAGTTACTCCAGCGGCAATAGAACCAAAGTTGCAAATAAAATTCTTATAAAAAGATGTCAGACCATGAAAACTTCTAGCATTTTTAATACATGTTAGAATAGGCCAATCAGATATAACTTTAATTTTAGAGTTGTCAACTGCTATTCCTTTATCAAAAATTATGTATCCTAAAAAGGTGAATGTGTTAGAGATAAAAGTACACTTCTTAAGATTCACATATAGTTTTATCCATAAGAACTTGAAATACTTGTGAGAGATGAAAGAGATATTCTTCTTCATTGCGAATGTAAATAAAAATATCATCGAAATAAACAATGATGAATTTACCAAAAAAACGTTGCAGTACCTGATTCATTAATTGCATGAAGGTACTAGGTGCATTAGATAACCCTAATGGCATCACAAGTCACTCATATAAGCCTTCTCGTGTCTTAAAAGTTTTTTTCCATTCATCGCCGTCTCTAATGCGAATTTCATGATAACCACTGCGTAGATCAAGTTTAGAAAACACTTTTGAACCAACAAGCATGCCAATCATATCATCCAATCTTGGAATTGAAAATCTGTATGGAATTGTAATCATGTTTAAAGCTCGACAATCAATGCACATTCTTCATCCTCCATCTTTCTTATCAACTAGAAATGCTGGACTAGCATAAGGACTTTTACTAAGTATAGTTAAACCCTTCTCTAACAAGTCATCCACCTGACCTTGTAAAATCTCATGTTCCGTAGGACTTAACCGATAATCGGGATGATTGGGAAGTGTAGTTGCAGGAAATCCTACAACACACCCCTTGTACTATCATGACTATGATTTCTAGATCTAAACTTATTTGATATGAAAATAAAGATAAAAGTGATAAAATTATAAAGAGAGACGCAAGATTTACGTGGTTCGATCAATGTGATCTACATCCACGGGGTTAGGTTTCACTTTGATTGTTTGTAATTACATATGAATTACAATTGAGACTCCGTTAATGAGTATTTGGAGCTCTTAGTTGAAGAAGGAAGAAGAAGGAGATAATAATAATACAAATTCTATTTTCTCTCTCTCTAATTGTGTCTCCCTTCTCATCCTAAAATGTGTATCCTCCTTTCTCTCTCCTGCTTTTCTCTTTATATAAGTGTTTACATAGTGGATGACAGCTCATATTTCCCCTATTTTGGATCTGGCTTGCGGTATTTTCGCAAGCTTACAAATGTTAATTTCGCAAACATCCTAAATTTTGCACGATCATCATACTTTTCTCATGTTTAAGCTGATGTCATCTGTTATGTCATTTTTGAAATCATTCTGTGATGTCTTCGTGATGTATTGTTAGTAATTTCACAAGCGTGTCGTTTTTGTGAGATTCTGATCATACATGTTGCCTCTTTTTTCTTGAATATTGCTTGAAGAGCGATCTTCAGGAAAAAAATCTGTTGTTGTAGTTGTTGGAGCGAGATACGTGTTGTTGGAGTAGTCTTTGATCTTTGTTGATGAAGGAACGAGTGAAAGAATACTGGACTTGAAAAGTACGTACTTGCCACTATTCTTTTGTGAAGTTCTGAAGCGTTGTGAAGTAAATAAGAAGTATCAACCCTTGAAGTATGCGAAGTATGAAGTATCCTTGAAGAAGTATAAGAAGTACTCAATCCTCGAAATATAAGAAGTATCCGTCCTTGAATGAGAATAACAAGTATTGCCTCTATTCGTGCGAAATTATCACTCCATTTTTGGTGAGGATTCTTGTTGTTCATTAGTGAACATCCACTTTGGAAATGATTCTTGCCGAGGAGATAAAGAACATAAAATATTTTCTTGGTAATCCACAGTTGCCTCTGTGCTTTATCTATGAGGGTAGAATCCTTGAGAAAATGTTGAATGTACGAGTTGTTTCTTCATTCTTATCTTTCCTCTGTCTCATGTTTTGTGCTCATGCGATAGTATAATATCTTCAAGTTGCTTATAATTGTGCGAAATAATTGAGCGAGATAATCACATCATTCGGAAGAATCACATTCTGCGAAATTCTGACACATTCTACGAAATTTTGAATCATTATGCGAAATTCTGAATCATTCTGTGAAGTTCTGAATAATCTTGCGAAATTCTTGAATAATCCTGTGAAATTCTGAATAATCCTAAATAATTCTGCTAAATTCTGCGATATTATTGCGAAATTCTGCAATATTATTCCGTACAGTTGTGTAAAGAACTTATGCAAACATAATGCTTATGTGATGATTATGTTATGAAATGTGTATGCGATATTTATGCCATGAAATGCTTATGCAATGTTTTTATGATGCGAGTATGATGCTTTTATGATGAGAATGCTTATCTATTGCAATGTATAGTTAAGGTTTGTGTTACTTAGCTCATTTTTCCGTCTAAAATTGATGTAGCTTTAAATTGCTTCCATTCTTCATTTCTCTGCCTTTTTCTTTAGTGTATGCATTCTTCTTCGTGTAGTTATTGTTCTTCACAAGTTCTTACTTGTGTTTCATCTTCCCTCTTTCCTGCACTATTAATATCTCATAACAGTATGATCATAATATCAAGTCTGCGGCATTTTCACTGCCTCAGTTTCATTTCCATGTACATATTCGCAAGCTTGTTTGCTTACATATAATCATTCTCGCAAGCATACTTGCTTACTCATTTTCTTATGTGGTCTTATTTTGCCTTCCTAGTTAAAGGTCTTATTTTTCCACCTCTTGTCATTGCGACAAAATCGCATGACATTTTTGCACTTTCATGCAAAAACCCATTGATCTTGCCTTAACTTTTTCTTTTGTATTATTGCCTCTTCAGGATTGTTGCGACAATATGACAGGCCTAAATATTCTTGCGAAAATAAAGCCCCATGACATTGTCGTCTTGCGACGAAATCGCAGGACGTCTTCATACTTTCATGTAATGACCCTTTGATCTCGTCTTATCTTTTTCTTTTGTATTATTGCCTCTTCAGGATTGTCGCACAAATATGACAAGCCTTAATACCCTTGCGAGTAAAAAGCCTCATGAAATTTGCGTCTTAAGACACTTATCAGCTCCCTAATGGAGGGTGCCACCCTTATCTCCCCCATGGTTTCCCCTTCAAGGAGGCGTACTTCTACCATACAAGGTTAGCTCCTCCCATCCGGTATTAACAACAACCAGTTATTTTCGCAGCCTCTTGTTCCTTTTACCTATAGGGCTTATAGGTAAAAGGGACAAAATCGCAAGACGTTTTTGCACTTTCATGCAAAAACCCATTGATCTTGCCTTAACTTTTTCTTTTGTATTATTGCCTCTTCAGGATTGTTGCGACAATATGACAAGCCTAAATATTCTTGCGAAAATAAAGCCCCATGACATTGCCGTCTTGGACGAAATCGCAGGACGTCTTCACACTTTCATGTAATGACCCATTGATCTCGTTTTATCTTTTTCTTTTGTATTATTGCCTCTTCAGGATTGTCGCACAAATATGACAAGCCTTAATACCCTTGCGAGTAAAAAGCCTCATGACATTTGCGTCTTAAGACACTTATCAGCTCCCTAATGGAGGGTGCCACCCTTATCTCCCCCATGGTTTCCCCTTCAAGGAGGCGTACTTCTACCATACAAGGTTAGCTCCTCCCATCCGGTCTTAACAACAACCAGTTGTTTTCGCAGCCTCTTGTTCCTTTTACCTATAGGGCTTATAGGTAAAAGGGACAAAATCGCAAGACGTTTTTGCACTTTCATGAAAAAACCCATTGATCTTGCCTTAACTTTTTCTTTTGTATTATTTCCTCTTCAGGATTGTTGCGACAATATGACAAGCCTAAATATTCTTGCGAAAATAAAGCCCCATGACATTGCCGTCTTGGACGAAATCGCAGGACGTCTTCACACTTTCATGTAATGACCCATTGATCTCGTCTTATCTTTTTCTTTTGTATTATTTCCTCTTCAGGATTGTCGCACAAATATGACAAGCCTTAATACCCTTGCGAGTAAAAAGCCTCATGACATTTGCGTCTTAAGACACTTATCAGCTCCCTAATGGAGGGTGCCGCCCTTATCTCCCCCATGGTTGCCCCTTCAAGGAGGCGTACTTCTACCATACAAGGTTAGCTCCTCTCATCCGGTCTTAACAACAACCAGTTTTTTTCGCAGCCTCTTGTCCCTTTTACCTATAGGGATTATGGTTACGAGACTGCACCCTTAGTGGGGTTTTCTTCGGGCTGAGTGCAGTATAAGCCAAGACTTGTCAAGAATGGCAAGGTACGCTCCAGACGCCCCTGGCACTCTTGACTCAACCGTGTACCTCGGCGCCTTGATCAAATTCTGCACTCCTTAGAAGAGACCCCTAGTCGTCTAACCTAAAGCAAAAGCTTATGTTGAAAATCCAAGGTACCTCTCCTGGATGGGCTTTATTGACCCCAAATCTCCATGACTCGGGTTCCAGGGGTGGTGTAACCTTTTCGCTGAGTCATGCAACAGGTACCCCCCTTCTATGACGTACTTTAGGTCTTACATTGGCCTCTTGCGAAATTTTATTCGCGAACTAGGGTGTACGCCATAAAGGTTCGCCCCATTCTAATCTTAAATTTTTATGGATCTTAGATTGTCTCTTGCGAAATTTTCGCGTTTCTTTACTCTTTCATTCATTCTTTCATTTCTGTCATTTCTTTCATCAATTCTTTCATCCTTATAATATCATATCATTTGAAGCAAAGTAAATATTCAAGAGAAATTCTAATACATTATAATTCTGAAATCTTTGTAATTGTGAAATCTTTGTAATTCTGCGATTGTTTCGCATTTTGTAAATCAAATCAAAAATCTTTTTATTATCTGCAAAAGAAATATTCTAGAGAAACATATAAATTGAATTTTCTCAGTTTTCTGTAATTTTGAAATCTCGCAATCTTTGTAATTTTGAAGTCTTTGTAATCTTGAAATCTTAGTAATCTTTATAATCTTTGAGATCTTGAAATCTTTGTCATCGTGCGATTGAATCTCTTTTTGTAAATCAAATCAAAAATCTTTTTATTCGTTCTTAGTATAAAGTAAAATGTTCAAGGAAGTGGTACTTATCTTTCATGTGAGTCGCTGTTGTTGTCAAAGAAGTGAATAAATTCCTTGAAATGTATAAATTTCCCGCAGCAAAAAGAATTGTGATAAGTGAGACTTGAACCCTTGACCTGCTTCTTGGATTTTATCGCACCATACCAACTGTGCTAAGCCTCTCTTGCGAACTAATCAAAGTTCTTGTGAAGTAATCAAATTCCAACTGTGTGAGAGGCACTTCTGTATAAATTTCGCGTAACAAAAATAAACATGCGAGAAGCAAGAATCGATCCCGCAACCTGCTGCTTGCATTCATGCCTCCTGACCAATTGTGCAAGCTTCTTCTTTGCGAAATATTTCTGCGAAATTATCATCAACTCTCTTCTGTGCGAAATAATCAAAGAAATATCTGTGCGAATAAATACGAAGGTGTTGGGACTTGATCACACGACCATGAACTCATTAACTCCGAAGATGACCAATTGTGCTGCCTCTTGTTTGTGAAATAATGAAACAATATTGCGAAATTATTCATTTCTTAGCTCTCTGTAAAAAAGAAGAAAACTATGTTCGCGGGCGAATTCGAACTTGCGACCACAAACGCACATACTGCTCTCTGGACCAATTTTGCAAGAACCTCTCTGCGAAATCAACACATAACTTTTTTCCTTATTCTTTTATTCTCCCATGCAAATGAGAAGAAAATGAAAAATATGTGTCTCTGCGAAATTCGAACCCGTGACCTATTTGTTGTTCGCTCAGCCTTGAACCATCTGTGCAAATTTCTGTTTGTGATAGAAATTGCAGCATCTGCCTCTTATTGTTTCTTCGTCCTTCCTTAACTTCTTTCACATTTTCCTTCTTCTCCTGAACATGAAAATCTTCCACTGAAACTTCCATTTTTTCCTTAAATTTCACCACACAAACTAATTTTTTCTCTCCCTCTTTTCATGTCTTTGAATTGTTGATGATGTTTACTCCCTGAAAGTGTTATTTCTTCCATAAAATTTCCATTTTTTAACCTAAACTTTGTAGATCTAGAAAAATATGAACAATAGTTAATCTTCATGAAAATTTCTTGATCCAACAAGTTACAGGAAGGATAAATCCTTTACTCGTTCCATGTTTCTAGCGCAAAAATGTAGTTGCAGGAAATCCTACAACACACCCCTTGTACTATCATGACTATGATTTCTAGATCTAAACTTATTTGATATGAAAATAAAGATAAAAGTGCTAAATTTATAAAGAGATACGCAAGATTTACGTGGTTCGATCAATGTAATCTACATCCACGGGGTTAGGTTTCACTATGATTGTTTGTAATTACATATGAATTACAATTGAGACTCCATTAATGAGTATTTGGAGCTCTTGGTTGAAGAAGGAAGAAGAAGGAGATAATAATAATACAAATTCTGTTTTCTCTCTCTCTAATTGTGTCTCCCTCTCTCATCCTAAAATGTGTATCCTCCTTTCTCTCTCCTGCTCTTCTCTTTATATAGGTGTTTACATAGTGGATGACAGCTCATATTTCCCCTATTTTCGGATCTGGCTTGCGGTATTTTCGCAAGCTTACAAATGTTAATTTCGCAAACATCCTAAATTTTGCACGATCATCATACTTTTCTCATGTTTAAGCTGATGTCATCTGTTATGTCATTTTTGAAATCATTCTGCGATGTCTTTGTGATGTATTGCTAGTAATTTCGCAAGCGTGTCGTTGTTGCGAGATTCTGATCCTACAGGAAGGGATGAACCTGGAATGAAATCAATCTGATGTTGCAAATCATGTAAAAGAGGCAATGATCTAGGTAAATCATCAGGAAAGAAAACATGATTTTTTTTTAGCAAAGGTTGCATCTTCTCCGCAATTTCTATCATTGGTTTAGAGCCTTCATGTGAACTTAATCTGTAGCTTTTTTACAATGGTAGATACTAAAGCACTTATTTTTCCATCACTATGTTCATTATAAACAGAAGATGATTTAGAAGGAATCAATATTTTCCATTTTCCATCTTTATAAAAAGTATATGTACTCTCATAGCAATTATGGACGACACGTTATCATATTGCTAAGGACTTCCTAAAATAAGATGTGTTGTTGTCATATTAATCACATCACAAAGAACTGAATCTTCATAGCCTGGGAAAGAACAATGTAGAATACATTGATGAGTAATATATCTTGAGATGAAGATCTTGTAACCCAACCAATAAAATATGGATTAGGATGTTGAGTAACTGGCAAACCTAATTTTTTAACCACAATAAAATATAATTGTCCATACTCTCACTGTCGTTAATCACATATCACACAACTTTTCTCCTATAATGCATTTTGATCTGAAAATATTGTTCCTTTGCGAAAACATTTGTTGATCCAAGAAAAGTGGACTAATCATTCCCATGTAGTGCTCATTACTAGGTTCATTAATAAGACCACTGAATTTTTGACTATTTTTTTATAAACAATATTTTGATTATCTATAATTAAGGCATGAAATTTTTGGAATTCTGATGATGTATGTCCTGGCTGTTGGCATTTGTTACACTTTTCTCCATGAAATTTTGAGTATGGGTTTAGTTGTTTTGCTGGAGGTGGAAACTGTGGTTGGTTCCTAGCTGGAAAACGATCATTGGAAATATTGTTTTGACGATTAGCAAAATATTGTGACTGATGACTAGATGAAGACTCTGATGGGATTGATAGTATATGTGAAGTAACTGGAGGATTAGGTGATTGAGTGTATTAAAAGTTGGTTTTTTGCTGTAGTTGCAGGAAATCCTACACTACACCCCTCATAAGATTTCATTAACATTCAACTCATTTTTAGATTAACAATCCTAATTTTATTGATGAATCTTTAAACAATCTTACAAGAAAATATAAAGGAATCAAGAATGACCACTGCTCTAAATTTTCTCTCTCCTATTTACTTGCTTCTCACTCAAAAAAGATCTCTCTCATTTTCTTTACAACTGAATGACTATTTATAAGGAAATACATAGTGGATGACAGCTAATATGTCCTTTATTTTCGGATATGACCTGCGACATTCTCGCAACCTTATAAATATCAATCTCGCAAACTTCCTTATTTTTGCAGGATCGTCACACTTTTCTCATGATTTGGCTGATGTCGTTTATTATGTCGTTTCTGAAGTTGTTCTGCGACACTGTCGTATTGTATTGTTAATAATTTCGCTGAGACATTATTGCTGCGAGATTCTGATCCTACATCTTGCCTCTTCTCATATCTTCTCTGCGAAGTAGAGAACGATGTGAGAAATGCCGCAACTATCCATCATTTCATATTCTGCATTTATCACACGTATCTTTTCTCCCATCTGTTTCTTGACACGTCTTCTGTAACCGCTGATTTTCAACCGCTCACGTCTTTTCGCATTAATTGTGTTTATCTTCTCTAAAATCTCTTTCTATATATACTCTTCTTACTCTCCCTTTTCTTCTTTTTTAATCTCTTTTTCATCTTCTCTGCAACTTCATCATTTTCTCCGTAAATTCCTCTGCTGTAATTTTTCTTCTATCTCCCTTCTTCAATCTTCTTAATTCTTCGTCCATTCCCATACTCTATATTTAGATATGCCTCCAAGTGGTCAAAAACATGAGAAAACCTTAAAGGATGTTCAAAAAGATTTTGCCGAGAAAGGTTTCGCACTTTCTACCATTCCTGGTAAAAGTGCCAAGTCAGTTCTTTCTATCAGACTTTTCTCTGATCAACAATGTGATGATCAATCAATCATAGTTTCGCTGGGTCAAATTCTCGCAGATCTACCCATTCCTCTTTATGACCCAGATATTCCTCTGTTCTATGAAATTCTCGCTCACTCGGGATTTTCGCGAGCTATCTTCCAATTGAGTGGGGATTGCATCCGTCTGATATTGGAGTTTGATAGTCGCGGTGCTGGTAAAGGATCTCTGTATCCTAAAGAGATTAGGGATCCTAAATTCGCATACTTGGAGATAGTCGCTGAGAAGTACACAGTAGCGAATTTCTTCGAAAATTATGAACTAATATCTATGAAGAAGGAGAATACTCGCTGAGGTGTTCGCTTGAAAAGGAAGGATGTTATTGTTGAAGATAAAATGCTCATGCATGACATTTATTGGCACTCTGGAATAAATAAAACCCCTCGCCAATCCAAAGATGATAAATGGTGTGTCTTCTCCTTGATGCTGAAAGGACCCTATATTGCTGGTTCTAATGTCATTCCTGCGACTCTCACCGCTTATCGACCCTGGCTATTCTCTTGTCCTGATAAAGTGAAAGAGGTATACTTCTTCCAATTTCGCGCACTTTATGTTTCTCTATTTATCTTTACTCTTTTGTCCGCTGATTCTTGCGACATTCTACAGATCCAGAAACTGAAAGATAGCTACCGCAGGACTGGTAAATCCAATACCTTGCTAGCTCTTCGCTCATACACAGATGAGGTAAGAAATATTCTTTTCTGTTTCTTATCTTCATTTGTGTGTGAATTTTATTGCTGAAGTAGAAGAATCCACCAAGGCTGTGACGGCTGGTGATAAGGGTAAAGATATTCTTCGCATAGGAAAATCATCTGCATCCTCTTCAAAGAAAAGAAAGAGAGGGGATTCTCCTCCTCCTTCAGATGTTCATTTCCCTGATGGTTCTGAAGATGATGATGACGAATCTGCTGCGAATAAAGATTCTCCACCTGAATCCTATATGGCACAGTTATCTGGTATCTTCTCTGATTCTTGGCAAGGGTTGAGAGATAATTTCCTCGCCAGTATATGCAAAGCTCTCGCAACCATTTGCGATACCCCTTTGTTGTATGGTGATAGTTCTCTTCGTGTAGTCTCCAAATCAGTGACTCCTAGATTCCTAAATTCCCTCAATAGTTTGGTATGCTTTCGTCTTTTTACTTCTTCATTATTGTGACTCAAAATTTCTTTTTATTTTAATTATTTTTTGTATTTTCTTCGCAGGCTGGAAAAGCTTCTTTCGCTGTTGCCTCAGATTTGGAGAGGAGACGCGAAATTCTTGAAAAGAAGAATCTTCAATTTCGTACGAAGAATGAAGAACAGGAAACTGAAGCTAAAGGTCTTCGTGAGAAGAACGAACAATTAGAAGCTGAAGTTAAAGGTCTTCGCGAGAAGAACAAACAACTGGAAACCGACACTTCTTCGCAAAGGAACAAAATTTCTACTCTTCAAAAAGCTAATGATCATCTCTATGGTATGCAATTTTTCTCCTTTCCTTTCATTCATTCATCCTATTGTCTTATCTTATTTGATTAATCCTTTTTGCAAACATTTATGATCTTTCTGATGAAGCCATTCTTCTTCGTTCATTTCCCGATGCCCTAGATAATGACACTCTTCTTGAACATCTTAATAAATCTTTGAATAGTTTCTCTAATGATAAAATTTCATCTCTGCTTTTGAATGAACTTAAATCCAAATTTCGCCTCTTAGAGATTGATCATAGATCTATTTTAGGTTTAGCAAACCAATTTAAACGTTTTTATCTCAATTCCAAAGAGAAGATCAATGAATTAAGAACCAAGATTAGCAAACTTATAGATGATAAAGATCGTATCTCTGATCAAGGTGTTAAGGCTTTTGCGAAATTCCAAGAGACTCTTCTTGAGGTTCAACTTGAACGAGATGAATCCAATCGTCAAAATGCTGTGCTTAGCGAGAGAGAAAACCAAGTTCGTTCTCGTCTTCTCATAAATAGTGATGATGAGTTCGCTTGGGTCGCGACAATCTTGGATAATGCCAGAAAATATTTAGGTGTAAATGTTAGTCTCCAAGTTGAGCATACATCCTTGATTAGAGATATGATTTCTGAGAGAGAAGGTCATTAACTGTTTTCCTATATTAATCTTTGGTTTTTCACGAGTTTTTAAAAAGTTACTGATTAATTGCTATATGCTTCGCAGGATCTGAAAGTATATATCGCCAAAGGGTTGAGGAACTTGAAGCTGAAAAAGAGGAATTCGCAGAGAATCTTTCTTCTCGCAACGACAAATATTCTAGATTAAAGAATCAAACCAAGATCACTATTGCGAACTTTAAGAACGGCGCTCTGCATTTTCGCAATCAAACTATTTAAATGGTTCGTGATGACCATAGTATTCCTCATTCTGATTATCCTTGTCTCTTGGAGGAGATCCCAAAGAACATTCCTATTCTGACCATCTCTGATAGCGAAGCTGATGATGAAGAATCTGATGGTGATGAAGGTTCTGATGGAGATAAAGGTTCTGATGCAGACGAAGAAGAGAACAAGTCTGATGAAGATGATGAAGGATCAACTAAGAAGTAGTCTTTGTTTCTTTCTTTGATCTTCTGTAATACTTGTACATTTATTCCTTCTTTTTGTATATTTGCGAATTCTTTTGGTTCCCCATATTCCTTAATATATGAGTTTCTTTCATTTCGACCTGCATTCATTAAAACAATTTTTCCTTACAATATGGTTAATCAACATAATCATTAATTTTTGAATTTTTGCGTAAATCTATCATGTGGAGACAAATAACATTTTCTAATTTCATTCATTCCCATACTTTCCTCTGTTATTTGTATCCAAATGAGAGATTTTGCAGATTTTTCTTATTTTGTGCCTCAACTTCGCAGTTGTTTATGTATAATTTCGAAATCATATGCGAAATGAATTTTGATTCTTTTCAAAATCTCATTCCTGTATGGTCTTATTTTGCCTTCCTAGTTAAAGGTCTTATTATGCCATCTCTTGTCATTGCGACAAAATCGCAGAACGTCCTTGCAATTTCATGCAAGAACCCCTTGATCTTGTCTTAACTTTTTCTTTTGTATTATTTCCTTTTCAGGATTGTTGCGACAATATGACAGGCCTAAATATTCTTGTGAAAATAAAGTCCAATGATATTGTCGTCTTGCGACGAAATCGCAGGACGTCTTCGCACTTTCATGCGAAAACCCATTGATCTCGTCTTACCTTTCTCTTTTGTATTATTGCCTCTTCAGGATTGTCGCACAAATATGACAAGCCTTAATACCCTTGCGAGTAAAAAGCCTCATGACATTTGCGTCTTAAGACACTTATCAGCTCCCTAATGGAGGGTGCCGCCCTTATCTCCCCCCTGGTTGCCCCTTCAAGGAGGCGTACCTCTACCATACAAGGTTGGATCCTCCCATCCAGTATTAACAACAACCAGTTGTTTTCACAGCCTCTTATCCCTTTTACCTATAGGGCTTATGGTTACGAGACTGCACCCTAAGTGGGGTTTTCTTCGGGCCAAGTGCAGTATAAGCCAAGACTTGTCAAGAATGGAAAGGTACGCTCCAGACGCCCCTGACACTCTTGAATCAACCGTGTACCTCGGCGCCTTGATCAGATTCTGTACTCCTTGGGAGAGTCCTTATTACCTTAGTCGCCCAACCTAAGTCATATGCTTAAGTTGAGAATCCAAGGTGCCTCTCCCGGATGGGCTTTATTGACCCCAAATCTCCATGACTCAGGTTCCGGGGGGTGTAGCCTTTCCCTGAGCCATGCAACAGGTACCCCCTTATATGACGTACTTTAGGTCTTACATTTGCCTCTTGCGAAATTGTATTCGCGAACTAGGGTGTACGCCATAAAGGTTCGCCCCTTTCTCTTTTGTCATTGTTCTCTGATTGTCTTTTGTAGAATTCATTATCTCTGCGAGATTCTCGCACATCATCATCGTATTTGCACTTCTCAATCTCTTTTTATCATTCAGTAAAATGTATTTTGAGAATTTTATTTGTTGCGAGAGTGTCGCAACAAATCAATCATTCATACACTTCTTATTTTTATTACCTTTGCCATTCTCTGCTTCTTTGTTATTTTGCTACTGCTTCCTTGGTAGTGGTATGTTCACCATTTCTTATTCTGAGCTAGCATTAGTTTCGCAACATTTCTTCTTCTTTTCGTTCGATTGCATCCACCATCAATCTCTCACTTCTTTGTGTCTCTTTGATTTTGCGTCGCCAACTTTCCTTCTTGTTTGCTCTTCCTTCGCAGGATTCTACCTCAGTTTCGTAACATTTCTTTCCTTCAACCCAATCTCCTTTTATGATTCCTACACCGCTGGGGTGAGGGAATTTGATGCACTGGTGGAAAGTTGAAGCTACACCTAGAATCCCATGTAGCCAAGGTCGACCAATTAATGCATTGTAGGGTGACTCTACGTCAACAACACAGAACAGGATTTCAGAAGATATTCCCTTCAATGGAATTCGCATAGTAACCTCCCCTTTAGGCTTGTTGGCAGTACCATTAAAACCATATATCTTATATGTTGATGGTATAAGATCATCATCTCTCCCTCCCATGGTTTTATAAGTATGATAGAATAAGATGTTCACAGAGCTTCCGGTATCGATTAGAATCCTATTGCCCATGAGTCTTCAGCTCATCATCTTCATCTTTTTTCGGTTTTGGATTAATTTCTAATTTTACCACCAATGGATTGTCATGTACCTCTCCACCTTCGGGGACTTCTTCTGCGGTAAAAGAAATAGTCTGCTTCTGCCATTCCTCTAATGGCGATATTTTCGCAATGTTCATAATTTCTCTTCCATCATTGTCTCTTGCGAACACTCTACTCAAAAAATTGTCATGAAAATATTCAATTGTCTTGTATGAATGTACGATAGAGTGACAGAATAGATTCTTTGCTTTTGCACCAACTTCTACGAAGAATGTTTCCTTCTCTTTCACCGTGTTTACTCTGTGATGCTCTGGTGGTGGTGGTAGTAATGGTTGAGATTGTGGGTGTCCTACCAGGAAGTGGTTTAGTTTTCCTTGATCTATCATTCTCAGAATAATTCTCTTTATATTTCTGCAATCATTTGTAGTATGTCCGTGAAAATGATGATAAGAACAGAACTCATGACTTCTGCGGCTTTGAGGTGGTTCCGTTCCCATGTTCCATGGTGTTGGTATATTCTCCATCAAAATTATAGCTTCCCATATTTTCTACACACTTGCATTCAGAGGTGGCATCTTGATTTCTTCCCATACTACCTTGTGACCTCCTTGTCCTCTATTATAATTTTGTCTTTGACCTCCATAAGTTTCTTGCGGCTGATCAAGTCTTTGAATCTTATTATTTCCATCACAATTGTAGAAATTTCTTTCTATTTCATACTCCTCTTGATCTCGGCTTCCCATAGCCACCAGTTTCTGTTGATTGTTGTTGCCCGTAACCTTTTCTTGTTGTACTTGCGAAGTGCTCGCCACTGTGTTTATTAGTTTAGGTAATAAGCTTGCATTCGCTGCTTGTGAATTGGTGTTCGCAACTGGGTATGATTCCATTTCATTTTGATTTTCCTCTAGAGCAATATACTCTTCCTGAAGTTCTCGCAGTTCAGTCATTGTGATTGTATTCTTGACTCTGAAAATTTGGATATACAATAGATTGGTTGCGAACATAGCATTGATAAATGATAAGATAAGATATCTCTCATCCACACGGCCAGCCATTTCACTACACATATTTCTCCACTTTTTAGTTAGGTGCTTCAAACTTTCGCCAATCCTTTGTTTTAATCCAAACACATCTTCAATACCAAGTCGCGAAGAATTGTTACTTATATATGCCCCCAAGAATGTTGTCTGCAAGTGATTGAAAGATGTTATTATATTTTTTGGTATACCCTCGAACCATTTTAACGCCTCTCCTGTTAGACTGGATGCAAAATACTTTGCACAATACGGCATCATGATTTTCCCACTGCAACATGCACCTCACGTAGGCTTTAATGTGTTGAATTGCACAAGTTGTTCCATCAAAAATGTTGGTTAATGCGGGAAAATTGCATTTCGGAGGTATTCCTCCTAGTTGTACTTCTCTTGTAAATGGAGTTTTCGCAGCTTCTTCTATAGCTTCATCTAATTGTCTTCTGCCTACTTCTCCTCTATTATTTAGCATTCCTCTCATTTCTTCCAATTCTTTTAATATTTGTTCATTTACGCCTGAATTTTGATCCATAGGTCTTTTTAATTTCGCCTCCCTTCTTCTGCGTTCATATCTTTCTTCTCTCGCGAAATTTTGCATTTCTTCTTCATCATCCTCATCTCGTCTTCTCCTGCGGTTCTCTTCCTCATCTCTATCTTGAATTCGTATATGATGATGTCTCTTATTTTCCCCTCCATGATTTTGTTCATTTCTTATCAATTCCATTCGATGTCTTTCAGCCCTCCTCTGTACTCTATCATATTCTTCATTGAGATTATCGTTATTCCGGTTTTGTGTACACCTTCTTTCTCGATTGTCATGATTGTTCTGGCGAATTGCCTCCTGAAGCTCTTGTTCTTCCATTTCCGCTCTCAATTTTTCACGTTCGCAAGTTATACGTGCTTGTTCAGCATAGTGTCTTTTAATTTCTTCTTCAATCGTTTGTTGATTTCTTTGAGTTTATCTCTCATGT
The DNA here is from genome assembly GCF_003573695.1 of Papaver somniferum. Classification (NCBI taxonomy): domain Eukaryota; kingdom Viridiplantae; phylum Streptophyta; class Magnoliopsida; order Ranunculales; family Papaveraceae; genus Papaver; species Papaver somniferum. Next base: position 82,151,965 of record NC_039362.1, read on the forward strand.
AAAATTCTCCTTCCTTCCTCTCGATTACCTTCGCCATCTTGATTATTTCGTCCCTGACTTTGTCTATTCTCCTGATTTCTATCATTTTTCCTATCATCAAAAGTTTCATTTTGTGGAACGTAACGATCATCAGTCCTTTCTCTACCTTCGCGATGTTCTTCATTCGATTTCGTATTTCTTGTCGAATATTATTTCCAACATTAACTGTGGATGAGTTTCGCCTCATCTCTCCTCTAGTCGATCTTGAATACGATTTTGTAGTACTTCTTGATCTTCTACTCTGCAGTCTCATATTTTCCATCCTCAATTCCTAATTTTTCCTTGTTAGATTTGCACGCTCTTCTGTCTCAGCTCTTCTTTCTTCATGCATTCTTCGTCTCAACATCTCTACTGCTCCACTTTCCTCATCTTCACGAATTGTTCCTTCAACTATTTCTTGTTCTCCCTCTATTTGTCTATTATTTCTCGTTTGTCGTTCTTCTTCTTCGTCTGCTGAATTTAATCGCCAAGTATGTATGCTCACTCTATCATAATCCATAATTCTATTTTGTACCGGTGTTTGTTGAACTGGTTGTTGAATTTGATTTTCTCCATCATTTCTTATTCTAGTAGATTCTCCTGTTTCACCTCTCTCACTTCCAGCAAGTCTTTTACTTCTTCTTCTAGCGGTTGTTGGTTGTTCGGATATATTCCTCCTTCTAGCCATTTCTTCAATACTAATGAATTGTAAGAGATTCCGTAAAATTCTTCACCAGTTATTCTAATTTCTCACAAATCATAATATTAATCTTCAACCTTTTCTAGGGTGATCTTCAATCTTCTCCCCTCCCTGTTTCTAGCGCCATTATGTAGTTGCAGGAAATCCTACACTACACCCCTCATAAGATTTCATTAACATTCAACTCATTTTTAGATTAACAATCCTAATTTTAGTGATGAATCTTTAAACAATCTTACAAGAAAAGATAAAGGAATCAAGAATGACCACTGCTCTAAATTTTCTCTCTCCTATTTACTTGCTTCTCACTCAAAAAAGATATTTCTCCTTTTCTTTACAACTGAATGACTATTTATAGGGAAATACATAGTGGATGAAAACTAATCTGTCCTTTATTTTAGGATATGACTTGCGACATTCTCGCAACCTTATAAATATCAATCTCGCAAACTTCCTTATTTTCGCAGGATCGTCACACTTTTCTCATGATTTGGCTGATGTCGTTTATTATGTCGTTTCTGAAGTTCTTCTGCGATACTGTCGTGTTGTGTTGTTAATAATTTCGCTGAGGCATTATTGCTGCGAGATTCTGATCCTACATTTGTTGTTGTGGATGAGAAGAATAACTTGTATCCCATAATTATAATGAGCATCATGGTAAGAATTACTATAAGGCAAAGCAGTTTTGTAGTTACCTTGGAAACGATTACTCTGTCTAGATTGTTAAGCCTTTGGAGAATGGAGAAGACGACGCTCAACCTTAAGAGCTTGTTGAATAGCCTCCACCATAGTGTAAACAGATTGCGTCATGCCATGTTGAATCACCCTATTTAATCCTCCAATAAACCTAGTCACGAGTTGCTCCTCAGAATCATGGAGTTGATTTCGTGCAACCAAATTATGGAATTCAGATACATAATCCTCTACTAGTCTTGCACTTTATTGAAAAGCTTGTTACTTGAAAAACAACCGTAGTTTATCGTCTCTTGGAAGAAATTTATCCTTTAAGAGTTTCTTCATTCTTTCCCAAGTACGTACAAGTGGTTTGTCATACTTAAAATGATCTTCACATAGCTTTTCCCACCAAGCAACAACACCTTCTTTGAGTTTGTAAGCTACAAGCTTCATCTTGGAATGATCAGGTACCTCCATAAATTCAAAGAAAGCTCCGACTTCATAGAACCAGTACAACAAATCTTCAATCTTGAAAGTTACATTGAAGTTTGGAATATCAGACTTAAGTTTATACTCTGGAAGGGTTCCATGAAGTTTTTGCCCAGATTTGAAACGTCTATCCTCTGTCCATCTCTTCTCTAGTTCATCTTCAAGAGTATCATCATCGTCGTCTCTATCAAACTTAAGATTTGAGATCTTCTTATTAGGGGTGTTGGGAAAACTTTCATAGTGTTTCTTCTTTCTCAATTTTTATAATATTTCATTGGGAATATGAGCATCATGAAACAAAGAATGTTTATTCTTTCCCTTAGAATTAGATTTGGGTGATGATTTACCTTTATCCTCAGATTTGTTTTCATCATCAGAGTATTCTTCGTCTCGAAATTTTGTTTGTTTCTTATAGAGTACGAGAAACTTATCATTTTTTTCTTCTAACTGATTTAACCTATTATTAGTTAGCTCTGTCGACTTTGTGAAATCTTCTTTAGTAATATAGACCAAAAGATACTTTCTGAAGGAAAAAAATTAGGGTTGCGGAAGCGATAACCAAGGATCTATTCTAGGTAAGAATCTAGAATTGTGGCTATGGTACCTGTTAGAGCACTGCTCGGTCGAACTCGCAAGCGTTGCTATCTCAAGCTTGTTTGTCAAGTTTAGTTGCCAAACCTATAAGTCTTGATTTCTAGTCTACTAATAGCTAAGTCTTAGACTAGGATAAAAAGTGTAGTTGAGCTCTAGACTCCACGTCGTTCATCATGCAAAGACGAATAACTACTCAAGGAACTGGTGGAACTTCATCGACAAAAAGGTATGTGGAGACTTGAACTTATCTATCACTCAAAAGTCTATCTACTCTATCTCCTATCTTGAGACAAAAGTCGTATTGCTATATAGACTATGATTATACACATGTACTATTTCGAGCTGAGTTTATCTCGCTTATCTATTTCTCGAAATATGTGTTGGTAAGCTTTCGCTTTGGCCAAGTTCATCTTCACTAGTGACAAAAATCATATTAGTTTCAATTACTTGAAAATCGCTTTGACGAAAAATAGTTTGTGAACAACAACTATATAACGTTCTCTAAGAATGTTTCAATGATTAAAATGAGAGTTTAGAATACATAACCATGGTTGGATATAAACATTGTGAGACAACTCATATGTGTGCAAGTCCAATATCCTTGAACCAAAGTATGCGTACTTTGCTGCTCAGGATAACTATAACTAAAGTCCGTGTACTACCGAAAGTTCACATCCCGCGAATTTCTGCCGGAGTTTGTGAACTTGAAACAAACTTAATACGGGTACTTAAGTCTGCGTACGAGTATGCGTACTTAAGTAGGTTATTTTCTAAAAACAGTTTAATTCGTGAACTAAGACATTTATATTTTAAGGAATGCAATCTTTGCAAACCGTGGCTATAATGTTAATGAATTGATTCGAGTGGATCAAAACTGTTTTTGTTTTCTTGTATACTTCTATGAGATCTAAGCAATTGAACAACTCTCTAACTAGTTAATTTGAGTCATTTGAACTAGTTGTGGTAAAGAAGAATAAGGTTGATACGAAAGTTCTCATATGGCTAACCTATGGTTAACTACCGTTGAACCAACGACTTGTACACGTTTAGGTACAGTTACTCAAATATAAATGAAGTTACATTTCATGTGTGTATAACACACTAATATTCGATCTAACGGTTGAAAGATATTAGCTTGAATCTAATCAGGTTTTCATCTAACCGTGAATATTGAATGCTTTGTTACCAAAGTAGCATTGATTGCAAACCCTGATTTGAAGACTATATAAAGGAGAACTCTAGCAACTTGGAAACCTAATCCCCACACCTCCTGTGTGATACTAGTTGTATAATCTAGAGTCGATTCTCCTTTAACTTTAGGTTTCTATTGATACCCTGTAGGTTAACGACTTGAAGACTTTATTGGGATTGTGAAGCCAGACCCAACTATTTTCTCTGTAGTTGCGTGATCTGACCTTGATGTTTCTATCGTATTTGAGTACAATCATAAGATTGGATTGAAATTAATTTCTCCGATAGGCAAGATAGAAAAGTAGTCAAAAACACCTTCGTCTCATCGTTTGTGATTCCACAATATCTAGTGTCACCATCATACGATTTAGATTATTGTGAGGTGATTGATATTTCTAGGTTGTTCTTCGGGAATATAAATCCGGTATATCAATTGGTTCCTGTTCACCTTGATTTATCAAAAGACGGAACAAAACTCGTAGGTATCTCTGTGGGAGACAGATTTATCTATTCTTGTAGACTTTTCTGTGTGATACAGATTTGTTTATTAAAGTCTTCGACTTTGGGTCATATAAACTCTTAGTTGTGGGTGAGATCAGCTAAGGGAATCAAGTGCGTAGTATCCTGCTGTGATCAGAGACGTAAGGAGTGCAACTGTACCTTGGATCAGTGTGAGATTGATAGGGGTTCAACTACAGTCCAAACCGAAGTTAGTTTGTAGTAGGCTAGTGTCTGTAACGGCTTAATACAGTGTGTGTTCAATATGGACTAGGTCCCGAGGTTTTTCTGCATTTGCGGTTTCCTCGTTAACAAAACTTCTGGTGTCTGTGTTATTTCTTTTCCGCATTATATTTTGTTATATAATTGAAATATCACAGGTTGTTCGTTGAATCGATCAATTGGTAAATCCAACCTTTGGTTATTGATTGAAATTGATTGATACTTGAACATTGGTCTTTGGTGCCGTTCAAGTTAATTTCTCTTGTGTTCGATTAGACTCGCAGATTTCTATTTGGTTGAGTAAGTATTGAATCGAGAAATTGAGATATAACTCCTTGATATACTTTTCATAAGATTGAGTCTGACTGTCTAGTTGATTCTCTTAAAAGTATATTGGAGTTTGTCCATACAGATTGCTAAGCGAAATATTGGGTGTGGTTGTTAGACCCCCGCTTTTTCAGTACCAACTAATGTACAACTTGTAGAATTTGTATGGAAAAATGCAATACAGAGATTGCTGGTGATACGGACGAGATACGAATAAGATAAATAAAACGGAAAAAGGAGATAAATTGCTGAGACCAAGTAAGTTGAATAATAATTCTTGATTCAATATTAATAGTGTATGTTCCAAAGAACTACAAGCTAGCATATAAATAGATAAACGAATACTAAGAATGGAACTATGCCAACATGTTAGGATGCTAGTATGCATTTTTATTTTATTTTATTTTGAATCTAGGCATAGGCCCATCCTGCCCCCTGCCAGCGTAGCCACTGGATTACTCCCCTTGAGCAAACTCGGACCCCTTCCCCAAATTAAGTTAGTAGTAATTACACGAGATCTCCAATGTTTGAGCGGAGACTCGATCGAACTGCTGACCTCCTAATTGAGAGTCAGACTCCTGGCCAACTAGGATAACCTCAGATATATGTTTTCCTAGCATATATCTTGGCCTCCCTTTGGGAGACAAGGTAGGAGGCACTTAAAAATGGGAAAGAACACTTGAAATTTGTGGGAAAAGAGTTACTTCACGGAATGGAAAAACATTAGCAAGAGGAGGTAAGTTAAATCTCATCAAAAGCGTTCTAGCTAGTCTTCCCATTTATTATCTCTCTATTTTTCTTGTTCCTTGCTCCATAACTAAGAAAATCGATAGAGTTGTGAAAAATTTCTTATGGGATGATCAAAATAAGAAAAGAATTCACAATATTGGTTGGAAATTGTCTTCAAAACCAAAAGAAAAAGGTGGTCTTGGTATAAGTAGAGCAAGTGAACTCGGCTTTGCTTAAAAAATGGTGGTGGCGCTTTGGCGTAGAGAAATATGCGTTGTGGAGGAAGATCATAGTTCAAAAATTTGGCGAAACATTTACCGTTTGGGAAGCTCTCCAACCCAAAGGATCTAAAGGTGGTAGTTTGTGGTTTAATATCTATAAAGAGCTTTAACATTTCAATAAAAGTATTAGATTCAAGATTGGAGCGGGTAAGGAAACTAGATTTTGGAAGATTCTTGGCTTGATGAAGGAAGATTATGTGATATGTTTCCTTTGGATTATCAAGTGAAGTGATATCTATATCAAATCTTCTTTCTTCCATCTCTATTCAAGAAGGGGTTATGGATACCCGAATTTGAGTTGGTAGTGATCATGGTCAATATACGGTTATGGATGGAATTAAAGACAACGACGACCAAGGTGAGCCGGATTATCCAATCAATTTTGTTTGGAGTAATGAGTACCCTCGCAAAATCAATTTCTTTCTTTGGCTTCTTTCTCATGATCGAGTAATGACGGCGGATAAACTTTTAAGAAGGGGTATGGATGTCTCTAGTGTATATCGTTTTTGTGAGCAAGACGATGAATCAAGTACGCATATGTGTTATGGTTGTTGAAGAATTAGGATAATATGGGATTACTTTGTTGAAGGGTTCCAATTTGGATGGTCATACGATCCTAATGTCATTACATCTATGAAAACTTGGAAGTTTAACTGGGAAGATGAAATACTTAGTCAAATATGGAATAACATCCCGGTTGCTATATGGTGGTGTATATGGAAAGAGCGAAATGCAAGAACCTTCGATAACAAAAATAAAACTTTGACAAGCCTCATTAGAGATATCAAGTTACAAGCGTTTTTTTGGTCGAATCAAATACAAGAATGTTGGGGCTTACGACAAATACGGTGATTTCTCTATGGCATTCATTATATCGTCCTCCATAATTTTTTGTGGTTCTTTATTTGGGTAGTCGAATCCCCTTTAGGTTCCCCTGTTTTTGTTCGGTTGTAATCATTGGGTTAAGGTACCTCTCTTAAGTGTCTTTTTTTTCAATAAATTATCTTTTTAACCGATCAAAAAAAACGAATACTAAGAATACAATAAGATTCCTAAACTAAACAAACTAATAAGAGAAATACTAAGAAAAGGAAACAACTGGACTTGTAAACCAAGTCCTTAACAGTCTATAAATAAAGAAGGAAAGGAAAAGGAAAGGAAAGGAAAGGAAAGAACAATAAAAATGTTCTACGTCATCATTAATATCAGCGCAGACACCAGTAGTATTGATTTAATCCAAACAAACTTCTGTGCTCTTTGTCCATGGTCGTCTTTATCTGTTCGTATTTCCATATACTGGAGGTGGAGCAGTAGCCACATCCCCTATTCCCCTTTCCACGTTACCGTGCCATCCGGCACATTAGAAATCAATATCAGTTAAAAATGCGAGATTTTCGTTCATCCTTCATGGAGAAGGTCGGATAATATAGAGGCATGAAATGGTGAATGCACTCACCTAATGACACATCGAAACCCCTGTTCTTGAGTTCCCAATATTGTTGGCATAGGGCACAAGGTTCGCACCAAAAATGAATCAGACAATCTTTACAGTCGCTTCCCTCTAAGTTGTATGTTCTTCTAAGTTTGGTACCATACGTGCACGAATATATCCAAGAACAACCAGTGAAAACTCCTATTAGCACGTAGAGTGCTCCGTTCAATCCACAAGCTGCAATGAAACAATACAACTATTAACCACGATGTTGATTGAAGTGCCATGAATAATTTCGATACAGAAAGAGGTGCCTTGAATCATTATAACTGGGAAATCAACCATAAAAATGTCCCGAGCATTAAAAGATACTAAAACAAACTCAATTGTTAAATGGGACAGAATCATTGAATTGTGTAAATCCAGAGTTGCCTCTTGGAAGCGAAAAACTCTAACAAGAGCTGGTAAGCTAACTCTTATCAAAAGTGTGCTTCAAAGTATTCCAATTTATTATTTCTCTTTGTTCATGGCTCCATCTAAGGTGATTAAAGAGATTGAAAAAGTAATTAGAAATTTTTTGTGGGATGAATCTAATGAAACTAAGAAACATCATTGGGTAGGATGGAAAAATGTTAGTAAGCCTCTTAAATTTGGTGGTCTTGGGATTAGAAGTCTTAAATTTGGTGGTCTTGGGATTAGAAGATTAAAACTTATGAATCGCTCTCTTCTTCAAAAATAGGTTTGGAGACCTGGTAATGAACCAAAAGCTCTATGATCAAGGGTTTTATAGGATAAGCACGGTGTGGTTGATTTAGGGTGGAGAACTTCTAGGCCTAAGGGAAGTCATGGCGTCAACCTTTGGAAGAATATTTACTCAACGACGGAGGAGTTCTTCAAACTTTGTCAGTTCAAGATAGGTAAAGGTGATAGAATCTGTTTGTGGGAAGATAAATGGTGTACGCAGGGCCCTCTATCTACTCTTTTTCCTGGCTTGTACGATCTTTCTAGTACTAAGAATAAATTTATTCTAGAAACTCACCTGCTTGGGGATGATGGTTTAAATTGGGATTTAGGTCTCAACCATAGGAGACGATTGTATGATGCACAGATATCCGAGCTTTCTATTGTCATTCCATTACTTGATTCTATTGTGTTGTTTCCTGATCAGGAAGACCAGCTTATTTGGCTTCGATAAGAAAGGCATATTCTCTGTAAAGGCGGCATATCTAAATCAATGCCAAGGTACTGTTCATGTCCCTCTTTTTCAGAGTTCTAAAGTCTGATCAAGAGTTTGGCCTCATAGAGTTGGTTTTTTTGCTTGGGCAAGCGTGTTTAAATAGATTACCAACCTTGAGTAATCTTCACAAGAGGCATTCTGCCCTGGACTCTCCTAATCTATGTTATCTCTGTGGAACTAGCGAAAAAACCGAAGATCTCCTCTTAGTTCAATGTCCTTCATCTACTCGTGTTTGGAATTATTTCATTAATGCTGTGGAAAATCCTAATGTTACTCTAAATTCAGTTAGGGAGGTAGTTGTGGGTTGAAAATGTTCTCCACTTTCTGCTCAAGGTTTTCAACTTTGGAAACGTCTCCCGACAGCCATTCCCTAGGGTTTATGGAAAGCCCGCAATGCTATTGCCTTTTCGGGAAAAGTCTTCAAACTGCATGAAGTTATTCGTGACATAAAAATTGATGTTTTCAACTGGTCCAAAGGTCTAGAATGCTTCAAAGGGATTAATACTTCTAATGTAATAGTGGGATGGGAACATTTCTTTCCAAATCCCCACTAATTTAACTTTTGCTTTTGGGTTTTTTTTTCTTTTTTTTTTTTTTTTTTTTTTCTGTTGGGGTTTTTTCATTTTGGGTTGCTTCTCTTTTTCTTTGTTTCCTTTTCTTTGTTTGGGTTTCAGCTTCCCCTTCTAGCCTTACAGGCTAGTGGTTTTGTATTCTTTCATTCTTTCAATATATCTTATTTCTTTGCCGAGCAACAAAAAAAAAAGATACTAACATGACAATCCTCTGTCGACAATCTCAGATGTCTGACCAAATGTAATGCACGGGCACCAACATGTAAAGCAACCTATAAAAAGAATTCATAAATATGCGCATTCATCAATTAACGATGATAAAACTTGAACAATCTAGAACAACATTTAGAAAATTGTTTTGATGAATACAACACTCTCTGAGCAAATCAGTATCCTTATCCAAGTAAAAAAATTAAAATCCCGATAGCATTTCCAAAAGGCGAGGGATTTAAGGAATTACTATTGCTACAATCATCAAAACAATCGCAAAGACCAGTAGATCAAGGGACCATGGGAACCTCTAATGGCAAACTGGGGGCTACTGGTTTTTCTTGATCATATGAAGTCATTTTGGATAGATAATTTGAGCAGAGAAAGAGAGAATCTAATGGAATGAATTGCTTGAAGAGGGTGTTATGTTTTAGCTTTTCTGCTGAATTGATTTTATATAAAAAAATGTATACTGAAGAACTCTTAGTCCACTGTTCAAAGAAACAAAAACATTGTTTACAGGAAATGGGTTCGTTGATTCCTTCAAATGCACTGAACACTCAAAACACAGATTATTAGAATAAAATCAAGTTGTATTATAATATATATGATGGCTAAGTATAAAATTTGATTATGAACTATTCAGTAATTGGACTTGACTTTCAAGTCCTGCTAGCAGTTAAAACCTGATGAGAAGCAGAAGCTTACAATAAAAAGAAATTGAAATTGATAACTTGAAAAAGGATAAATAATCAACCAATTTAGTTTCTTCTACCCTTTGAATAAAGGAAGAACCTAAAAATGGAGATTCTTCTCAAATAACTTACAATTTCTATCCAATTAAATTGGAAACTATAAGATTATGAGAGGCATTTAGTTGATACTCTAGAATTAGATGATCTAATTCCCCCTAAAGATAACAATTAGGTTTGAAAGAAGAGAATCTCTCATTCTTCACACAATATTCTAAAACCAAAACTCTCTCCTTTAGCCTTATGTCTTCTAATTTTTACTAGCACCAAGGGCATACTTGGCATATTCAAATTAATTCTAGGAGGAACTATAAATGGTGCTTCAATATCGATATGGGACATCCACAATACATCAAAACTATGTTAGATCTCTCCCAACAATTCATGTGTAAGAAATATAAAATTGATTGCTTGACGAAAACATAATAAAAGGATAAATATCTTTCACATAAAAGAACTCTTCTTTTTGTTGGAAATTTGAATGATGGGAGGCTGCAGTTGCACTGGACATGTCCCATTAGAGAGCTGCTTGCACTTTTCGTTGGGAATTTCTCGGCAGATGCAATGCCGAAATGAATAGTTGCTCAGCCTCCTATAGTTAAATATCCAAGAATAAAATTTATTCGAGGAGTCTATGACTCTATGACGCATATTAGATGTCATATGACGCGCCTATATCAGATGTCACATTTGAAGAACTTCGAATTGCATAGATTCCGTGTTAGGTAACTTGTCAAAATGTCGCAGGTTTAGTCAATTTTGTGTTTCGTATGCTGATAGGGAATTTTAGGATGTTTTAACAATCTCCTCTGACTATTACTGATCATCTTAGTGAACAAATAAACTATATACGAATCAGACTCAACTCTCAAAAACTTATATAACTCACGACACTGGAAGCTTAAATGAACGCACACATTTCTATTGGAACAGCTTCATTATTTTCCTGGTTTTGTACGGGACAATCATATTTGGTTATTACAAATTACAGAAAAAATATAGGCAACTGCAAAACACACATTAACTATACAAGTAGCGAGCATGTATGCAACACTATTTTTACTGACTTTGCAAATAATTTGGTAATGCTTTGACACAATACCGTTATTTTTCTTTTGTTATATACTTATGATTATTTTTTTTCATTAATGGAGAAAGAGTATTATTACAAGAAATTAGTTAGAAGCCTAACAATCTAAGCTCCAACAGAGTACTACCATATCAGTTGAACATGTTGTCATGCTAGCTGTCACATGCCCATTTAACAGACTAAATTTTTTACGGGACATGATCGCCAATGCTCTGTGGTTTAGTGAATCAACTTCACCCCACAAATACTCAGCCTTGCATACTTGCATCAAAATATGCATCTTCCTTCACTCATAAGACATTACACAACATAAGTCTTTTCTTTTTGCTCTCTAACTCTTTATGCCCCCATAAGCATAAGAGGTTTGCCATGCATCAGTCCAATTGACAACTTCACAAGATCATCAACATCATAAACACAAAGACATACTACAACAAACCCATTTTATTACACTGAAGGAAGATTACAAAACTTGTCCTTCACATGGACCAAAACAGGTCATCACCCTCTTGGTGATGTCTTATTCTCTCTACAAATCAGTGGTTCATCTCTCAATTGAACAACACCAATATTATTGATTTGTGGACTATTTATACTAATAGGATTAGGACAAAACTTGTGTGCAACCATTTGCACAAGCCTTGGATAGCCAAGTGTCCAAGGGGTAGTTTCCATAACCGCCTAACCTGTGCATAACTGACTAGCCTCTTCTAATTTGTGTAAATTCATGCCACACCTGTCCCAAATGGTTGTTGACACTCTAATATGGTTATAAACTCAACTCATAACCGTTCCAACTTCTCTCACATCATTGGAATGCTCGCAAAGCCAATATCCAACACTTGAGCCATAATGCGCTACTTTTACGCCACTTTTGCGCATCACTGCAGTATGGCCTTGATATGAACTTTCTTAGACACTTTATCTAATCCAAATTCATGCCAACATGATTCCCAACTAATGCGAGTATGCGCCATATGCTCATATGAGTTATTCTTGCTTTGCTTAACCAATTGCTCGACAATAGTGATGGATGCTCTTGCATCACTAGCTTGTTTGCACTATCCCTACTTTGGACATCCTTGGACTATGCATATGCCAATTTTTGTCCTATTTTCACTCTTGCATCATCCTTGAGTTCAGGCCAACTTAATTCTACGGATATGCATCAATTCCAACATCGGATGTTGCATTTGTCAACTTGGCCAGCCTTGTCTTCCTCAATGAAGCTTTATTGTGTTAGACAATAAGCTTCATCACTTGACCACTGCCTTTACAGTGTAGCGCCACCTTGGCGTTTCACTGGACCTGCAGGGTCCCGCTATCTTAGCGCTTAACAGTGTATGCAGTGTAGCGCCATCTTGGCTGAACACTGACTAGGCCGATTATGCTGTATCGTGCCACCTTGGCGCTTCACTAGCCTGACCTGTAATAGACCTCCCCCGGCTCCCCCACTTATTTTGTTCAATGTCCTTTTTGAATGCAACCAAGTATAAACTCTATACTTTTCTTAACTTCGCTTCATGCACTCTCAAAACCATTTCTAAAATTCAGCCATCTTTGTTGGATTTTGCAAAACTCCCTTAGCCAACTTCCATGCTTTAGCATCAGCATCACTTAGATTTACGTCCTTTCCATTGATCCTACTAACTTGAAATTTGTTTTTACGTTGCTTATACGTTCCAACTCCACTTCAAATTGTATATCAATACTCAAATGCAAACTGAAGTTCACCTCAGCCAATTCCCTGAATTAGGCTTGAAACTCACATGAATCATTTGTGTCTAAGAGTACACAAGTAATGATTCTCCCCAACTGATCACAATGATCATTTCCATAGCCTTTTACCTTCATTCTCCGATTTTATTTGCACCATGCAACCTAACAAGACTTATTCAAGACTCGGATTTTTTCTTCAACCATGTTGCGCCTACTCCAAAACATGCCATGTCTTAAGGTATGCAAGCTATGATTCCATACCACTCTTGGTATGCGCCACAACCTATAGCTTTTCCTGCACTTTGCAAACATCAGCAGTTTCACTAGATTTGGCCTCCAAATCATATTGCAAACCTCACCTTCTCAGACTTGCATCATTTGTATGCCAAAGAACCAGCACCTTGATGATCTTTACTTGCATTATCGCAACACCTTGATTGAAATGCATGACTTTGGTATAGTCATGACTTAGGACTACCCAGGACATCCCACCATCACTTTGGACAAGGTATCCTCTCCATGCGCCTTTGAAACTAACAAGCCTCACTGTTCTTTCAAAATGCTATGCTTTAATGTAATGAAAAACATCATCATGTTCTTCCTAACTATGAGTTACTCTTAACTCATATACTTAATGGACTTACATCTTCATTCTTGCTGCGTTATTCTGTGCTATCGCTGCCAAATGTCGTCGCATTTCCACATAACTCTCAACAACAAACTTGACTATGCCACCAACTTTATTTGCTTCTTTCACTTTCAACGTCTTTTTTTTTTTTGCTTAACAACAATTTTTATTAATAACCAAAGAGTTCATAAAGGAATACAACCAAGAAAATCAAAATCAAAAACAAAACAAAAAAGAGATATAAGCCATTTGTATGGCATTATACTCAGCTAATCCTATAGTAAGTCCGCTCTGGATTTTCCAGGAAGTTTAGTGATAGACACATTTTTGTGTCTAATTTGTCCTCAATGTTCTGTATTGTTAGTACTCGATTTCGTACTTATTATGGTGTTTTATGTTTTTGTAGACGTTTTTGGAAAAATAAGCTCTTGCGGCGAAATTGGCTCAAAAAGTGGTGTTTTACACCCCCGAAATGTGTTAAAGGCACCCCAGAAATGCGCTGAAGGAATCCCAAAAAAATTACTATTTACGCCCAAAAATACTATTTGCACCCCAGGGCAAGTGCTAAAGGGACACCCGTACAGGATTAAGGGGAGGACATCTTCTTCCCAAAATTCAAAAATGAAAAAAGGCGGGAAAATGGCAGAGTTTTCGATCAGATTTTGGAGGAGTTTTTGTGTGATTCAATTGCTGAAAATTCATGGGTAGTTGTGATATGTCCTAACAAAGCTAGTATGGGTGTTTGTTTCGATCAAATTTGTCTGGATAACTTGGTTTAATCCAAACATGGAGTTGGAGGAAAAACATGATCTTACACGAGTTGTGGTGAATCTAAACGTGTACTGCACGTGTTTGGAAGCCTTAATCAACACTTTGGAACGAGAAGAAGATTTATAAGGAATTTAATCCAGCTGCAGATGCGTAAAAATCAAAATCATTGATAAAAAAGAAAGAAAATATCCCGCGTAAAAGAAGATTATTTGGGATTAATGGAGGAGATTCAACGCGTGTTTTTTCTTTAAATAGATTCCCTGGGAGTCCTAGATGGAGGTCGAGATTTTTGGGGGGCTTTAGAAGAGCTGAAGAGTGAGAAATCAAGACGAACAGCAAGCTTCCTGCTGCAGTTTTCTGCTGCTGCTGGTGTTGAAGAACGCGAAGAACAGACTCCCAGAGACAGTCGTTTTTCAACAGTGTCAGCGACACAGAGGCGAGGGTCGCAGCACAGTGTTTACAACACTTTCTGTCTGTCGTTTTTTGTAACAGCTGGTTTGTAACACTTATAACTGTTACAAACCCGGTTTTATTGTATTTCTCATATTCTCATCATTTGTAAACCATTTTTGAGCATCAATTAAATTCTTTGAGAGGTTTTCCAACATGATGAGCGGCTAATTCCCTCACAACCAAGGCAATGAGGAAGCTATTTACGCATGAATAATTGGTAATTATTTATTCTCTCTAATTTATAATTTATAATTCACTCAATCACTGCTTTTGCAGGGTTTTTAATTGTTTGCAAAAAATTTCTTCATTAGTTGTGATTCAATTAGATAGGTTATGCTTTGTTTAGATAATTTATGCTTAGGGGATACAATTAATTTTTGAGAATTTCCAGATTATTTGTGAATTAAGAAATAAGAGTCTTAAAAGATAATTAGAGTTTTGAAATATGAATCAGTCAATTTTGCGTCATAGTGGAATCTAGTGTCTTGGTTACCTCTCGCCCACTTTGTTAATATTTTTGTATATAATTTTATTAAATCTTTAAATTTAATCTTCACAAGTCCGAGAGTTTGAACCTCATTACTACAACATCAAAAAAAAATACTACCATTTTGGCGCCGCCGACGCGGATTTGTGCTTAGGTAGAATTTTTAGGTTTTTTTATTTGATTTGTTCTTTTTACGTTTCTTTGGGTGTGTCTTTGTATTACAGGTTTGAAGTTGGATACTAAAGACTTGGAATCAAAGCTTAAAGCCAAAAGAGAAGGAAAAAGACAAAGCAAAAAAAAAAAGAGCGAAAAAAAAAAAAAAAAAAAAAGAGAGAGAATTTTTTTTTAGAGACCTTCCATTTTTTGTAATTATTATTTTTTTATTTCTTTTCTTTTGCACTTTATTTGTACTTTGGACTTGGACAATTTTTTTTAAACCCTAATGAAGGGTACATTAAATATAAAACTGTTTGCAGGGAAGGACGACGATTACAATATCGTCTCGGCCCCTCGGGTTTGCACATGACATAGGAGTCGTGGCCCGAGTCGACTTCAGCGGTTCTGCGCCCGTCTGGTACGGGAGGTAAGCTTTCGAAACACCTGCGAATCCCCTGTCAGCGGGTTTATTGTATGCCTTAAGGTGAATATATGCTGAGGATTTGAATACGGTTATTTTAATTTCCTAGTAAAGGGCAAGGCCTGGCCAAATTAAGATAAGGACTCAGATTTTATCACCGTTTCCTTCTTGCCCGCCTTAGGAAAACGAAACCAAACGCGAACCTAAGCTTAAAATTTTGACTAGAACGAGACCTATAGGGTAACGAGCTTAATAGGAAAGTCGTTCGAAAAATATTGGTTACTATTTTGAGCATACTTTGAAGTTCATGATGGTTTCTGCGAGTTGAATGCGTGACTGCGCCGCCTTATAATACCGGTGAGACCTTGGGTATCAAAGCTCCTCGCAGCTTCCCTCGTCTCAATTCAACTTACTTAAACTCGTATTGATTCCAGAGAGGTTTTCTCAGATTGTAACGAATTCCTTTTCGAAAGATTAGAAGCTGGTCTAGAAACAATCTAAGTGGAGCCATTATGCTTGTTGTTTGCTAGATTTTATAGGTTTGATTTGGTCGAGTCAGCCTTGTTTGTGATTGTGTAAAATTCCCTTGCGGTTAGGATGTCGAACTGGTATTATAATATCCAATACAATGAGTATCCGACCGAGCATCTTGGACATTATCCTTTTTATGACCATAGTGTGAATAGTGATTGGGAACGCGAAAATTTTGAAGGTTATGGTCCATACCATTGTGAGCCCAATTATTATCCATATACCCACAGATCATACGAGCAAAACAATCCTTCTATTTCTATAGAAGAGTCTCTCAAGAGTTTCAATGAGTCAACACGGAAGTTATTTATGAAAGAGACTTATAATATTCTTCTCCCAGAAGAGTCCGTAGAGCGGTCAACTAAGATATCTCTAGAAGAGACCCTCAAGCAATTTACTGAGAGTACAAATAAGATTGTGGAAAAACTTGCTCAGGATAGTCTTAATTTCCAGTGTAGTTTTCCCAATACCACCCTCGAAAATAAGGATAGTTTTTATTCACATAATCAAGATGACGAAGTTAGAATTGGTAACACTACTTGTTTTGATGAGGTTCGACCTTTTTCATGTTATTATAATGAGGATTGTGATGAGGATAGTATTGATGAAGAATCTGAAATATATAGGAATAGTGATGAGGAATCTGTTACTCCCAATGAGCTCTTTAATGATAATATTATTTCTAGTTCAAATCCAAATAATTTTAATAATTATTCACCTATTCAAAAGGACGAGGATTTGACTAGAGATACCCCCGTTTTAGACGATGTAGTATTTCCTGTTTACAAAGCCGATAATGATTTAGAGGAAAGAGTTTACCCTGAGAATACTGTTTTAGAATCTAGCGATTTAGAAACACTAGTCTTAGAAGATGATAAACTCGTAGAAATGAGTGAGGATGAACCCAACTTAGAAGAATCAATTGACCATTTCCAGGAATCTGATGACCTAGAAATTAGAGAAGTTGTGACTAGTCTTTATAGAGACACAGAAAACTCTAAGTTTGGGGGTGATTATCATTCTCCGTGTTCTTTAACTCTTAGAAAGTTCCCTCGTGTAGGACTTGGCATTTATGCCTCAACCATCTTACAAGATTATCTTCATACATGTTTTACCGAACCTAATGATGTCCAGAAAGAAGCTCAGTTGTTAGAAACCCATCCTCTGGTTGATGTGGTTAACCCAGGCTATGATACCAAGATTGACTTTGTTTTCCCACCAAAAACTTTTCTTCTAATTGTGGGAACATATGATTTTCAGATGTGTCGGTATTTAAGTTTGAGACTAAACCTAATTACTTTAGGATATTAGGGTCGACACATTTTCTTAAGAATGACCATTATTATGGTCAACTTTGTGAGTCAAATCTAATTGACTTAGAGGATCCCCAATTATTCAGGTTGTTTTTATGTGCTTCTAAGTTCTTAATTGAGTTTTTCCAGACTCTAATGCCTGAACCGGATCTTAGCTTTGAGGAAATCCAACCGATGAAAGCTTTTTATTTAGACCCTTTTGTAGAGCCTGAACCTGAACCACAACTAGATGTAGTTGTCTTAAGCAAGGGTATTTTTGGTATCTTCTTGGTATGTTGCAGTTTCCTCTTCTTGTGGGTAACACTTTTTGATCCAGATAACCCATAATTATTTCGGTTACTGCTATATGGTTCTACGAGGTGACTAATTCTTCCAATGTCTGGCTGAAGACTTTAAACTTAGTACTTCTTGGGAGGTAACCCATGCTCATGCAACACGGTAATATCTTTGCTTGACTCTTTTCCTTCAAGTGGTAACAGGTTCTCCTTGTTCATGCTTTTAATTTTATCTTTAAAACATTGAGGACAATGTTAGATTTAAGTTTGGGGGTATGGAAGAACTTTTTAGTTGCACTTTTGAAACTTCTAGCGTCACATGGTATCCGGTTAGCTAAGTTTACATACTGTTTCTCACCGAAAATATAGAAATTGGAATGCTAGGGATAACAACCTTTTGAGACATTAGAGAAAAAGACATTGAGATCCTTGAAATTCAGGAGAGAACTTGTTCCTTTTAGAGGGTAACCGTGATGGACCTAACCATACATGATGGAAAGGCAAGTAGGTCAGGAAATGCCAGAAAGACAAAGCAACCTCACAATGTAGTCTTAGTTACTGGATTGTGACTCTCTCTCAGTAGAAACTTATCATCATCAACAAGCGGAGCGACATCAAAATCTATGAAGAAAGTTGAAGACGTTTTAGGTTTAGAAGCAACAATATAAAAGAATAATTCAAAAAATCAAAGTTGAAGTTATAAGAGCAAATGATATAAGTTGTTAGAATCCATAATACCAAGACATCACAAGTTGCGAAGATCCAAGTTTTGAAAGTCCTTCTCTCATGGCCATGTAAATTGTTGTCTTGTAATTTTTGTTTCCAAAAAAAAAAATGAAAAAAAAATAAAAAAAATGAAATATGAAAAAAAATCATCGTTACGTTTTGTTCAATAAGGCCAAAGGGAAGTAGAAATTTATAAGTCAAGGAAGAAATCGAAGAGAAGAGTTAATTGTCAAGGTTCTATGAGGTTCGATAGTTTATCATCAACAGTTGAAGACCGAAGAAGACGTTGTTCCTACTGAGCACTATGAGAGAGTCGAAGAAAGATACATTTGGTTGCTTTGTTAGTCCGCTTTCAATCTGGCACAAGATCTTTCTAGCACTGGTTTAACTCATCACACGTAATTAGTCCAGCTGTGTAGCGGATGTCCCTCTCATCTTTATCTCTCTCCTAATCTTATCCAGTTGTAAAGCAACGGACGCATCTTACAATGTTTATCTAGCTGTGTAGCGGATATCTCTTTATCTAGCAGTGTTTCGGATGTGTCTCCCTTTTCTTCAGTCAGCTTTAGAGCTGACACCTTTAATTTCTCTGGCATTCTAGTTACTTGGAGATAGGTTGAGAATATGTATGTCCTCATAGCTCTTTGGATACTTGTGACCAATTAGAAATAATGGTTTTGTGGGTACACCTCTGGTAAACCCTCCCGAGATTAACTCGGTTTTATTTTTTATTAGTTTTGCTCGAGGACTAGCAAATAATAAGTTTGGGGGTATTTGATAGACACATTTTTGTGTCTAATTTGTCCTCAATGTTCTGTATTGTTAGTACTCGATTTCGTACTTATTATGGTGTTTTATGTTTTTGTAGATGTTTTTGGAAAAA
This sequence comes from Papaver somniferum, assembly GCF_003573695.1. Lineage (NCBI taxonomy): Eukaryota > Viridiplantae > Streptophyta > Magnoliopsida > Ranunculales > Papaveraceae > Papaver > Papaver somniferum. Next base: position 82,171,345 of record NC_039362.1, read on the forward strand.
TAAGCTCTTGCGGCGAAATTGGCTCGAAAAGTGGTGTTTTACACCCCCGAAATGTGTTAAAGGCACCCCAAAAATGCGCTGAAGGAATCCCGGAAAAATTACTATTTACGCCCAAAAATACTATTTTCACCCCAAGGCAAGTGCTAAAAGGACACCCGTACAGGATTAAGGGGAGGACATCTTCTTCCCAAAATTCAAAAATGAAAAAAGGCGGGAAAAATGGTAGCAACAATGGCAGAGTTTTCAATCGGATTTTGGAGGAGTTTTTGTGTGATTCAATCGCTGAAACTTCATGGGTAGTTGTGATATGTCCTAACAAAGCTATTATGGGTGTTTGTTTCGATCAAATTTGTCTGGATAACTTGGTTTAATCCAAACAGGGAGTTGGAGTAAAAACATGAGCTTACACGAGTTGTGGTGAATCTAAACGTGTACTGAACGTGTTTGGAAGCCTTAATCAACACTTTGGAACGTGAAGAAGATTTATAAGGAATTTAATCCAGCTGCAGATGCATAAAAATCAAAATCATTGATAAAAAAAAAGAAGAAACTATCCCGAGTAAAAGAAGATTATTTGGGATTAACGGAGGAGATTCAACGCGTGTTTTTTCTTTAAATAGATTCCCTGGAAGTCCTAGATGGAGGTAGAGATTTTGGGGGGGCTTTAGAAGGGTTGAGGAGTGAGAAATCAAGACGAACAACAAGCTTCCTACTACTGTTTTCTGCTGCTGCTGGTGCTGAAGAACGCGAAGAACAGACTCCCAGAGACAGTCGTTTTTCAACAGTGTCAGCGACACCGAGGCGCGGGTCGCAGCACAGTGTTTACAACACTTTTTGTCTGTCGGTTTCTGTAACAGCTGGTTTGTAACACTTATAACTGTTACAAACCCGGTTTTATTGTATTTCTCATATTCTCATCATTTGTAAACCATTTTTGAGCATCAATGAAATTCTTTGAGAGGTTTTCCAACATGATGAGCGGCTAATTCTCTCACAACCAAGGCAATGAGGAAGCTATTTACGCATGAATAATTGGTAATTATTTATTCTCTCTAATTTATAATTCACTCAATCACTGCTTTTGCAGAGTTTTTAATTGTTTGCAAAAATTTTCTTCATTAGTTGTGATGCAATTAGATAGGTTATGCTTTGTTTAGATAATCTATGCTTAGGGGATACAATTAATTTTTGAGAATTTTCCAGACTATTTGTGAATTAAGAAATAAGAGTCTTAAAAGATAATTAGAGTTTTGAAATATGTATCATTCAATTTTGCGTCATAGTGGAATCTAGTGTCTTGGTTACCTCTCGCCCACTTTGTTAATATTTTTGTATATAATTTTAATAAATCTTTAAATTTAATCTTCACAAGTCTGAGAGTTTGAACTTCATTAGTACAACATCATTCAAAAATATTATCATTTAGGAAACTTGGTTTACTGTCAAAAATGAGCTTTTCTCCTCTATTCAAAGTTGCACCCTTCTTTGCTGCTTTATCTGCTGAAAAGTTGACTTCTCTATAGCTATGTACAAAGCCCCAATTTGTTACTACTGAGCATACCTTTCTCCACCTTGCTATTGAAAACCAAGGAAGCTTTTGATTTATAAAAGCATGAATTAATGTCATTGAGTTTTTTCTAAAAACAATATTGAAGAAGTCATTTTGTATAGCCCATTCTCCTGCTATGATAACTGCATATGTCTCTGCATAGTAATTAGTGGATATCCCCAAGCCACCTGTTATTGCTATAATAAATCCATCATTGTTATCCCTTCCAACAATCCCATATCCAGATGTTCCTGGATTTCCTCTAGAAGCACCATCACAACATAATAATTGGCCAGGTAAAGGAAGAGTGAAAAATACCTCTTTAACAATCAAACTCTTAACTTTTCTTGATTTTAAACCAAGCCTTTTTAGTACCTGCAAGTCATATTGAATGTTCCACATCATTTCCTTCATTCTTATATCACTTTCTGAAATGGTCTTCAATATTTTATTTTTGATGACAAGAGCATCACATTTTCCATTGTCATATAGACATTCATTTCTTAGGAACCACAACTCTTTCATTGTTATGAATGAAGCCAATGTCCAGACTTCTTTTACTGCAGGACTTTTCTGGATGGCATATTGCAGTATTTCACCAAAGCTTCTTGGATTTTTGAAACTAAATATACCACCTAGCCACTTCCATATAATTTCACTAAAGTTGCAGTACCAAAGGATATGTTCTCTTGTTTCCTCTTCTTTTTTGCAGAATATACATCTTGAAGCCAGTTTGAACCTTCTTTTCTTCATATTGTCATCAGTTGCAGTGATATTTCTTACCAATTTCCACACATTACTAGCTATACTTGGATGTACAGAATTATTCCACACCCTTTTAGCCCACTGCATCTTAGGAAATTTATGTCTAATTACTTCTACAACTGAAGAAACTGTGAATTCACCAGTTATTGTACCAGTCCATATTCTTCTGTCTCTATCACCATTTATAGCATGTAGCTCATTTATTTTTATCATCTCCAGCAGCTCATTTGGTATAATCCATTCTCCATCCAACAGAAGATCTGCAACTTTCATTTCAGGGAATTGCTGAATGTAGTTATTTTCAGGATACATTTCTTTTAAAGATTTTTCCTTTACCCATTTATCATTCCACACATATATATCTTTTCCATTGCCCACTATCCATCTTGTATGCTCTTCCACTATAACCATAACCCACTTTATTCCTGGCCATATATAAGACTTTTTGTAGTATGTAATCCATTCACCCTTTTTATTCTTGAATTTGGCTTGAAAGAATTTAGACCATTCTTCTGATCCATTTTGTATTTTCAGAATAGCTTCATTAAAAGAGCTTTATTTATAACTTCCAATCTCCTCAATCCAAGTCCTCTTTCATCCATTGGAGCACAAGTGTTATTCCACTTCAGTGTTATTGTTTTTCTGGTTGATGGATCTCCTGACCATAGTGTTAGAGAATAGCTCGGTCGACCTCGCATGCGTTTCTATATCAAGCATGTTTGTCAATGTTAGTGATCAAAACTATGAGTCTTGATTTCTAGTCTATTATAGCTAAGTCTCGGACTATGATAGAAAAGTGTAGTTGAGCTCAAGGACTTCATGGCGGTTCATCATACAACGACGAAGATCTAATCAATAAACCGTGGAACTTCATCAAAAAAAAGGTATGTGGAGACTTGAACTTATCTATCACTCAAAAGTCTATCTATTCTATCTCCTACTTCTTATGAGACAAAAAGTCGTATGCTATATGGACTAGATCATACACATTTGACATTTCGAGATGAGTATTCACTACTTATCTTTTTCTCGAAATCGTGTGTTGGAATTATAGTTTAGATTACATAACCATGTATTCCTTAATCCGAAGTTTTCGAACTTTGTTGATTGAGAGAAACCGGAGGAATTGGCTTTGCCAAGTCCGCAAACCCAGTTTGCGAACTCAGTCCGCAAACTGTCTGAAGTTCTTGTACCGAGAATTTCTGTTGGGATTCCAAATTCGTTCGTGAAGTTCAAGTCCGCGAACTCAATCCGCGAACCTAGTCCGCGAACTGGCGGAAGTCTCCTTGCCGAGATTTTCTGCTGAGTTTGGAAAACTCTGCCGGTTGTCTTAAGTCCGCGAACTTGTTTGTGATCTTAAGTGGTTATTATCTAAAGATGTGATCTGAACATGAAACTTAAATTACTAAGGAATGCTTTATGCAAATCGTGGCTATAAAGTTCATGAGTCGATTCATCGAATCGAATCATCTTTGTTTCAACTGTGTCTTGTGTAGTTACATAAGATCTCATAGTAATTGAACAATTCTCTAACTAGTTCATTTGAGTCAATTGAACTAGTTATGGTGAAGAAGAACTAGGTTAATATGAAATGCTCATATGGTTAACCTTTTGGGTTACTATGTTGAACCAACATACACGTACACGTTTGGGCACGGTTTTCGCAAACCCAGTAAACGTCTACCCAAGTGTGTGTGACAATCTAAGTTTTTGATCTAACAATTGAGAAATATTAGCTTGAATCTAAATCAGGATTTCATCTAACGGTGAATATGGATTTCTTTGTAACTAAGACAAAACCCTGAAGTGAAGGCTATATAAAGGAGATATCTAGCATTGTGCAAAACTAATCCCCACACGTCTGTGTGATACTAGTGCGCTCGCTAGAGTCGATTCTCCTTTAACCTTTGGTTTTCTTCTCTAAAACCAGGTTAACGACTTAAAGACTTCATTGGGATTGTGAAGACAGACCGATACTACTTTTATCGTAGTTGTGTGATCTGATCTTGCATATTATATCGTACGATTACAATCTATTGATTGGCTTGAGATCGTGAGAGTTCTCCGATAGGCAAGATAAAGAAGTCACAAACATCTTCGTCTCACTGTTTGTGATTCCTCGACAAACCGCTTGTGTAGTCAAGAAGGATTGTTGAGAGGTGATTGATTAATCTAGGCTGTTCTTCGGGAATATAAGACCGGATTATCAATTGGTTCCTGTTTACCTTGATTTATATCTTAAGACGGAACAAAACCTAGGGTTTTTCTGTGGGAGACGGATTTATCCTTTGATAGACTTTTCTGTGTGAGACAGATTTGTTTATTATCAAGTCTGTGATTTTGGGTTGCAGCAACTCTTAGTTGTGGGTGAGATCAGCTAAGGGAATCAAGTGCACAGTATCCTGCTGGGATCAGAGGCGTAGGAGTACAACTGTACCTTGAATTAGTGGGAGACTGATTGGGGTTCAACTATAGTCTATTCCGAAGTTAGCTTGGAGTAGGATAGTGTCTGTAGCGGCTTAATACAATGTGTATTCAATCTGGACTAGGTCCCGGGGTTTTTCTGCATTTTCAGTTTCCTCGTTAGCAAAACTTCTGGTGTTTGTGTGTTCGTGGCTCGTCGTTGTAGTAGGCTTCCGTACGACCTTTCCTGGGCGAGCCTTGGATGTCCTGAGAGTCTTGAGAGTAATCACATTCGAAGACGCTCCTGTGTCGATAAGGGCCCTCTTGAACTATGAATACTTGATGCGTGCAGTGACATGTAAGGCACGGTTGTGACCTCCCTCTGGTTGATTGCAGCAAAAAGTCTCTGCCCACTGATTCTTCGAGAGGTGTAAAAGTTCGCATAAACTTTCCTAGAGAAACTGCTTCTTGATCCGGCCTCTGGTTCATAGTGAAACTATTGACTTGAGGAGGATGTTGTGAGGATCATTCCCCGATGTAGGAGTCTCCATGACAGGACCGCTCATATTTGATGTCGCTTCTTTGATCAGGTCCATGTAGGCCCGCGTCGCTGAAGTACCTTCTCCGGGTGCGTTGAATGTGTTCCTTGTTGGCTCCAAGGGCTGTCGCGGAGTGAGTACCTCTTTCTGAGTTGTAGCCATATCCGTTTGAGTCTTAGCAAGAACTTCGTGCCTCTCCATCAAGTCTGCGATGGTAATGGGAGATGGTCCTCCTCTCGTCCCTTCGGCTCCTCGTCCTGACGAAGGAGTGGAAGATGTTGCTCTGGTGACCACCGGAGGCGTTGCACTTGAGGAGATGCCGGGATTCGCGACTGCTCTGACTCTGGTGATGGGAGGCGTTACACTTACTGGAACATCTCCTGCTCCACTGGCGTTGGTGGTAGAAGTGACGGTTCTATGAGATGTATTGACCACAGTAGCTCCACGGACAGGTACATCAATACCGAGAGTGTTATCCATACTAGCTCCATCAGAATTGATTGCTGATCCATACCTGAGTTCTACCATCTTGAAATGGATTGATGATTGAATTGGTCCTAAGATCTACCCTTTTCGAAATTGATAAAGTTGAATCGTATTTTGAAGAAATTAACTTTACGACCGAGATACTAACCTCCCACCGTGGTCGCCAATTTTTTATTGGTAATTTGGGGTGTGTGGATGAGAAATGAATCTAAACCCTAAACAAATGCACTGAACGGGAGTGCTTGTGATTCGAGAACTCAATTTGTACAACTCCGTCCTAAACAAAAAAATTGTCGTTCCAGACTTGCTTCGGTCACAAAGTGAAGGAGATGGGGTTGATTTTAGAGAGGGAAGCGAAGAAGGTGTTGAGATTGTGGAGGTGTTAACCCACGTTTCTCATGGGAAGTGGAGAAAGTGGAGTGATGGAGTAGTGGAGTCGTGGTAATTGTAACACGATCAGGTAAAGCCCACTTCTCCCATCATCACTAACCGTCCATGTCTTCCTGACACGTTCTTGTGATGGCGCGTTGCACGCTGCACGCTGTAAACCGCCAGACCAGTACCCCAGTAAGTATCCCCCAATTTGTGACATTATTAATGTCTCGATCGTGTGGATCGTGGGACCCACAGAAAGTAGCATGTAATGCTAGGTTAAATAACTAAGTTATTTGGGAAGTCGATACTTGTAAAATATTGTGTGTATTCTACGCATGTAATGCATCGAATATATTCAGCACGTATGAAGCATCGCTGTTTTAAGGCTTAACGGAGTAAGTCGCGGATTAAGCATCTTAAAATAGCATCACGTCCAGCCATCTTTGAGTGATAGTTTGGAGGTTGTACGGGTAAGCCCTGACTTGGCCAATCACTCTGTGTGGAAGAGTGGTGTACGGTGATCGTGATGATGCCTGACTGGTCGCCTAACTCTTGTCTTAGGTTGTCCGTCCAAGCTGGCGAAGTTGGACGGACGAGATGACTTGGACCCACATCTGCGACCGTCGGATTAGAGTTTAGGAGGTTCGCAAGTACCCCTTTTCATCTTGGTAGAATCCAAGCATGGGAGAGTCTTTTGGCAAAACCGATAGGGCATGCGTGCAGACGGCTTGCCAGCGTTCGTGTCTGTACCTCACTGTCCCATGGAGATGTGATCTAAGCCACTCAATTTATCCGGCGAAGGTGAGTGGTCGAGATCGTTTTGCGATTGGGACCGCACGACCATGCCTAGTTTGGGCGCACGAATCGAGGCACCTAGTCATGGTCGGCCTTGGCCGATTGGTCATACATGTAAGCAGGACCACGGTGATTGTATTGGTGTAGATGGGGAAAAACGATTTTCTGGTTTTTAAGGAATTGAGGAGATGACCGTACGGAGGAGACTCCTCGAACCGAGCGAAATGTTAAACCTCACACAGATGCACCGCTGCAAAGGGGGTGCTTTAGATTCGAGAGATCAATCTGTAGTAATCCGGCCTAAATCAAGATAATGACCGTTCCAGAGTAAATTCGGTCACAAGAGAGGATGGGTTGATTTGTAGGAGGGAAGCTGGGAAATGTGTGGAATCAATGGTAATCAAAGATTGTGGGTGTGTAAATTCTGAAAACGATAAGCTCTGAATGATTGAAATTTCTCAATCGAGAGTAGTTGCTCAATTGATGAGTTGATGATCTCGTGTTGTAAGTTTGACGTGAGATTGATGATACTGATGATTCAATCATGATTCAGAGACTTATTTATATTGCTGGAATTTTAGACACCATGACTCCATGAAGTGTGACAGTTGATGGAATCAAGGAGTGGGGAAGTAGGGATCGTATTTGAAACCAGTTTCTCAACGTGTGGAGACTTGGACGATTTTCCACCCACTACCTCGTGAATTTCTTCAACTGATTGCACGACTTACTCACATTCCATCGTGTGTTTGAACACACGTGACGTAGACCGCCAGACCAAAACCCTAAGTGATATCCCCCAAAGTGACACGATTGACGTCTCTTGGTTTGTTAGTCAATTGATAACTTCTAGGTTTGATGGGACGATGAGTCCATGTAGTTGCTGAGTTGAACATGATGTTCTGAAACTCACGAGACAAAGGTATAGTTCTTACGATGAATGAGCAAGTATTGCTCATTCGATGGATAGTTGAATATTGATTGTTGAACCAATATTCCTTGGTTTGAGAAAATATTTATCATCTGATCAAGTGTTGCTCATATGATGAATTGTTGAATATTTGATCGTCTGAGCATGTGTGGCTCATCTGATGGATTATTAGCAGCATACCAAAAATATTAATTATAATACTGGTCGTTGAACCGAGCATAATTAATAAAATTAATGACCATGAGGTCGTCGTAAAATTATTAAGGTTGGAATCTGGAATGATGATCCTTGGATTCAGAAACCCTAATTTGATCAATTGATGATCAATTCATGGTTCGTCAGAAGTTTAACCATGGGACGAAGGAGGGAGCGACTACATGGGACCGTGGATCAACCATGTAGTGTCCATATGCTCACGTGAGCAAATAAAAAGAACTCCTGAAGAGTTGACAATTTGTTGGTTAAAGAATGATTAAATGCTGGTTTAATCATTTATTCGAAAATGCTCGTCTGAGCCTTAGGTGAGAAAACCTAATTAATTATGACGGAGTGAGGGACCGACCATGGGGTCATGAAACCGTCCCTGGGTAGTCACGTGACCGCCTGACGATCACTTCATGAAAATCCAAAGTGTTTGGAAGAGTTTTGGACCTAATACGAGCAATTGTGCAAATTAGGTCAAAAAATTATGAAAATTGATGGGACCGGCTTCCGTGAGCCAACAGAGCCAATCTTGGTCGGTCAAGATATCTTGCTCGTGTCCCCAAGGCGTCCGCGTCTCAGTCCTGAGAATTTTGATATTTTCTGGCGTGCAATTGAGCATCCATTCGAGAAAATATGCCAAAATAAGGGTTTCAAAGAAACTGAGGAAAACACCATGAGATGATGAAAAATAATTATAAAATAAGGAATGAGGAGGCGTGGGACCGCCGTGGTCAAGGCATGGTCGACCGGTCGTGACCACGGTCCCGTGGTGCCTTTTTCTTAATTTTATAATATTTTGATGATTTTATGAAAAATTCATGAATTTTGAGAAATTTGATGAATTTAAGGAGTTTCCATGAATTGAAGGAGTTTTCATGAGTTCATGGAAGAAAAATATTAAAGTAATAAAATCACGGGCGTGTGGGACCATGGAGGCATGGCCGGCCGGCTATGGACCGGCCCCACGAGTTTTTCATAATTTTTTAATATTTTTAGGTATTTTTGATGATTTGAGGAAATTTTTCCTAATTTGAGAGAAATACCATAAAATCAAGGAATTTGATGAATTCAAGGAAAAATAGGATAAATAATAATAAAATAATAAAGCAAAGGGCGTGTGGGACCGGCTAGTGGCCCGGTCCCACAAGTTTTCATAATTTTATTTTATTATTATATGATGATTTGTGCAAAAAATACCATGAAATCAAGGAGTTTTTCATGAAATTAGAGAAATAATAATAATAATAATAATAAAATAATAAGGAACCGTGGGGTGTGGGGCCGGCTGGGACCAAGGCATGGCCGGTTGGCCAATGGTCACGCCCCACACTCCTTTCCTTATGGATTATATTATTTAATTTTATATTATTTGTTATGGATTTATGGAAGTACCATGAAACCGAGGAGCTTCCTCGAGACGAAGGAGATTTGATCAGATGAGAGAATTTTCATCAAATCATGGAAAATAATAATATGTATTAAAAATATAAAACTGGCATGGAACTGACCACGGCACGGTCGGTAGGTCGTGTGTCCGTATTCCCTGCACCTTGGTCAATATTTTTAATTATTTATTATTTTCTTCCCTATTTTGCATAGGTTCATCATTTCGTTGTATTTTGAAATACTCGTTCGTGCGGTGACTGTTAGTGTATCGTCGTTGAATACACTTTCACCATTTGAATCGGGTCTTACTTAGAGGTAGCTCAGACGCCCGGTTGTTGATTATTTATTACTAATTGTGGAATTCAGTGGAGAATAATTCACAAAACTGAGTAATAAGATATTTATTATTAATTCATAGGATCAGCTGAGGATTCGATTACGAATTCAGAATAATAAAGTGAGCATTACCATTCCATGGGATTGTAGATTCGACCATAGAATCGGAGTAATTAAGATTTATCTATAACCATTTATGAGACCAGTTGTGGATTCGATCATGAAATCGGAGTAATGAGATAATATAGTTATTGCCATTCCATGGGACCAGTCGTGGATTCGACCATGGAATAGAAGCAATTGTTATTGCCATTCTATGGGACCAGTCGTGGATTCGACCATGGAATATGAGCAATTGTAATTAGGAATAATTAACTTTGTGGCTCTATACTAGCAGAGCAAGCTGTCTAGGAGCACTAATTATCCCGATATGAGCTTGTCGGTAAGTCATATCCTTTATATAGTCAGGGTAAACTCGTTGTTTGTTCCTGAAGACGTTATCGCTCTATACTAGCAGAGAAAGCTGTATAGGAACCGTCCATCTCGTGATACTATATAGAAATAATCACTGAAAGTATTCATTATTCATGAGATATGTCGTTGTCCAGTCGTGAGACTACATATCTACATGTAGTCTGAGAGAAAGTACTCTCCGTTGAGAATCCGATGAGAGACCCGTGTCTCGATACTCATGTCTGATTGCTGGATCAGAGATTCGTATAATTATGAGTTTACGATTTTAGCCTGTGTCTAAAATCCACCATCTACATTAAGTCCCCTGCTTACTGAGGAAAGCTGTGTTCCTCAGTCAGCATTAAATGGTGATTTTCCGGCCATAAATAATAATACCAGTAATTGAACTTAGTAGTAAGTTGAGACGTTACCGGATTTAGAGAGCATGAGCAAACCACGACTTGATGAAGGCTTCAATGTCATGATTGGAGCATCGTTTGATGAGCATAAATTGGTGTTGAACCGCTGGTTCGGACGACGAGTCCATGGTCGGTTAGAATTTGCAGGCCGGGCCCAATAAGGAAATCCTTGTAAAATTAGGTTTTTGGAAATAAAAATTGTATAAAAGGGATTAACCCTTATTTTTTATTATTATTTTCTCACACACGACCAGCACCTTCATCACCTTCACGCCAGGGAAGAAGGGTTTTTCCGCCGGATCCGCCAGCCGCCACCGATCGCCGGCGCCGTTCGGCCAAATTCCGGCCGCCACACGTTAGGTAATTTTTTTTTTTTCGTTTGCTGATGTTTATGATCCTCATGAGTTGTTCATGCTTTGTCCATGATGAAGTTATATACATGTGTGTATATTAGTGTGAGTTTTATGAAAAAACCCTCGTTTTTGAAAACGTATGTTCGTTCGATCGTTAGTTTTGAAAACTAACTATAATCCCTGATTTTCGAGAGAGATTTTTTTGTAAATATGAACCTAGGTCCAGTGATAAAACTTAGTGTATGAGCTTTCATGTATACCAAGGTTTCATCATAAAAGAAGTGAATTTTCACGAAATCGACATAAACCTTCGTTTTAAAGACAAATAACGACGACACGAAGGAAAATATATATTATGAACATGTGTCCAGTGATAAAATTTTGTTTATGATCTTTGATGTAAATATAAAACTTTATCATATGTATAAATTGTGAGCTTTCACAATATTTCGAAATAAACCTTCGTTTTAAAGACAAATAACGACGATACGAAGGAAAAATAGTTTTTTTTTATATGCAGCCATGACATATATTGTGCAAAATATGATGGTATATTTTATTTTCATGAATTTTTTTTTCATTAGATAAAATCTTTGAGAATTTATATATGCAAGTTGCATTAATTGCTGTTTTGAAAAAATCAAAACGTGTGTTTTGAGGAACCTTCGAAGATAGAAAATATATTTATAATAAAATATTTTATTGTTATAAACTTCATAGGTTAGTTGTGTGAATGTTCACATTATGAAAATTGTGTCCGTGATTTTATGAAAAATCTGTTTCGTAAATTAAATAAAGTTTCGTTCATTTTTGCAGTTTTCGAAGAGACGAACGATTTTGAGGTGTTAACTCTTACGGCATAACTACTACCATTAGTAGAATTGTAAAGAGGTAAGAGTTCAGAGTTACCTTTTTTTTGCTGATATTGGTTTTTATTAGATAGTAGTAATCTTTGATCTTCCGGTTCCAGAAAATGTCGACCAACAACAACAACAACAATTACGATTACTGGTATTCTTCTTCTTCCTCTGGCTCTTCTGATGAGGATTCCGATGCTCCTGTAGCGAAATCAAAGGCTAGGGTTTCCCATGAAGAGGAGAAGCCTAATATTCCCTTGGGTGAGCGAAGAGTCTCTTTTGCTGAACTCAAGAAAAGAGGAGCTGAAGACAAAAAGGAGGATGTCCGTCAACGTGAGAAAGATCGCACCCGGCGTAAGAGACAGAGGGTTGAGGAGAAGCGTCGATTCTTGGATGGAGCGCCTTCTGATTTTGATGCTGATGCTTCTGAAGAAGAGATCACATGGGAACCATCCGAGCGATACATTAAGCTTGATCGATATGAAAGAGAACATCAGAGGATGATGAAGAAAATTGAAGCTGAAGCTGCAGCAGAAGATGACTCGGATTCAGATGATGATGATATTATCTTCCGTCCACCGGACTTCACCAATGATTCTGACAGTGACTCTGAAGAAGATGATTCCGAGAAGGATAGTGACGATGAATCTGACAATTCGGATGAGCCCGACGAGTAATTTTTCTTCCATCTTCTTTAAACATTAGAGCATTCCCTTTTAGTCTTCATAGTGGATATCTTTCTTTAAATGACTTTACTTCAATTAGACTTTTATTCTGAATGATGAACATTTTGTTAACGTCGATTTCTTCTAATCCATGACATGGACCAATGTCCATACATCCAAATTCACCATGACTTGTCGATTTTCATGAGAAGTAACATAACACACGGATGAGAATTCATGACGTGTACAAGGCCGCGTGGCCTATCCTTTGACCCGTGATGTTCAGTCCCTAGTACGTTATTTTCTTCCGCGTCTTCAGTATCGATCTTTAAAGCCTAGGGTTTCAGTGAAACTCGTAACTGAGTTGACTATTCGCGAGTGATGACTATCAATCTTCAAGACTCCAAATCTATGATCCACACAAATATTTTTTCCATTCCTGAGTCAGTTTCATCGTGCAGAGAAGTTTTGATCCTACCTCCTTGCCGTCATGTCGAGAAATAGCATTTCTTCTCACGATGATCTCCAGTCGAAGCGTGAAATAGCAACGTCTATCTCAGTAAGTTGTACACTTCTTCTTCTTCTTCTCCTTTCTTGTCTCTGTTCGATGTTGATCACAAGAGAACGATTTTTCGTAGGACTGCAAGAAGAATGCTACTCCTCATAATGCAAGGCCTAAGCGGACTGTTTGAACTCCTGCCCGGTATGGATCGGCTCGTGCTGAAGCTGGATCGTCTGTAAGTAAACCTATGACTCTTGAGATTGTACTGATTCGCGGGATTAACACTCCTTCGTTTCATCGTAGGCGGATGTCTGTGTCGTCGTCGATGCTAGACGAAGAAAGAGTGGAAAATCCATGACCGTGGTTGAGGTTGAGGAAAGCAGCAACCAGGCATGTGAAGATTCTGCAAGATTCATGAGTGCTAAAAAGTGCATATTTCTATATATTTTTCTTGGCATTTAACTCATCTTTTGTGCATTAATTCTACATTTTATCCCATATTCTGTATTTTCATTGTTTTCAAGAATAAATATTTTTATTAATTAATTTTGCATTTTTAGGTAAGAAATAAAGTTTGGATGAATAGCGGAGCGAAAAGAGCAGAAAAGTAGTGAAAAGCCGGGAGGAATTACACAAGGAAGCCGTGAAGAATGTTGTGCACAAGACCAAAAGGCTAGAAGTGGGCTTGAAGAGGAAGAATTGTTCTAAAAGAAGATATGGGCTTCGCATACCCAAGGCCCAAAACCCTCACCCAAACCCATTTCCAATATCCATACCCGCATTCATCTTCAGCCGTCAGATTGGATCATCTCAGCATCCTACGGTCGCTTCATCGTCGTGCATCGAAGTCTAAAGCTCCTGTCAAACACTACAACACCTAGCTCCATCTCCGACCGTCAGTTTTGATGTATCTCAGATCTAACGGTCTATCCACATCCATCTCCATCGCGTCGTTGGATCATTCTATCATCTTTCCATCCAACGGATTCCCTTCACAAAACATCAAATTTGATGATCCCGTTTAACACCTAAGCAACCTGACCCTATAACCCGCACCAAACGCACCCTTCTCCTAATTTCGTCGAGTTTCTCTTCCATCCCTTTTTTCTTCTCTGCAACCATCTTCTTCCCCCAAATCACTCAACCATCTTCTCCCCCAAATCACTCAATCACCACCACTCGAGCCATCATCACTTCTAACAACCAAGACCTACTTTTCTAGCCACTTATTACATCACCTCCTAATCGTTTCATCTCACAGGAACCCTAGGTTAGGAGTTGATGAAATAGGTGAGGTTAGAGGATAAATCGAAGGCATGGGTAGCATCAGCAGACGACAAGGAAGCATGGGTGAGAGCTATCAATCGTTTTCAGAGATTAGGTAAGGATTTTTTGTAAAACCCTAATTTCACTGATTTGGGGATTTTGGATTTTTTTTTGGCTGTAACTATAAAAGGGTGTTAGGGGTTGTAAACTTCGGCATCTCTGGACTAGCCAGTAGAGAATGGAAACAAATTTATTTTGATGCAATTCCAATTTTAGTTCTTCTTATGCAGTTAACAGTGAATGTGTGCATGTTGTTTTAAATTATCTCGAATGTTGAATGTTGCTTGAATTATCATACTCAATGAATGTTATTGCTAGTTACATGTTTAGCATGAGCTAAACTGCATTAGGCTGAGGCTCAGATGAAGCCTAGTGCATTGTCAAATGGTGAATTTCTAGGATAGTTATCTTGATGTCTGTTTTGATTGAGCAATGGGAAGAGACTAATGCTCCTAGTGCCTGTGATTGATTGTTCTGTCAAAAGACAGTCAATGCTAGGGGCAAACTAGTGAGCAAATTAGTTTTCCTCCCATTCTAGATGTATGCATAGGATATTCAACTCAACCTAGGATCACATTGTTTGGCTAGGACACAAAGGTGGACTCTAAGCCTTAGCTTAGACCACAATACCTTATTTCAGTCACTTACAATTTCAGTCTTATTTTGCTCCCTGCTCAGCTAAATTTCTTAGCTATCTTGCTGTTTATTTCTTGTATTTTGAAGCCTGTTGTGCATTGAAATCAGTGCACAAACTCACCCCTGCCCTTGGCTCACAGCCTTGGTTCCATGCTGTTTTGTCATCTTTGCTTTGTTAACTGTTTTGGTTCTTTGCAATTGCCATATTACTTTGCCTTGCTCACTGCCATAGTGCCTTGTCTCCATTGCTAGCTTAGGAAAATTTCTCGTATGCTCCCACTCCCTGTGGACTGATCCCTTGCTTACTCTCTATACTAAAACTTGGCCTTGTATACTTGCAAGTCTTTTGTGTGTCGTTCCCAAGCACACCAAGTTTTTGGCGCCGCTGCCGGGGAGTGGTGCTTGCTGCTGCTGATTTCCTTTGCTGTCCTGACCTGCAATCATTGCAGCAAATCATTGCATACTTGCACCAGATCATTGCAGCATAACCTCTGCAATCGTTGCACTGCAATGATTGCAACTTCTGTTTAGCCTCTTCACTATCATTGCACACTGCTTGTGCAATCATTGCAGTTCTGCCTTGCTATCATTGCACTACAATGATTGCACTGTGATCATTGCACTGAGTTGTCTGAGCTTCTTCACTATCATTGCAAGTGCCACTGAGTTGCTGCAGAGCTGTGTTGCTGGCCACCTGAGCTGGGCTTCGCCAAACTTTGCAACTGGGCTTAGTCACCTGCTGCTGCTGGGCTCTGCCGTTTTCTGTTGCTGGGCTCGTGATCTTCTGCTCCTGGGCTTCGCAGCTGGTCCTCCTGGGCTCGTGTTGCTGAACCAACTCCAACTGTTGCTGGGCTTGGGCGTGAGCTACTTAGGACGATCCTAAAGCCCAACTGGGCTGTGCAACTAAAAGGGGACCAAAAGCCTATTTTTGGGCTTCCCTCCAAAAATCAAGTAAGCCTAACCCATGAGTTAACCCACTTGGGCCTCATTTAAATTCAAATTCGGGCTTGTAATAATTAATTTAATTATTTATTTGGGATTGTAATAATTTTTATTTTCCTTTATTTTCTTTTTCTTTTTTTTTATTTGGGATTGTAATTATTTTTTGTCTTTATTTTTCTTTTCTTTTTCTTTTTCTTTTCTTTTCTTTTATGGGCTTGTCTTAATTATTATTGTTTTTATTTTCTTTTATGGGTTGTGCTAATTTATGCTAGGTTTAGTTCAAAAAAAAAAAATAAAAAATTCCAAAGCCCAATTTTAAACCAAAAACAAAATCCCTTATTAAAACCAAAACCCACTCAAAACCAAATCATCAAAACCCATTTTAAACCAAATATTGGGCCTTTTTGTGGTCCAAAATTGTTTCTGATTGCTCTGACTAAAATGTTAGTTAAGGTACCTGCTAGGACATGATTGTGACCTACAGAGACCAACAAACAGACTTGTTAGAATTAACCCAGACGAACCTATCAAATTCTAAGTTCTGAGGGAGACAGTCCAGATCAACCAGAAACAATGGGAGAACCCCGTACACTCAAGGATTATATGTACCCAACGAGAACCAGTCAACCTTCTTGTATTGTGCTACCCGAGGTTAATGGCCATTATGAGCTGAAATCGAGCACAATACAAATGCTTCCTATTTTTAGAGGTGTTGAGAATGAAAACCCTTATCACCATGTGAGAGAATTCGAGGAGATTTGTGGAACTCTGCGTTTCACTCAAATGCCCGATGAAATCCTAAAGTTAAGGCTCTTTCCTTTCTCCCTGAAAGATAAGGCAAAGGCCTGGCTGTATGCTTTACAGCCTCAATCCATCATGACATGGGATGACCTCATAAAGGAGTTTTTCAAAAAGTTTTTCCCAAATCACAAGATTGCGACAATTCGTCAAAGTCTAAATAGATTTGTGCAATTAGAGGGTGAGACCTTAGCTAGATACCTGGAGAGATTCAATGAATTATTGCACCAATGTCCCCATCATGGTTTTGAAAAATGGAGACTTGTGCAAATTTTGTATGAAGGTCTAGATGTGTCCACCCGAACAACTGTTGAGTCAATGTGCAATGGTCTATTCGTAGACAAAATTGCTGATGCGTCTTGGGACTTCTTGATTGAAGTAGCTGAAAAGAAGCAACAGTGGGAATCCATCCGTGAACCCAGAAAGACTACATCAGAAGCTAAGGCTTTTAGGATTGAAGCAAATTTTGAGGGAAAAGCAAACATGGCATCAATAGTTAGGAAATTAGAACATGTCGCTTCGTCTGTATGTGCCGCTTGTAACGATCCCAACCATCAATTCCAAAATTGTCCCGAATTGCTTGCAGTCCAGGAATCTAGGCTTGAACAGGCACATGCCATGTTTCAAAAACAAGAGCATAACCCCTATTCACAGACCTACAATCCAGGATGGAGAAACCACCCTAACTTTTCATGGTCCAAAGGACCCACTCAGGGAGGACCATCTCAACCCAATCAGAGCTATCAAAACAATCAGGGATATCAGAACAATCAAGGTTATCAACACCCGAGAAACCCTCAACAACAATCAAACCTCAACAATCATATCCTCAACACAATACCGACAAGAGACTATCCACTAGGAGATGTCCAGAGTCTGGTGCAAAGTCAGAAAAGTCTTGATCAAAAGATGGGTCAAATCTGTGATTCCATAAGTGAGAGAGAAAAGGGTAAACTTCCGAGCCAACCCCAACAAAATCCAAAGAGTATATTTCAAACAGGCTCATCATCCTGCAAGGAAACCTCTCCGATCAAGTCCATGCCATTACCACCCTCCGAAGTGGTAAAGTCATCGAGAACAAGTGGGCGAACCTAATGAATCTGATACAAATTCCACGCTGTCTCCACAACCCCAGAAAACCAAAGAATCTGAGCAAGTTGGAAAGCCTGACAATTCTACGCTATGAATGTCCCTTTGCCAACTCATTCTCCTGTTGCCCCATTTCCTCAGAGATTGATCTATCAACAGAAAAGTACCCATTACAATGAGATGTTAGATCTGTTCAAGAGAGTCAACATCAACATTCCTTTTCTTGAAGCAATCAAGCAAATCCCTGCTTATGCCAAATTCCTCAAAGACTTGTGTACTCAAAAGCGCAAGCTCAATGTGCACAAACGTGCTTTCTTAGCTGAGCAGGTGAGTTCCATCATTCTGAACAAAACTCCACCCAAGTTTAGGGATCCAGGATGTCCAACAATTTCTTGCACTATAGGAGAACACACGGTCAATAAAGCGTTATTAGACCTGGGTGCAAGTGTTAACCTTCTGCCATATTCTGTTTATGAGCAGTTAGGTCTTGGGGAGTTGAAGCCAACATCTATCACTCTACAACTGGCAGACCGATCTGTCAAGATTCCTCGTGGTGGTCGAAGACGTTTTGATCAAGGTTGACAAATTCTATTTTCCCGTAGACTTCATTGTCTTAGACACTCAACCTGTACAAAACCCAGACTGTCACATTCCAGTCATCTTAGGACGTCCTTTCTTAGCTACGTCCAATGCGATATTAATTGTCGTAACGGAATGTTGAAACTGTCTTTTGGCAACATGACGTAGAATTGAATGTGTTCGATATTAGTCAACAACCTGTGAATCTTGATGATGATGATGTGCATGAAGTTAATATGATTGAAGGATTAATACAAGATTCGTTGACTAACATTCTATCCGTCGATCCCTTTCAAGCATGTATGGAGAACTTTAACTCAGATTCCTATGATGATGCATACTGTAGTGACGTCCTATCTCTGCTCGAATCTGTACCTCAAATGGACGTCACTGAAAGGAAATATGAAGTGGAACCACCCTTACTCTCTGATTCCAAGCTCATTCCATCCATTGTTGAGCCACCCAAGCTTGAATTGAAAACATTGCCTAGTACGTTGAAGTACGCATTCCTAGGTTCTTGATACTTTACCTGTCATTATTTCATCATGTTTAGACACGGAACAGGAAAGTAAGCTTTTAGAAGTACTTAAGGAACACAAGAGGCTTAGGATGGACCATCTCAGACCTCAAAGGAATAGTCCACCATTTGCATGCACCACATTAATCTCGAAGAGATGCCAAACCATCTAGGGAAATGCAAAGGAGACTTAATCCTAACATGAGAGATGTAGTCAAAGGAGAATCCTGAAACTTGATGCGGGTATCATATACCCAATTCCCGATAGCAAATGGGTTAGTCCCATTCAAGTTGTGCCTAAGAAGTCAGGCATTACTGTAGTTCAGAACGACAAGAATGAATTAGTCCCTACTCGTACAACCACAGGATGGCGAGTATGCATCGACTACAGGAAGTTGAACACAGTAACAAGGAAGGATCACTTCCCGCTCCCTTTCATTGACCAAATGCTAGAACGTGTGTCTGGACACAGTCACTACTGTTTTCTAGATGGCTTTTCCGGTTATAACCAAATTCACATTGCTCCGGAAGATCAGGAAAAAACTACATTCACGTGTCCATTTGGGACGTTTGCTTATAGACGTATGCCCTTCGGGTTGTGTAATGCACCTGCTACTTTTCAGCGTTGCATGATGAGCATTTTTTCTGACATGATAGATAGTTTTCTCGAGATCTTTATGGATGATTTCTCTGTTTTTGGTTCCTCGTTTGACGAATGTTTGAAGCATCTTGCCCGTGATATCCAGATGTAAAGAAAAGAACCTTGTTCTAAATTGGGAAAAATGCCATTTTATGGTGAATTCAGGAATAGTTCTAGGACACATCATCTCAGAAAAAGGAATTGAAGTGGATAAAGCTAAAGTTGACCTCATTCAACATCTACCACAACCTCGCTCTGTGAAGGAGATCAGATCATTTCTAGGTCATGCTGGTTTTTACCGGCGATTCATCAAAGATTTCAGCAAAATCTCCAGACCTCTGTGCAGTCTTCTCTCCAAAGATGTTGCCTTCAATTTCGATGCTGCTTGTGTGAAGGCATGGGAGGAATTAAAAACCCTTCTCACCACCGCTCCTATAGTCCGACCACCCGATTGGAAGCTTCCGTTCGAACTTATGTGTGATGCCTCTGATTATGCTGTTGGTGCTG
Organism: Papaver somniferum; assembly: GCF_003573695.1. Lineage (NCBI taxonomy): Eukaryota > Viridiplantae > Streptophyta > Magnoliopsida > Ranunculales > Papaveraceae > Papaver > Papaver somniferum. The sequence continues at coordinate 82,191,397 of NC_039362.1, forward strand.
TTTTAGGACAGCGAGTTGATAGACTACCATATGTGATATACTATGCTAGCAAAACCCTTAATGATGCCCAACTCAATTATTCAACTACCGAGAAGGAATTGCTTGCCGTCGTTTTCGCATTAGACAAGTTTAGATCTTATCTGATAGGGTCTAAGATCATCATATACACAGACCATGCGGCTTTGAAGTATCTTCTTTCCAAGAAGGATGCTAAAGCTCGCCTTATTCGATGGATACTATTATTACAGGAATTCGATCTCGAAATCCGTGATAAGAAAGGTTGTGAGAATGTGGTTGCTGATCATTTGTCTAGATTGACTTTAGAGTCTATTGATGAATTTGAGCTGATTAGAGAATCATTCCCAGATGAACAGCTGATGTCTATCTCAGACCTTCCTTGGTTTGCTGATATTGTTAACTACCTCGCTACAGGTAGGATGCCCTCACGTTGGTCGAGACAAGACCGCTCTAAATTCCTGGCTGAAGTTAAACATTTCCTTTGGGATGACCCATATTTGTTTAAGTACTGCCCAGACCAAATCATTAGGAAATGTGTCCCCAACACCGAACAGAAAGATGTGATATCTTTCTGTCATGACCAAGCCTGTGGAGGCCATTTCAGTGCCAAGAAAACCGCTGCAAAGATCTTGCAGTGGGTTCTATTGGCCATCGTTGTTCAAGGACTGCCATGATTACTGTGTTGCCTGTGAACGTTGTCAGAAGCTGGGAAGCATTTCAGGAGAAACATGATGCCATTGAATCCTATTCTGATTGTTGAGATTTTTGATGTTTGGGGGATCGACTTCATGGGTCCATTTCCCATGTCTGACAGCAAGTTGTACATCTTAGTCGCCGTTGACTACGTCTCCAAGTGGGTAGAAGCCATCGCAACCAGAACAAATGACCACAAGGTGGTACTTTCCTTTTTAAAGGAAAACATATTTTCACGTTTTGGTACCCCGAGAGCTATCATCAGTGACGGTGGTTCACATTTCTGCAATAGGCACTTCGAGTTTTTAGTACGCAAGTATGGAATAACTCACAAGGTTGCTACTCCGTACCACCCTCAGACCAGTGGACAAGTGGAAGTGTCTAATAGGGAAATCAAGCACATTCTAGAAAAGACGGTTAACCCGTCTAGGAAAGATTGGTCAATAAGATTGAATGATGCTTTGTGGGCCTATAGAACAGCGTATAAGACACCAATTGGCATGTCCCCCTATCGTCTAGTGTATGGAAAGCCGTGCCATCTTCCTGTGGAGTTAGAACATCGAGCTTATTGGGCAATCAAGCAACTGAACTTTTCTCTGGACGAAGCTGGAATTCAACGGAAACTTCAACTCAACGAGTTGGAAGAATTGAGAAATGAGGCTTATGACAGTGCCAGGTTATATAAGCAGAAGATGAAGATTTCATGACAAGCGTATTCTACGCAAATCCTTCACTCCTGGTCAGAAAGTCTTGCTGTATGACTCCCGGTTACATCTTTTTCCAGGAAAACTGCGTTCCAGATGGAAGGGACCGTACCTAGTACGCACAGTTTTCCCTCATGGAGCTGTAGAGCTTGAAGATGTCTCCAACAAGAACATTTTCAAAGTCAACGGGCAGAGATTAAAACCATTCCTTGAACCATTCCCACCCGACACTGAAACAACCAACCTGGAGGACCCAGTCTATGTGGACTAAGCTGGTCCACCCTTGTACATAAGTAGCTGCGTTTTCTTCCCCATTGAAAACCAAAAGCCTTTTTCCCTAAAAAACCAAAAAGTTTTCACTCCCGACAAAACCAAATTTTTCCCAAAAAGTCCAATCCCATTAAAAACCAAATTTTCTTGTAGATAATGTGTTAGTTAAATTTCCTTTTGTATATATTTTGTGCTCATCCATTGTGACTCCGAATATGTTGGAGTTTTGCCTTGGATAACGGAGTTTTAATTCTGCTTTCGCCGAAATCGGGTATTCTCTCTCCTTTTACTCTACTCAGCATGTCCCTTTCCATATGTTGCATTTTAATTCTTTCCATATTTTTAAACATTGAGGACAATGTTTAGTTTAGGTTTGGGGGTATAGAGTAGATACCACGATAATATGCCATAATTGAAAACAAGAACTCCTTCTTTTTTAAAAATTTAAAAATTCAAAAATTCAAAAAAAAAAAAAAAATCATAAAAAATGGAGCTCATTTACCTTGAAATGTTGACTCTTGTGCAAATATGTAATTATTAGGAGTCTTAGTCTAGATATTTAGGCACCCTGATTCTAGCACAATTCACATAGTGATAAGAAACTTGCACGCGCACGATCTACCAATACATGTATAGCCTCGATCTTCAAGGTGTTTGATAGGAAGTTAGATTGCCAATCACTTTAGAATACTAAATGAGACTTGACTAGCTTGTTCTTTGGTTGGCTGGGATAGAAGTTGGAGGATACGTTAAGAAAAGCAACCATAGAATTTGACCGGATGCATTCGATTAGGGCCACCTCTTGCTAAGAGTCATGTAATTATGTTTTCTGCCGTTTGTTCATGTATCAAAGTGTCTGATGTTGTAAAGATCAAAGTTTTCTCTTCAAAAAAAAAAAAAAAAAAAAAAAAAAAATCAAGTATTTATTTATTCTATGTTTTGTCATGTTAAAGACAATAGTTCTCTCTTGTTCCAAAAATAAAAGAGAGTAATCAATGTAAATAAGAGTCATGTAAAGAGTTATCTTTTTGTTGTAAATAGTCTTGTAATAAGCAAGGAGGGTGCAGCCATCGATGTATAACGCGGGTAAACTGAAATATCACCAACTCATTGGGTGACATTCACAATTCTCGTAAAGCCGGACAGCTAGCTTGGCTTAGAATTCGGTTCTTAGCCTAAAAACTATCTCTTGGTGATTAGTAGTCATAACTTCAGGTCATTCTAGAAACATGTGTAGATACACTTTACACTCTTATCACGTGTCTTTAGTTGTTATCAGTGCTAGGATTGTGCCTTAGATAGCTAGATTGACATCTCCATTTTGCTGTGAGCTTAAACTGACTTGCATATATCACATTTGATGGAATCTGAGCTTATATTTTGACCGAGAACTTTGTAGGTACGTTCTAAGCAAACCTTCACGAGACTTCACTCGTCCACTAGGGACACTTAGTGGTTTAAAAGGCTTAGTGCATACGCTAAATGCATTCGAGAGACCAGCGACAGTGGTATAGGTAGGATTTCCTTAGTTTTGTTTTACTTGAGGACAAGTAAAATTCAGGTTTGTGGGTATTTGATGAGTGCTAAAAAGTGCATATTTCTATATATTTTTCTTGGCATTTAACTCATCTTTTGTGCATTAATTCTACATTTTATCCCATATTCTGTATTTTCATTGTTTTCAAGAATAAATATTTTTATTAATTAATTTTGCATTTTTAGGTAATAAATAAAGTTTGGATGAATAGCGGAGCGAAAAGAGCAGAAAAGTAGTGAAAAGCCGGGAGGAATTACACAAGGAAGCCGCGAAGAATGTTGTGCACAAGACCAAAAGGCTAGAAGTGGGCTTGAAGAGGAAGAATTGTTCTTAAAGAAGATATGGGCTTGGCATACCCAAGGCCCAAAACCCTCACCCAAACCCATTTCCAATATCCATACCCGCATTTATCTTCAGCCGTCAGATTGGATCATCTCAGCATCCTACGGTCGATCGTCGTGCATCGAAGTCTAAAGCTCCTGTCAAACACTACAACACCTAGCTCCATCTCCGACCGTCAGTTTTGATGTATCTCAGATCTAACGGTCTATCCACATCCATCTCCATCGCGTCGTTGGATCATTCTATCATCTTTCCATCCAACGGATTCCCTTCACAAAACATCAAATTTGATGATCCCGTTTAACACCTAAGCAAGATGACCCTATAACCCGCACCAAACGCACCCTTCTCCTAATTCCGTCGAGTTTCTCTTCCATCCCTTTTTTCTTCTCTGCAACCATCTTCTTCCCCCAAATTACTCAATCATCTTCTCCCCCAAATCACTCAATCACCACCACTCGAGCCATCATCACTTCTAACAACCAAGACCTACTTTTCTAGCCACTTATTACATCACCTCCTAATCGTTTCATCTCACAGGAACCCTAGGTTAGGAGTTGATGAAATAGGTGAGGTTAGAGGATAAATCGAAGGCATGGGTAGCATCAGCAGACGACAAGGAAGCATGGGTGAGAGCTATCAATCGTTTTCAGAGATTAGGTAAGGATTTTTTGTAAAACCCTAATTTCACTGATTTGGGGATTTTGGATTTTTTTTTGGCTGTAACTATAAAAGGGTGTTAGGGGTTGTAAACTTCGGCATCTCTGGACTAGCCAATAGAGAATGGAAACAAATTTATTTTGATGCAATTCCAATTTCAGTTCTTCTTATGCAGTTAACAGTGAATGTGTGCATGTTGTTTTCAATTATCTCGAATGTTGAATGTTGCTTGAATTATCATACTCAATGAATGTTATTGCTAGTTACATGTTTAGCATGAGCTAAACTGCATTAGGCTGAGGCTCAGATGAAGCCTAGTGCATTGTCAAATGGTGAATTGCTAGGATAGTTATCTTGATGTCTGTTTTGATTGAGCAATGGGAAGAGACTAATGCTCATAGTGCCTGTGATTGATTGTTCTGTCAAAAGACAGTCAATGCTAGGGGCAAACTAGTGAGCAAATTAGTTTTCCTCCCATTCTAGATGTATGCATAGGATATTCAACTCAACCTAGGATCACATTGTTTGGCTAGGACACAAAGGTGGACTCTAATCCTTAGCTTAGACCACAATACATTATTTCAGTCACTTACAATTTCAGTCTTATTTTGCTCCCTGCTCAGCTAAATTTCTTAGCTATCTTGCTGTTTATTTCTTGTATTTTGAAGCCTGTTGTGCATTGAAATCAGTGCACAAACTCACCCCTGCCCTTGGCTCACAGCCTTGGTTCCATGCTGTTTTGTCATCTTTGCTTTGTTAACTGTTTTGGTTCTTTGCAATTGCCATATTACTTTGCCTTGCTCACTGCCATAGTGCCTTGTCTCCATTGCTAGATTAGGAAAATTTCTCGTATGCTCCCACTCCCTGTGGACTGATCCCTTGCTTACTCTCTATACTAAAACTTGGCCTTGTATACTTGCAAGTCTTTTGTGTGTCGTTCCCAAGCACACCAAAAGATCAGAGGAGACTAGAGACAGTGTCCATGTTCGTGAATACCCAACCGCTGGACTCGTATTCGAAGCTCCATTGATTAATACCTTCCCAGAAAATGAAGTGGTCGGTGGATTAGTGATTCCCAAATGTCATGCGCCTCTGTACACCAAGATTTGGAAGAGGTATGGTTACATTGCTACCACAGAAGTGTGGAAAGGTTTTCTTCCAACTCTTTTAACCACGGTAGCGGGGCTATTGCCGATCATCGAGGAAATGAACCAGATGCATTTGCGAGACGTCAAAAACCATGAGCTGCACCAATGGGATGAAATGATCTCGAATTGTGAGATATTGCGATTCAATGTATGCTGGATCCGTCGTATTCTTGAGATAATCAAGGTTCATAAGGCGACAGAGGATGCTGATGCAATTTCCATGAATGCAGCTTTACTGGATGAGGAGAGGATACTGGCTCTGGAGTCAGCAAGGGTTGAGAAAGCGGTCGAAGACTTAAAGGCAAAGACCAAGATTTTTCAGAAGAATCTTGACGAGGCTTCTTACAGGGATTATCCGTTGTTGGATGGTTTGCTCTGAGTGAGCATTTGTGGTTGTTATTTTTTGAGTAAATCTGAGTTTCTAGTTAGGTGAAACAATTGATCGTGGTATGAACGAATTTTGCTCATTTTTGAAATGTTTAATGAATAAAGGAGCATTCGCATGCTCTTTGAAGGAATGAAATTACATTTTTGAAAATACTTGAAATGATGAAGAGGTAGTTTGTTTCATGGATCAGGCATAATAAGCTTTGAGCCATTTTCCATTGATGATGTTTCCTTCCTTTCCTCCATTGATTGCTAAAATTTTGTAGTATCCGCTAGACACTGCTTTGATAACAACATATGGCCCTTCCCATTTAGGAGAGAACTTAGGAGCGGACATGTCTTGTTGAATGTGCTTTTCCATCTTTAATACCAAATCTCCTACTTGAAATGTTCGAGGTCTTACCATTTTGTTGTAGTCTCTGGAGATTCTCTGTTTGTAGGCTCCCACATATTTTTCCACCTTGGTTCTCCTTGATTCCAGCATATCTAGCTCAGCGATTCTTGATCTAGAGATTTCGGCCTCATCCCATTGTACACCACTGAATGCTGCAATCCTGGCTGAGGGAACTTTGATTTCTGCTAGAAGTATGACATCGGCTCCATAGACAAGGGAATATGGCGAAGTACCGATCGAGCTCCTTGGTGCAGTTCTGTAAGCCCATAGAGCCATGGTTAATTGCTCATGCCATGATCGAGGATTGTCATGAATCGTCCGACTGATAATCCTGACCAAAGTCTTGTTGGTACTTTCTGCTTGACCATTTCCTTGTGGATAGTAAGGCGTGGAGAAGATTTGTTTGAATTTCTCATGAATTTGAAGAAATAGTTTCCTCTTTCCTTGATGTTCTCCATCATGTACTTCCTTCAGGATTGTAGGTATTTCATGTTCGGTTAAGCACCTCAGTAAATTCCCACCAAAGCTTTTGCGGTATAAGATCCCATCGAGATAGACAAATCTCTTAGCTTTCTGAATGAGTTTGACTGCTTGCTTCTTTTCCAGTGGTAGTTCGTTATCCCAGAGGTATTTGATGTAAGGCTCCTTCCAGTCCCCAGTGTGGTGGACTGTTAAAACCTCCAGGTGATGAGGAGGTGTTTGGCAATCAGGACAAGATCCTTGTAAAGCTCTTGACTGAGTTTCCATGGATGACCAGTAGTATCCCATTCTTTGAAGCTTTCTGTAAAGCGTTACCACTAACGTTTGCCCGCAGATTTCTTCATGTATGCGCTTGAGTTGTTCTTCTGCTTCGTTGCTCCCAAGACATCGTGATAGAGATCCATCAGGGTTTCGATAGTATAGTTATCCATGGAGCAACAAGTAGTTTTTCAATTCTTTGAGGCTGACTTGGCCTTCTGAAACAGAGCTGCTCAATTCATGAATGATGGGTGCTCGCCAATCGTTTGCTGGAATGTCTTCTATCTGAGTGAGCCAAGTTGAAGATATGGTACACCTCTGTACAATGAATTTTTTCTCTGCTCCTTCAAATTGCAGCTTGGAGGCGAGAGTTGCTAGGCAATCGGCATGCCTATTGTTAGTTCGTCCAGTATGGACGATCGTTGCGTCAGCAAAATAGGTCAACAGTCGCTGAGCTTCGGTTCTGAATGGAGAAAGTGTGATTTCCTTGAGAGAATACGTTCCATTCATCTGGTTGACCAATAATTTTGAATCCCCCCTTATCTCAAGGTGTGTTGCTCCTGCTTGCTTGGCCAAGGATAATCCTAACATGAAGGCTTCATATTCTGCTGAGTTGTTGGTGCAGTGGAAATCTAACTTGAACGAATGTGAGAAAACTTCACCAGATGGAGACACCAGTACTATGCCCGCTCCTCCGGTGTTACTACTAGGGGTGGCAGATTCACCAAAGTATAGAAGCCATGTTTCTTCCTTGATGACCAAAATGTTTGGGAATTCGTCGGGCACTTCTTCATGTAGTGTTGTTGTGTCTTCCCCTGGAAAAGCAGCGAGCAAGTTTGCGACCGCTTGACCTTTGATGGCTTTAGGTGGCGTGCAAGCTATGTCAAATTCTGACATCTGGAGTAGCCACTTCGCTGGTCTCCCTATCAAGACTGGATTTGATAGCAAGAACTTTATGGGATCAGCTTTGGAGATGAGTACGACCCTGTTAGATAGTAAGTAATGTCTGAACTTTTCGATTGCATGTACCAATGCCAGGCATGCCCTTTCGGCCTTTGGATATTGGAGTTGAGCATCTATCATTGTGCGGCTGAAGTAGTAAATCGGTCGTTCGACGCCTTCGTCGTCTTCCTGAGCGAAGAGTGCGCCGATGGCGACGTCACTGGAGGCTATGTAAAGAATCAGAGGTCGTCCCTGCACTGGAGACCTCATGACGGACGGTGACAATAATATCTGTTTTATTTTATGGAAAGCTTCTTGTTGAACAGCTGTCCAGGTGAAGCTTGCTCCTTTCTTCAGCAGAGGTGTGAACGAAGCAATGAGTTGAGCTAATCCAGCAATGAAGCATCGAATATAATTTAACTTGACCATAAAGCTCTGTAGTTCCTTCACGGTACGTGGAGGAGGCATGTTGGTGATATCTTTTGCCTTGTCTGGGTCGACTTTGATCCCTTCAGCCGTGACCAGGAATCCTAAGAATTTTCCGGAAGAAACTCCGAATGCGCACTTTAAAGGATTCATTTTTAATTTGTATTCTCTGCATTTTCAAACACCTGCCTTAGAACTTCGAGATGAGATGCTCGAGTCTTCGATTTTACCATCACATCATCAAAATATTCTTCTACTTGCCTGTGCATCATGTCGTGGAATATGGCAGTCATGGCTCGTTGATAGGTGGCACCAGCATTCTTTAATCCAAAGGGCATCACAGTGTAGTGAAAATTCCCAATAGGAGTACGTAACACAGTCTTTTTGGCGTCATGTTCATACATATTGATCTGGTTGTACCCACTATAGCCATCCATGAATGAGAAAATACCGTGACCACTGGTTGCATCGACGAGCATGTCAATGTTGGGTAGAGGAAAATCATCCTTTGGGCAACATTTATTCAAGTTCCTGAAGTCGACACAACATCTGATTTGACCATTTTTCTTCTTAACAGGTACCACATTTTCTAGCCACATTGGATGAAGAATAGGCTTGATGAACCCTGTTGCCAACAGTTTCTGGATTTCGACCTTGATTTGCTTCTCGACTTCGTGTCTAAATTGTCTGGGCGGTTGTTTGACATCTTTGGAACCAGGGACGATATGCAGGTGATGGGTGACGATTTTATCATCCAGATTCGGCATTTCTTCGTACGTCCAGGCGAAGACATCTTGATATTCTTTCAATAATTTTATCATCTCGGTCCGCTCCTCCGGTGATAGTGCTGAACTGATCAGGATTGGCCTTGGATCGTCTTCAGTCCCAATGTTGATTGTTTCAAGATTGTCAATGGTAGAGTCAGTGTCGTCATGTAGTTTTCTTGGGGCATCCTGGACTTCTTCTTCAAGTGATAGCTCACTCTGACACGATTCTTCATGGTGGGGAGACTTTTCATCGTTCTCCCCGATTAATTGCTAATCTTTCCGTCGGCGATAAATGACTCTCCCTTCTACGTCTCGATCGGTCGTGAAGTTTGACCCTTGAGTTGAGACTTGATCATTATGGAGTTTAGTCGGTGTAGTAGGTGACTTGATCATTTTAGTAACTGAGGATGACGGATCATTATCAGCCTTCTCGATAGTCTTCCAGCTTGGAAGTGGAGTACTGCGAATCCTGCTTGGAGGTTCTGGGATGCCTTTTTGAGATTCAAGGAACTCAGTATAATAGACGGGAGCATAAGGAGATGATGAAGCCAGAATGCGAATGATCTTGTTGTCGATCAGGGCCTTCATGAATTGATGGTATGTTGAAGGAACCACCTTGTTATCATGGAGCCATGGGCGTCCCAATATTATGTGGTAGTCAGGTTCTTGCTCGATCACATGAAACTTTGCTTTCAATCGAATCGGCCCCACCCTCAAATCTATGTATGCATATCTGTATGTATGGCTTTGACTTCCTTCAAATCTTGTCATTAGGATGGGATAGCGAATGATTTTTCCTTGTGGGAATCTGGCCATCCTGAGAGTCTTCATAGTGACAATGTTGGTGGAAGCACCGGTGTCGACAAGATCTCTTCTAAATTCGGTGCCTTTGATGAAACCATTGACATACAATGCTCGTTTGTGTCCTTCATCCGTCATGCGATCTTCTTCTCCAAAAGAGATGTTGTAGATCGAATGCCCAGGCACTAGGGATACTTCTTCAACTGATGGTGTTGGTGGCGTTATTTGCACGCTGGATGATATCTGTTTGAGTGCTGAAAATGTGTCTTTGCGCTGATCCATGGAGAAGTGCAGGAGTTCACATAGATTTTCAATCAAATGTGTGACCTCTTGTTCCACTGGCTTCTCGTATGTGGTGAAGCTGTTGATTTGAGGGTCAGATGACGCTTCATTCCCCGGTGTTGAGGCTTCTGGGGCGGAGATACCGCCTAACTCGGATGTTAATCTGATGAGAAAATCGAGGATGTGGTTTATCGTCTCCTTCATCAGGTCCATGTTCCTGGTATGGACCTCCAGGATTTGAGACAAATCTGCCAAAGTCGGGATCCCTCTGCCTTCCATGCCGCCAGGTGTAACATGAGGAATGTTGCCGTTTGAAATATTCGGATCCGAATTAGTTGAATTAGTCCTAAGACCAACCATCTTGTGACATTGTTAGATTGCAACCGAGAGATTAATCTCCCACTGTGGTCGCCAATCTGTAGATGGGGAAAAACGATTTACTGGTTTTTAAGGAATTGAGGATACGACCGTACGGAGGAGACTCCTCGAACCAAGCGAAATGTTAAATCTCACACAGATGCACCGCTGCAAAGGGGGTGCTTTAGATTCGAGAGATCAATCTGCAGTACTCCGGCCTAAATCAAGACAATGACCGTTCCAGAGTAAATTCGGTCACAAGAGAGGATGAGTTGATCTGTAGGAGGGAAGCTGGGAAATGTGTGGAATCAATGGTAATCAAAGATTGTGGGTGTGTGAATTCTGAATATGATAAGCTCTGAATGATTGAAATTGCTCAATCGAGAGTAGTTGCTCAATTGATGAGTTGATGATCTCGTGTTTTCAGTTTGACGTGAGATTGATGATACTGATGATTCAATCATGATTCAGAGACTTATTTATATTGCTGGAATTTTAGACACCATGACTCCATGAAGTGTGACAGATGATGGAATCAAGGAGTGGGGAAGTAGGGATCGTGTTTGAAACCAGTTTCTCAACGTGTGGAGACTTGGTCGATTTTCCACCCACTACCTCGTGAATTCCTTCAACTTATTGCACGACTTGCTCACATTCCATCATGTGTTTGAACACACGTGCCGTAGACCGCCAGACCAAAACCCTAAGTGACACGATTGACGTTTCGTGGTTTGATGGGACGATGAGTCCATGTAGTTGCTGAGTTGAACATGATGTTCTGAAACTCATGAGACAAAGGTATAGTTCTTACGATGAAGTGAGCAAGTATTGCTCATTCGATGGATCGTTGAACCAATATTCCTTGGTTTGAGCAAATATTTATCATCTGAGAAAGTGTTGCTCATTTGATGAATTGTTGAATATTTGATCTTCTGAGCATGCGTGGCTCATCTGATGGATTATTGGCAGCATACCGAAAATATTAATTAGAATACTGGTCGTTGAACCGAGCATAATTAATAAAATTAATGACCATGAGGTCGTCGTAAAATTATTAAGGTTGGAATTTGGAATGATGATCCTTGGATTCAGAAACCCTAATTTGATCAATTGATGATCAATTCATGGTTCGTCAGAAGTTTAACCATGGGACGAAGGAGGGAGCGACTACATGAGACCGTGGAGTTTAACCATGTAGTGTCCATATGCTCACGTGATCAAATACAAAGAACTCCTGAAGAGTTGATGATTTGTTGGTGAAAGAATGATTAAATGCTGGTTTAATCATTTATTCGAAAATGCTCGTCTGAGCCTTAGGTGAGAAAACCTAATTAATTATGACGGAGTGAGGGACCGACCATGGGGTCATGAAACCGGCCATGGGTAGTCACGTGACCGCCTGACGATCACTTCATGAAAATCCAAAGTGTTTGGAAGAGTTTTGGACCTAATACGAGCAATTGTGCAAATTAGGTCAAAACTGTGAAAATTGATGGGACCGGCTTCCGTGAGCCAAAAGAGCCAATCTTGGTCGGTCAAGATATCTTGCTCGTGTCCCCAAGGCGTCCGCGTCTCAGTCCTGAGAATTTTGATATTTTCTGGCGTGCATTTGAGCATACATTCGAGAAAATATGACAAAATTCGGTTTTCGACGAAACTGAGGAAAACACCATGAGATGATGAAAACTAATTATAAAATAAGGAATGAGGAGGCGTGGGACCGCCATGGTCAAGGCATGGTCGGCCGGCCGTGACCACGGTCCCGTGGTGCCTTTTCCTTAATTTTATAATATTTTGATGATTTTATGAAAAATTCATGAATTTTGAGAAATTTGATGAATTTAGAGAGTTTCCATGAATTGAAAGAGTTTTCATGAGTTCATGGAAGCAAAATATTAAAATAATAAAAACACGGGCGTGTGGGACCATGGAGGCATGGCCGGCCGGCTATGGACCGGTCCCACGAGTTTTTCATAATTTTTTAATATTTTTAGGTATTTTTGATGATTTGAGGGAATTTTTCCTAATTTGAGAGAAATACCATATACTCAAGGAATTTGATGAATTCAAGGAAAAATAGGATAAATAATAATAAAATAATAAAGCAAAGGGCGTGTGGGACCGGCTAGGGCATGGCCGGCCGGCTAGTGGCCCGGTCCCACAAGTTTTCATTATTTTATTTTATTTTATTATTATATGATGATTTGTGCAAAAAATACCATGAAATCAAGGAGTTTTTTCATGAAATTAGAGAAATAATAATAATAATAAAATAAAAAGGAACCGTGGGGTGTGGGGCCGGCTGGGACCAAGGCATGGTCGGTTGGCCAATGGTGACGCCCCACACTCCTTTCTTTAATTTTATATTATTTGTTATGGATTAATGGAAGTTCCATGAAACCGAGGAGCTTCCTCGAGACGAAGGAGATTTGATCAGATGAGAGAATTTTCATCAAATCATGGAAAATAATAAAAATGTATTAAAAATATAAAACTGGCGTGGGACTGACCACGGCACGGTCAGTAGGTCGTGTGTCCATGTTCCCAACACCTTGGTCAATATTTTTAATTATTTATTATTTTCTTCCCTATTTTGCATGGGTTCATCATTTCGTTGTATTTTGAAATACTCGTTCGTGCGGTGACTGTTAGTGTATTGTCGTTGAATACACTTTCACCATTTGAATCGGGGCTTACTTAGAGGTATCTCAGACGCCAGGTTGTTGATTATTTATTACTAATTGTGGAATTCAGTTGAGAATAATTCACAAAACTGAGTAATAATATATTTATTATTAATTCATAGGATCGGCTGAGGATTCGACTACGAATTCAGAATAATAAAGTGAGCATTACCATTCCATGGGATCGTAGATTCGACCATAGAATCGGAGTAATTAAGATTTATCTATTACCATTTATGAGACCAGTTGTGGATTCGATCATGAAATCGGAGTAATGAGATAATATAGTTATTGTCATTCCATGGGACCAGTCGTGGATTCGAACATGGAATATAAGCAATTGTTATTGCGATTCCATGGGACCAGTCGTGGATTCGACCATGGAATAGTAGCAATTGTAATTAGGAATAATTAACTTTGTGGCTCTATACTTGCAGAGAAAGCTGTCTAGGAGCATTAGTTATCCCGATATGAGCTTGTCGGTAAGTCATATCCTTTATATAGTCAGGGTAAACTCGTTGTTTGTTCCTGAAGACGTTATCGCTCTATACTAGCAGAGCAAGCTGTCTAGGAGCCGTCCATCTCGTGATACTATATAGAAATAATCACTGAAAGTATTCAGTATTCATGAGATATGCCGTTGTCCAGTCGTGAGACTACATATCTACATGTACTCTGAGAGAAAGTACTCTCCGTTGAGAATCCGATGAGAGGCCCGTGTCCCGATACTGACGTCTGATCTCTGTAGAGCTTCGTATAATTATGAGTTTACGATTTTATCCCTTGTCGAAAATCCACCATCTACAATTGGCATGCTCTGGGCCCTTTGAATCTACATCTACACCCTCCATCTATGCCTGCGAAGATGGATGGTTGAGACTTATTTACGACACATGTGATGTGTCGCAAACCCTAATTAGGGTTTCACGTTCACGCTACTTTGGCTGGACGAATTAGCAAGCCACGCTCTTCTTTTGGGGAGGCCGACCATGTGGGGCCCATACTGGGCCGGTGGTGAACACGCCAATACCTGCCTGATGGCTATGGGTCCGATCTAAACCATTCAATCATGCCGGTGAAGTTGGATGGTCGTGATCAATTTGAGACCTTTATTGGAGTTTCCTGCGACCCTTAAAGCATCACGCTGGCCGAACTTTGGGCGAGCGTTTGCTCCTCCCTGGCTAGGTCGTGAGATGGTCGGCTATGCAGGTAGAAAGGGGGCCCACCGGTGTGCATGACAATGCTTGTCCGACCGGATATGGCCTAATCTGCACCGTCCAATCATGCCGGTGAAGTTGGACGACTGTGATTACTTTGAGACTGCCATGGACAGTCTTGCTCGACCGAAACCTTCCAAAGCAATGCGGCTATCCCCTTTGGGGCTGGGGTTTTAGCTTGTTGGGAAGAGAAGCGTGGTGTTCGACTAGCTAGGGCACAAATGGGCCCGCTAGTGGTCATCACAGTGGTAGCCTTCTCCTGCTAGGCTTGTTAAATCGTGCGGCCAACCTGCGTGGTCGTGATTCTTTCTGAGACTGATATGGACAATCCAGATTCAAATATGCTCAATCGGGCTAGTATAACACATCGAGAGATGTAGCCTGTATGGTTATTTCGTGTATGATTCATTATTAACACTTGGAGATTCGTGTTACTCTGCTGAGAGCAACACTCAGTCGTCATGCCGCATTAATAATGAGAGTTCTGCGGGAACATCACAGGAAATACAAGGCTAAGCATGCATTAATAATGCTATAAATTCACAGGGTACATGAGATTGTTGCCACATGCTCCATTCTAGGTAAATTAGCGAAGTGAAGAAGTATTCATCATTTTATCAGTGGCTTTATCCCTTGCAGGATGTCAACGCATAAATTTGGTTTCACAATTTTAGCCCTGAACTAAAATCCACCATCAACATTAAGTCCCATGCCTAGCACATAATGGTTACATTATTGTGGGGTATGCATTAGATGGTGACATATACAGATAATACTTATGAGACAAAGTTAGATGTTACCAGGAGAGACGAGTCGTCCTGTCCTTGGAGCATGTCAAGTTCAAGAGGCGTCCAGGCGAGCGTTCCCCTAGCATGATGTCAGTTTTGCCTGCTTCGATCGACCTTACTATACCTGCTTCGGTCGAGAGCCTGCTTCGTGATTGCTTCGCTCGAGTATGGGGCTGATGTGCCTGCTCAACGGACTGTTGCGCCTGCTTCGCTCGATCGTGGGACTCATCATGCGCCTGCTTGCTCGAACGTGGGCTTGTTATGCCTTCCTTGCTCGAACGTGGGCTTGTTATGCTTGCCTTGCTCGAACGTGGGCTTGTTATGCCTGCCTTGCTCGAAAGTGGGACCCGCCGCGTGCCTGCTTTGCTTGGGGACGACTGTGCCTGCTTCGACCAATCTGGGGATGGCTGTGCCTAATCAAGTGGGACCCGCCGCATGTCGGCTTTTCTTGGGGCCGGTTGTGCCTGCTTCGACCAAATACCATACATGTTGCCTCACCCCAACACCAGACTTTCCCCTTGACCAACACCGGCATTGTTTGCTAACGTGGCTCAATACCAGCCTTGTTTGCTGACGTGGCCCAGTACCAGCCTTGTGACCTTGATCATCCTTGACTAATACCGGCCTGACGTGACCCAATACCGTCCTACTTGTGTGACGTGATATCCGTCTTGATCACGTGACGGGATATTAGCCTTGCGATCTCGACCAACACCGGCTTTGCGGACTTGACTAACACCGGCCTCGTTTTCTAATGTGTCCTAATACCGGCCTTGTTTGCTTTTCCATGGTGTATTTTAACGTGAAAGTATGTCCTGTCGTGCGTGACTACACATCCCATGCGTTTTCATACAAGTACTGACTCCCCCGGTTTTATTTTATTGTAGGATAAAAAAAAGGGTCCTGCTAAGATGTCTTCTGGGGATAATGTTGATGCCAAGTCATGGAGTGTTGACAGCTTCAGAGATATGACGAACATAGATGATGAGTTGTTCGTCGCGCCCGTTCAACTATCTGAAAATATCCGTTCCACAAGATAACCCTTCTCCTATCGACTTCAAGGTTTGTCATGCTCCGCTGGGCCCTTATGAAGGATAGATGAGACGTATGTTGAGCAATGAGTACATCAAAGATAACTTGACCAAACCGCAAATTATTGATGTAGCTTGCTTGTTTAAACGGCTCGAGAATATGTTAAAGTGGCTTCTGGTGCGAACGTTGAACCGTCTCCTGGAGAGAGTGTTGAAGCAGGATTCTGAAGTGAACGTGGGTCCCGGAGAGAGCGTTGAGGTGACTCTTGAATAGACCATTGAAGAAGCTTCTGAAGCGAATGTGGAGGTGGCTGCTGGAGATAGCATTGAAGCAGGATTCTGAAGCGAACGTGGGTCCTGGAGAGAGCATTGAGGCGGCTCTTGAATAGACCATTGAAGCAGCTTCTGCTGGAGGTAGCGTTGAAGTGGCTTCCTCTTCAGTTTGATTTACCTTTGCGAATTCCATGCTTCTTGATTGACCATCTCTCTCGTGTTGAAGAAGTCTTTGACTCTTCTTGATTGACCATCTCTCTCGTGTTGAAGAAGTCCTTGACTGACGGTGAAGGAACTTCGTGCTGAGCCTCAGTCCCCAAGCGTGGTTTACATGGTTCTCTGTTCGTAGTGGTTGTTGGCAGTCTTCATATAGCGGTAGATCTTGTCTCGTCATTAGAGGGAGAAGCTAATGATGGAACCGATAGCTTCCTCGATGCTTCCTCATGGAATGAAAAAGAAGGAGACAGTCCCCTTCCCACGAGTATCCATTGAGCCCTTGACTTGATAGATGTTGTCACGCTTGGTCCGTGAGGCTGTCTTTACCCGTTGCTTTCCTAGACGTCCAGGAATATCACTCTTAAGTCCCAGGTGCGATCTCTTTTGGTAACGCAACTACTTCTTCGATGATAGACGAAATTCTGAAAGCGTCTCTTATTGATGTTGCTTCCGTCAAGCCATACATAGAATATCTTGGACGTTGTTTCATCATTGTGGCAGTCGTGCATGTGTTACTAGAGTTGAAGTTGGCAATTTTGGACACGCAGGATGTTGTATCTCGGCGGCTTTCCTCTTGCTGCTTCAGCGAACCTGGTTCTTTCTAGCAGGGAAGATGTTGTTGTAGATGAGCATTCAACAGCTCCAAAGGATGACCAAAGGCGCAGATTCTCCAACATAGCACGATAGAGATGCACCATCGTCTGATAGAGTGACTCGCCCAGATTTTGCTCGACATGACGCGTGGACATCGTTATCTTCTTAAGGCTGCTCTCTTGAGGTATCGACTCTAGTGGAAGATTGCCTTCATAGAGCGTTGATACGTTGCACCGGCATTCTTTAAAACAAATGGCAGTACAGTATAATAAAATTTTCCGAGAGGAGTTCGAAAAGCTATCTTACTTGCGTCATGCTCGTATATCCTTATCTGGTTGTAGCCTCTACATCCATCCATGGAGGAGAACATGCCGTGTCCGTTGGCTGCATCTGCTAACATGTCGATGGTAGGTAGAGGAGAATCGTTTTTGGGGCGGCATATATTCAAGTCTCTGAAATCCATGCAACACCTGATCTGTCCATTTTCCTCGTGTCTGAACTGCAACCGGCTTGGATCCGGATATGACATGTAGATGATGGGTGACCAATCTAAATATGGCATTTCTTCATACGTCCAGGAAAATATGTCCTGGTATTCCTTGAGAATTTGCACAAGTGTGTTCCTCCGCGTACAAGGTCGAACTGATGGAGATAGGCCTAGGATATTCCTCATCCCTAATGTTGACCACTTCGAGCTCATCAGTTGTGGAATTGGTAGCATCCTGCAGCTGTCGTGGAGCTTCTGATACTTCCTCTCGTGGATCGTCGTTGTAGTAGGCTTCCGTACGACCTTTCCTGGGCGAACCTTGGATGTCCTGAGAGTCTTGAGAGTAATCACATTCGAAGACGCTCCTGTGTCGATAAGGTCCCTCTTGAACTCTGAATCCTTGATGCGTGCAGTGACATGTAGGGCACGGTTGTGACCTTCCTCTGGTTGATTGCAGCAAAACGTCTCCGCCCGCTGATTCTTCGAGAGGTGTAAAAGTTCGCATAAACTTTCCTAGAGAAACTGCTTCCTGATCCGGCCTCTGGTTCATAGTGAAACTATTGACTTGAGGAGGATCATTGTGAGGATCAGTCCCCGGTGTAGGAGTCTCCATGACAGGACCGCTTATATCTGATGTCGCTTCTTTGATCAGGTCTATGTAGGCCCACGCCGCTGAAGTACCTTCTCCGGGTGCGTTGAATGCGTTCCTTGTTGGCTCCAGGGGCTGTCGCGGCTCTTGCGGCAATCGATCAGTTAATGTCTTATGGAAAGTGAGTACCTCTTTCTGAGTTGTAGCCATATCCGTTTGAGTCTTTGCAAGAACTTCCTGCCTCTCCATAAAGTCTTCGATGGTAAAGGGAGATGGTCCTCCTCTCGTCCCCCCGGCTCCTCATTCAGACGAAGGAGTGGAAGTCGTTGCTCTGGTGACCACCGGAGGTGTTACACTTGAGGAGATGCCGGGATTCGCGGCTGCTCTGGATCTGGTGATGGGAGGCGTTACACTTACTGGAACATCACCTGCTCCGCTGGCGTTGGTGGTAGAAGTGACTGCTCCACGAGATGTATTGACCACAGTAGCTCCACTGACAGTTACATCAATACCGAGAGTGTTATCCACACTAGCTCCATCAGAATTGATTGCTGATCCAGACCTGAGTTCTACCATCTTGAAATGGATTGATGATTGAATTGGTCCTAAGATCAACCCTTTTCAAAATTGATAAAGTTGAATCGGATTTTGAAGAAATTGACTTTACGACCGAGAGATTAACCTCCCACTGTGGTCGCCAATTGTTTATGGGTGAAAACTATTTCTGCTGGTTTTAGTAATTTGGGGTGTGTGGATGAGAAATTAATCTAAATCCTAAACAAATGCACTGCACGGGAGTGCTTGTGATTCGAGAAATCAATCTATACAACTCCGGCCTAAACCAAGAAATGGTCGTTCCAGACTTGCTTCGGTCACAAAGTGAAGGAGATGGGGTTGATCTTAGGGAGGGAAGCGAAGAATGTGTTGAGATTGTGGAGGTGTTGGCTATGTATGACTTGTATCCGAAAGCTGAACTGGCTTGCAGAATGTAAGCTATCAGTTCTGGTGTTTGGATACCGTTGTATCAACACTTGGTTTCTGTTTTCTTGTCATGTTGGTAATAGGGAGGAGAACCTATTTATACAAGTCATTGCACCTAACCCACGTTTCTCATGGGAAGTGGAGGAAGTGGAGTGATAGAGTAGTGGAGTCGTGGTAATTGTCACACGATCAGGTAAAGCCCACTTCTCCCATCATCACTAACCGTCCATGTCTTCCTGACACGTTCTTGTGATGGCGCGTTGCACGCTGTAAACCGCCAGACCAATACCCCAGTAAGTATCCCCCAGTTTGTGACATGATTGATGTCTCGATCGTGAGACCCACAGGAAGTAGCATGTAATGCTAGGTTAAATAACTAAGTTACTTGGGAAGTCGATACTTGTAAAATATCGTGTGTATTATATGCATGTAATACATCGAATATATTCAACACGTATGAAGCATCGCTGTTTTAAGGCTTAACGGAGTAAGTCGCGGATTAAGCATCTAAAAATAACATCACGTCCAGCCATCTTCGGGTGATCGTTTAGAGGCTGTACAGGTAAGCTCTGACTTGGCTGATCACTCTGTGTGGAAGAGTGGTGGACGGTGATCATAGTAATGCCTGACTTGTCGCCTAACTCTTGTCTTAGGTTGTCCGTCCAAGATGGCGACGTTGGACGGACGAGATGACTCACGACCCACATCTGCGACCGTCGGATTAGGGTTTAGGAGGTGCGCAAGTACCCCTTTTCAGCTTGGTCGAATCCAAGCATGGGAGAGGCTTTTTGCAAAACCGATCGGGCATACGTGTATACAGCTTGCCAGCGTTCGTGTTTGTACCTCACTTTCCCATGGAGATGTGATCTAAGCCACTCAATTTGTCAGGCGAAGTTGAGTGGTCGAGATCGTTTTGCGATTGGGACCGCACGACCATGCCTAGTTTGGGCGCACGAATCGAGGCACCTAGTCATGGTCTGCCTAGGACGATTGGTCATACATGTAGACGGGCCCACGGTGATTGTCTTGGCATGCCCTGGGCCCTTTGAATTTACATCTACACCCTTCATCTATGCCTGCGAAGATGGATGGTTGAGACTGATTTGCGACACCGCAAACCCTAATTAGGGTTTCACGTCCACACTACTTTGGCTGGACGAATTAGCAATCCACGTTCCTCTTTTGGGGAGTCGACCATGTGGGGCCCACACTGGGCCGGTGGTGAACACGCCAATACCTGCCTGACGTCTATGGGTCCGATCTAAGCCATCCAATCATGTCGGTGAAGTTGGATGGTCGTGATCAATTTGAGACCTTTAGAGGAATTTCCTGCGACCCTTAAAGCATCACGTCGGCCGAACTTTGGGCGATCGTTTGCTCCTCCCTGGCTAGGTCGTGAGATGGTCGGCTATGCAGGTAGAAAGGGGGCCTTCCGGTGTACATGACAATGCTTGTCCGACCGAATATCGCCTGATCCGCGCCGTCCAATCATGCCGGTGAAGTTGGACGACTGTGATTACTTTGAGACTTCCATGGACAGTCTTGCTCGACCGAAACCTTCCAAAGCAATGCGGATATCCCCTTTGGGGCTAGCGTTTTAGCTTGTTGGGAAGAGAAGCGTGGTGTTCGACCAGCTAGGGCGCAAATGGGACCGCTAGTGGTCATCACAGTGGTATCCTTCTCCCGCTAGGCTTGTTAAATCGTGCTGCCAACTTGCGTGGTCGTGATTGTTTCTGAGACTGATATGGACAATCCAGATTCAAATATGCTCAATCGGGCTAGTATAACACACCGAGAGATGTAGCATGTATGGGTATTTCGTGTATGCTTCATTATTAACACTTGGAGATTCGTGTTACTCTGCTGAGAGCAACACTCAGTCGTCATGCCGCACTAATAATGAGAGTTCTGCGGGAACAACACAGGAAATACAAGGCTAATCATGCATTAATAATGCTATAAATTCACAGGGTACATGGGATTGTTGCCACATGCTCTATTCTAGGTAAATTAGCGAAGTGAAGAAGTATTCATCATTTTATCAGTGGGTTTTTCCTTTGTAGGATGTCAGCGCATAAATTTGGTTTCACAATTTTAGCCCTGAACTAAAATCCACCATCAATATTGTGTTATTTCTTTTCCGCATTATATTTTATATAATTGATATTGATTGATCCTTGGATATTGGTCTTTGGTACCGTCCAAGTTATTCCTTGTGGTTGGTTAAAGACTCACTATTGCTTTAGCTTGAGTAAATCAAAACAAGTGAGAGATATTGACTCCTTGAGATACTTTAATCTAGATTGAGTCTGACTGTCTAGTTGATTCTCTAGCAAAGTATTTCGGATTTTGTCCATACAGATTGCTAAGAGAAATATTGGGTGGTGTTGTTAGACCCCCGCTTTTTCAATTGGTAGCAGAGCAGGCAAACACGTTTAAGACCTTATAAGTTTGTGTTTGTAGAAATATGAGTATGTGGACAGAATCTCATACGCATACCAAAATGCCTCCTAAAGCTGTCAACTTTGTCAAGTGTCTCGGAAATACCTCAAAGGATCACTCCTTAGCTGATTCTTCTGAATCCCGAGGTAAGATGAATGTCTCATCGTGTGTCATTCATTCTTCCTCCAATGAGACATTGGACATAATGGCTAATGCTGAAATGGAGCTCACCAGAATTTCAAAGAATTCTACAGAGTTTGTTGATCTCAAGGATCATGTGCAGCTCATTGATGAATTCGAAAAGTCTATTGATCGTGAACAGGTACTCTATAACATTATAGGGTCGTTCTCCAAGGAAATTGAGAAACTTCTTCAAGAAAACAATCTATAGCGTGAAAAGATTTGTGATCTTGAAAAGCTGATTAAAGAAGGCTCAATTAGAGAAAAATATTTGATCAAGACGCATTCATCTGATCTAGACAGACTTCGTGAAGAGAAGGAGAAACTTGAAGCGTCACTTGCTCTAGCCCATAGATAGTGCAAATCCTTGGAAAAGGAAAACTCTGTTTTAAAGAAAAATTCTTCTGCATAAACTAATTCTCATGAGTTACCATACAGAATGAAATTTTCTCCAGATGAAGATTGTGTCAAGAAAAGTTTTCATAACTTACAATCTTCTCCGGTGGCTATGAAGTTTAAACAAGTACTAGTTGTTGCTTCTCCTCCACGAATTTGTACCTTCTGTGGAAAAGGAAATCACTATGCTAGCCATTGTTTTGCCAGAAAGAAGCAAATTTCTAAACTTCGTAATTCGCTTCTATCCACTGTCAATGGAAAAAATGTTCAATCGACTACCGCAGTGAACCAAATACCCACAAAAAACCAAGAGTCTTATAAACATGAATCTCTTCCTGGAAGTCGTCACAAGACACATGTACATTCTAACCAAATAAACTCTCATGTTACTGATGAATGTATTACATATGTTTATAAGAATGCTTTTGGTAAATATAAATCTAGAAAATGGATTCCCATCTATTATGATCCACTTGAATCAATTACAAGAGGTCCTAGATTTAGTCCTCAGATAAACCCTTCAGAAGGATATGCAAAACAAGCTATGTCTTATTCTTCTAAATTGAGTGATAATCAAAGAAGGAAGGCTAAACAAAAGCAATGTCCATTTAATGAGATGAATGCTCATACTTGTGCTAATTAATCACAAGGTTGATATCTCACCCACCAAAAATCCTAGTTGTGTGATAATTGAATAGGTATACTCTGTGCAAAGTAACTGTGATTATCTAGCTATTTTCTTACCGTTCTTAGATAGATAATTAGTCACATACTTTTACATGAGTATTTTATCATTTCTTGTAGGATCAGAATTTCGCAATGACAATGTTTCAGAGAAGTTATCAATGACACAGCATAACAGCGTCGCAGAACAGTTTCAGAAATGATAGAATAAATGACGTGATCTAAGGTCACGAGAAAGATGTGATAGTCTTGCGAAGATTGGAGAGTTTGCGAAATTAACATCTGTAAGGTTGCGAGAATGTCGCAAACCATACCCTAAAATAAAGGACAGATTAGCTGTCATCCACTATGTATTTCCTTATAAATAGTCATTCGAGTTGTAAAGAAGAGAGAGATCTTTTTTGAGTAAGAAACAAGTAAATAGGAGAGAGAAAGTTCAGAGCAGAGATCATTCTTGACTTTTTTATCTTTCTTGTAAGAACATTCAAAAATTAATCAATAAAATTAAGAGTGTAAATCTAAAAATGAGTTGATCAATAATGAAATCATATGAGGGGTGTGTTGTGGGATTTCCTGCAACTACATAATGGCGCTAGAAACAGGGAGGAGTTGAAGATTATTCTAGGAAAAAGCTAAGGATTGATATTGAGATTTTTAAAAATTTAAAGTGATTGATTAAGAATTTTTTCATAATTTCTTGCAATACTGTTAGCATTGAAGAAATGGCTAGAAGAAGAAATACATCCGAACAACCGACTACTATTAGAAGAAGCAAAAGGATTGCTGGAAGGGAAAAAAGTGAAATGGGAGAATCTACTAGAATGAGAAATAGTAGAGAAAATCAAATTCAACCGACAATTCAACGAACACTAGTTCAAGAGAGGAATACAGATTATGACAGGGTGAGCATACACACTTGGTAATCAAATTCAGCAGAAGAAATAGAAGAAGGGCAACAAAACAGAAATCATAGACAGGAAGAGAGAAATCAAGAAGCAGATGAAGGAATAATTCATGGAGGTGAGGAAATTGGAGCATTAGAAACATTGAGACGAAGAATACATGAAGAAAGAAGAGCTGAGGCAGAAGAACGTGCAAATTTAACAAGGAAAAATCACGAATTAAGGATGGAGAATATAAGACTATAGAATAGAAGATCGAGAAGTATTACAAAATCATATTCAAGATCGACTAGAAGAGAAATGAGGCGAAATTCACCCACAATCAATGCTGGAAATAATATTCAAGAAGAAATATCAAATCCTAATGAAGAATATCGCGAAAATAGAGAAATAACTGATGATCGTTACGTTCCACAAAATGAAACTTTTGATGATGGGAAAATTGGAAGAAATCAAGAGAATGGACAAAGTCAGGGACAAAATAACCAAGATGGCGAAGGAAATCAAGAGGAAGGAAGAAAAATTTTACATGTGAGAGAAACTCAAAGAAATCAACAGACAATTGAAGAAGAAATTGAAAGACATTATGCTGAAAAAGCGCGTTTAATCTGCGAACGTGAAAGATTGGGAGCGAAAATGGAAGAACAAGAGCTTCAGGAGATAATTCGCCAGAACAATCATGACAATCGAGAAAGAAGGCGTACACAAAACCGGAATAATGATAATCTCAATGAGGAGTATGATAGATTAAAGAGAATGGCTGAAAGACAGCGAATTAAATTGATAAGAAATGGACAAAATAATGGAGGGGAAGATGAAAGGCATCATCATTTGCGAATTCAAGATAGGGATGAGGAAGAGAATCGCAGAAGAAGACGAGATGAGGATAATGAATAAGAGATGCAAAATTTCGTGAGACAAGATAGACGTGAACGCAGAAGAAGAGAAGCAAAATTAAAGAGACCAATGGATCAAGATTCAGGTGTAAATAAACAAATCTTGAAAGAATTAGAAGAAATGATAGGAATGCTAAATAACAGAGGAGAAGTAGGAAGAAGACAATTGGATGAAGCAATAGAAGAAGCTGCAAAAACTCCATTTACAAGGGAAGTACAGTTAGGAGGAATACCACCAAAATGCAATTTTCCCGCATTAACCAACATTTTTGACGGAACAACTTGCGCAATTCAGCACATTAAAGCTTATGTGAGGTGCATGTTACAATGGGAAAATCATGATGCGGTATTGTGCAAATATTTCGCATCCAACTTAACAGGAGAAGCATTAAAATGGTTTGAAGGTGTACCAAAGAATACAGTAACCTCCTTCAATCATCTGCAGACTACATTCTTGGGAGCATACATAAGTAATAATTCCTCACGACCTGGTATAGAAGATGTATTTGGATTAAAACAAAGTATTGGAAAAAGTTTGAAACACTTAACTAAAAGATGGAGAACCATGTGTAGCGAAATGGCTGGCCGTGTAGATGAGAGATATCTCATATTATCATTTATCAATGCTATGTTTGCAATAAACCTATTGTATGTCCAAATTTTCAGAGTCAAGAATACGATTACAATGACTAAATTGCGAGAACTTCAAGAAGAATACATTTCTTTAGAGGAAAGGCAAAATGAAATGGAATCATATCCAGTTGCGAACACTAGCTCACAAACAGCGAATGCAATCTTATTACCCAAGCTAATAAACACAGTGGCGAATACTTCGCAAGTACAACAAGAAAAGGTGACAAGTAACAATCAGCAGAAATTGGTAGCTATGGGGAGCCGAGATCAAGAAGAGTATGAAAGAGAAAGAAATTTTTACAATCGTGGAGGAAATAACAAGATTCAAAGACTCGATCAGCCGCAAGAAACTTATGGAGGTCAAAGACCAAACTTTAATAGAGGACAAGGAGGTCACAAGGTAATATGGGAAAAAATCAAGATGCCACCTCTAAATGCAAGTGTGGAGAAGATATGGGAAGCTATAATTTTGAAGAAGAATATACCAACACCATGGAACATGGGAATGGAACCACCTCCAAACCACAGAAGTCATGAATTTTGTTCTTATCATCATTTTCATGAACATACCACAAACGATTGCAGAAATGTAAAGAGAATTATTTTTAGAATGATAGATCAAGGAAAACTAAACGACTTTCTGGTAGGGCATCCGTAATCTCAACCATTACCACCACCGCCTGAACATCACAAAGTGAATTCGATGAAAAAGAAAGAAACATTCTTCATAGAAGTTGGTGCAAAAGCAAAAAATCTATTCTGTCACTCTATCGTACATTCATATAAGACAATTGAAGATTTTCATGATAATGTTTTGAGTAGAGTGTTCGCAAGAGATAATGATGGAAGATAAATTATGAACATTGTGAAAATATCGCCATTAGAGGAATGGCAGAAGCAAATCATTTCTTTTACCACAGAAGAAATTCCCGAAGGAGAAGAGGTGCATGCCAATCCATTGGTAATAAAATTAGAAATTAATCCAAAACCGAAAGAAGATGAGGATGATGAAGCTGAAGATTCATGGGCAATCAATAGAATTCTAGTCGATATTAGAAGCTCTGTGAACATCTTATTTTATCATACTTATAAAACCATGGGTGGAAGAGATGATGATCTTATACCGTCAACATATAAGATATATGGTTTCAATGGTACTGCTAACAAGCCTAAAGGGGAGGTTACTATGCAAATTCCATTGAAGGGAATATCTTCTGAAATCTCATTCTGTGTCGTTGATGTAGAATCACCCTACAATGCATTAATCGGTCGACCTTGGCAACATGGGATTCTAGGTGTAGCTTCAACTTTCCACTAATGCATCAAATTCCCTCACCCCAATGGTGTAGGAATCATAAAGGGAGATTGGGTTGAAGGAAAGAGATGTTACGAAAGTGAGATAGAATCTTGCGAAGGAAGAGCAAACAATAAGGAAAACTGGCGCCACAAAATCAAAGATGTACAAAGAAGTGAGAGGTTGATGGTGGATACAATCGAAAAGAAATGAGAAGAGATGTTGCGAAATTAATGCTAGCTCAGAATAAAAAGGATGAACATACCACTACCAAGGAAGCAGTAGCAGAAAATAATAAAGAAGCAGAGGATGACAAAGGTAATAAAAACAAGAAATGTATGAATGATTAAGTTGTTGTGATAATCTCTCAATAAGTAAAATTCTCAAAAATACATTTGATTGAACTACAAAATTGAGATTGCGAAATTCAGATACAATATAATGATTTGCGAGACTCTCGCAGAGATAATGAATTTTACAGAAAATAATCAGAGAAGAATGACAAAAGAGAAAGAGGCGAACCTCTATGGCGTACACCCTAGTTCGTGAATACAATTTCGCAAGAGGCATATGTAAGACCTAAAGTACGTTATATAAGGGGGTACCTATTGCATGACTCAGGGAAAGGCTACACCGCCACCGGGACCTGATTCATGGAGATTTGGGGTCAATGAAGCCCATCCGGGAGAGGCACCTTGGATTCTCAACTTAAGCACATGACTTAGGTTGGGCGACTAAGGTAATAAGGACTCTCCCATGGAGTGCAGATCTGATCAAGGCGTCGAGGTACACGGTTGAGTCACGAGTGCCGAGGGAGTTTGAAGCGTCCTTGCCATTCTTGACAAGTCTTGGCTCATACTGCACTCGGCCTGAAGAAAACCCCACTTAGGGTGTAGTCTCGTAACCATAAGCCCTATAGGTAAAAGGGATAAGAGACTGCGAAAATAACTGGTTGTTGTTAAGACTGGATGGGAGGAGCTAACCTTGTATGGTAAAAGTACGCCTCCTTGAAGGGGCAACCAGGGGGGAGATAAGGGCGTCACCCTCCATTAGGGAGCTGATAAGTGTCTTAAGACACAAATGTCATAAGGCTTTTTATTCGCAAGGATATTAAGTCTTGTCATATTTGTGCAACAATCCTGAAGAGGCAATAATACAAAAGAAAAAGATAAGACGAGATCAATGGGTTTTCGCATGAAAGTGCGAAGACGTCCTGCGATTTCGCCGCAAGACGGCAATGTCATGGGGCTTTATTTTCGCAAGAATATTTAGGCCTGTCATATTTTCGCAACATTCCTGAAGATGCCATAATACAAAAGAAAAAGTTAAGGCAAGATCAATGGGTTTTTGCATGAAAGTGCAAGGACGTCCTGCGATTTTGTCGCAATGACAAGAGGTGGCATAATAAGACCTTTAATTAGGAACGCAAAATAAGACCACACATGAATGAGATTTTGAAAAGAAACAAAATTGATTTCGCAAAAGGTTGCGAAATTATACAATAAGAAAAAATTTATGCAATCTCTCATTTGGATTCAAATAACAGAGGAAATTATGGGAATGTATGAAATTAGAAAATGTTATTTGTCTCCATATGAGAGATTTACTAAAAAATTCAAGAATTAATGATTATATTGATTAACTGTATTGCAAAGAAGAATTGTTTTAATTTACGCAGGTCAAAATGAAAGAAACACAAATATACAGAAAGAAGAAATAAATGTACAAGTATTACAAAGAATCAAAGAAAGAAGTAAAGACTATTTCTTGGATAATCCTTCATTATCTTCTTCAGACTTGTTTCCTTCTTCATCTGCGTCAGAATCTTCATCACCATCAGAACTTCCATCACTATCAGATTCTTCATCGTCAGCTTCGCTATCATAGATAATCAAACTAGGAGTATTCTATGGGATTTCTTCTAAAAGACAAGGATAATCAGAATGTGGGATATTATGATCATCACAAACCATTTGGATGGTTTGATTGCGAAAATGCGTAGCGTCATTCTTAAAATTCGCAATGGTGATCTTGATTTGATTATTTAATCTAGAATACTTGTCGTTGCGAGAAGAAAGATTCTTTGCGAGTTCCTCCTTTTCAGCTTCAAGTTCTTCAATCTTTTCACGATATTTATTTTCAGAATCTGCGAACAAAAGACAATCAATTATTAACTTGGTGAAAATTCATAAGAAGCAAAAGATTAGTAAAAAAGAGCAATTAGCAACCTTCTCTGTCAGAAATCATATCTCTAATCAAGGTTGTATGTTCAACTTGGAGACTAACAATTACGCCTAAATCTTTTCTAGCATAATATAAAATTTTTGCAGCCCAGACAAATTCATCCTCACTACTTATGAGAATACGAGAACGAATTTGATTTTCCCTTTCGCATAGTTCAATATTCTTGCGGTTAGCTTCATCTCGTTCAAGTTGAACTTCAAGGAGAGCCTCTTGGAATTTCGCCAAAGCCTTGGCACCTTGATCAGAGATACGATCCTTATCATCTATGAGACCGCTAATTTGGGTTCTTAACTCATTGGTTTTCTCTTTGGAATCAATAAGGAGACGCTTGAATCTGTTGGCTAAGCCTAAACTGGATCTATGATCAATTTCTAAGAGGCGGAATTTCGATCTAAGTTCATTTAGAGAAAGAGATGAAATTCTATCATTTGAGAATCTATTTATGGAATTGTTAAGACGTTCAGGAAGGGTATCATTATCCAAGGCATTAGGAAATGAGCGAAGAAGGGTAGCTTCATCAGAAAGACCATAAATGTCTGCAAAAAGGATCATTTAAATAAGATAAAACAACAAGATGAATGAATAAAGAGAAAAGAGAAAAGTAACATACCGTAAAGATGATTGTTAGCTTGTTGAAGACTAGAAATTTTTTTCTTACACGAGGAAGAATCAATTTCTAATTGTCTATTTTTCTCGCGAATACCTTTAACTTCAGCTTCTAATTCTTCATTCTTTTTGCGAAATTGAAGATTCTTCTTTTCAAGATTTTCGCGTCTACTCTCTAGATCTGAGGCAACAACAAAAGAAGCTTTTCCAGCCTGCAAAAATATATGAAAAATATTAATATAGAAAGATATTTTGAGTTATAACAATGAAGAAGAAGTAAAAGGATAAAAGTATACCAGACTATTGAGAGAATGCAAGAAGTCGGGAGTCACTGATCTAGAAACTCCACGAAGAGAGCTATCACCATCTAGTAAAGGGACATCACAAAGGGTAGCGAGAGCTTTGCAAGTATTTGCGAATTGGCTATCTCCCATTCCTTGTAAAGAATCATAAAAGAGACCAGATAACTTAGCCATAGAAGATTCAGGTGGAGAATCTTTACTTGCAGCAATATCATCGTTGTCCTCATCACCCTTATCACTTTCAGAATTTTCATGAGGAGGAATATTTGAAGGGGAAGAAGAACGAACTTTCCTTTTCTTTGAAGGAGGACCAGTTGATTTTTCCTTGCGAAGAGTACCTTTACCTTTATCACCAATCTTCGCAGCATCAACAGATTCTTCTACTTCAGCAATAATCTTCACACACAGAAAGAAATAAGAAATGGAAGCATGGAAGTAACAGTACTATTTAAAATCATAAGAGAAAATTTCTTACCTCATCTTTGTATGAGCGAAGAGCTAACAGAGTACTAGATTTCCCAATCCTGTTATAACTATCTTTCAGTTTTTGGATCTGCGGAATGTCACAAGAGTCAGCGAACAGAATAGAAAAAATCAATAAAGAAATATAAAATGAGTTAAAGGGGAGAAACATACCTCTTTATCCTTCCCGGGCCAAGAGAAAACCCAAGGTTGATATGCAGCGAGATTCGCAGGAAGAACGTTTGATCCAGCAATGTAGGGTCCCTTTAGCATTAAAGGAAAAACACACCATTTATCATCTTTGGATTGGCGAGGAGTTGTGTTTTTACCAGAATGCCAGTCAATATCTTGCATAATAATTTTGGCTTCATCAATATTATCTTTCCTTTTTAATCGAATACCCCAGCGAGTATGTTCTTTCTTCATGGAGATAAGTTCGTAGTTCCCAAAGAAATTCGCCATTATATACTTCTCAGCAACTATCTCTAAGTTTGCGAATTTTGGATCTCTAAGTTCTTTGGAGTAAGGAGATCCTTTACTAGCACCACGATTAGCGAACTCTAGCATCAGACGGATGCAGTCCCCACTTAGTTGGAAGATGGCTCGCGAAAATCCCGAATGAGCGAGAATTTCATAAAATAAAGGAAGATCTGGGCTATAAAGAGGAATAGGGAGACCTGCGAGAATCTTACCTAGCGAAATTATGATTGATCATCACAATATTGATCATAGAAAAGCTTGACAGAAAGAATTGACTTGGCATTCTCACCAGGAATGGTGGAGAGTGTGAAACTTTTATCAGCAAGATCTTTTTGGACATCTTGTAAATTCTTCTCATATCTATGACCACTTGGAGCCATGTTTGAATATAGAGTATGGGAATGTATGGAAAGTAAAAGGATTGAAGGAAGAAAAAATTACAGCAGCAGAATTTGCAGAAGAATAACAGAGTTGCAGAGATGAGAGAATAAAAATAGAAGATAAAGTAAAAAGAAAAGTGGGAAAAGGGGGTAAGAATAGTATATAAAGAAGATTTTTTACTCGAAGAAATAAACACCATTAAGACGAAGAGACGTGAGGGGTTGAAAAGTAGCGGTTACAGAAGACGTGTCAAGAAATAAATGGAAGAGAGAGTACGTGTGATAAATGTGGAACATGAAAAGATAAGCAGCTGCGGCATTTCTCACATCATCCTCTACTTTGCAGAGAAGATATGAGAAGAGGCAAGATGTAGGATCAGAATTTCGCATTGACAATGTTCCAGCGAAGTTATAAATGACACAGCATAACATCGTCGCAGAACAGTTTCAGAAATGATAGAATAAATGACGTCATCTAAGGTCACGAGAAAGATGTGATAGTCTTGCGAAGATTAGAGAGTTTGCGAAATTAACATCTGTAAGGTTGCGAGAATGTCGCAAACCATACCCGAAAATAAAGGACAGATTAGCTGTCATCCACTATGTATTTCCTTATAAATAGTCATTCGAGTTGTAAAGAAGAGAGAGATCTTTTTTGAGTAAGAAATAAGTAAATAGGAGAGAGAAAGTTCAGAGCAGAGATCATTCTTGACTTTTTTATCTTTCTTGTAAGAACATTCAAAAATTAATCAATAAAATTAAGAGTGTAAATCTAAAAATGAGTTGATCAATAATGAAATCATATGAGGGGTGTGTTGTGGGATTTCCTGCAACTACATTTCTTTTGTATTGATTTTTGTTTGTCTTGACTTTCAAAAACTACATGTTTTGTGTTGGGCCCTCGTAAAGGTACATGTACGGTTTTGGACTTAGTCCCATATTTCTACCTTTAAACCCTAATTCGCTCAAAACGTTTATATACCTTTCCTATTGAGTTAAAACTTCCACTCTAGGTCTCTTATCAATGGCTTCTTCTTCATGGGTTTTTCCTGAAAACTTTGTTGATAATGGTATATACTTTGAGTTTGATAAAGATAAGGGAACTCTTGTTGAAGTTGAAGGATCTTTTCCTCAGTCTCCTGTTTCTTACTCAGATATTGGGGAGAAGATTCCAAAAAAGGTGATCATTAATTCTCAGCAACTTGTTGGAACAATAAAGTGTCTGGATGCTGTAAAAACTGAGTTGAAAAAGGTTAACTGTAACCTTGCACTCATGAAGAGCCGTGTTAAAGAACCTCTCAAAAAGAATGTTTCCTCAAAAGTTGATGAGGTTGCTGTCGCTCATAAGCTCGATGATCACAAGACTCATGAGTCTCCAGAACCGTCCATCTGATTGTTAGTGTCTGGGTTTTGGCCTAAGAGTCTGTTTTTTTATTTAGACACCTAGTAAATCTTCTTTTTTGGATTAGCTGGAAGAATAACTAGTGCTTTGAATAACGAAGATTGTGACTACACATAGCTATTTTTGTTTTCATCTTCTTATGTTATTTTTTAGGTTTATTGGTTTTTAAATTCTAAAAATATTTGGGGGATGATATTATTATAATATTAATCTGTTTTGAAGTATTGCAATATTTTTATGGGATATGTATTGTTTGCATCCGTGAACTTGAAGGTCCCATATTGTGTCAAAAGTAAAGCCGTTCATAAATTGATATCCGTATTGATGAAAGGACGAATGGAATTTTGACAATTACAAAAGTTATGCCTATGCAGTCATTTATTTGATGGAAAATAGGATGAAATCTTTTGTTTGACAAGGATAAAGTCTATTATGTCTTTATGCAAATAGTGATGGAAAATAGAATAGATCCTTGTATGTTATCCACGGTATTGATCCATTTTGTTGTGTTTTACCGTGAAGGCTTCATTGTGTATCTTATGTTGAGCACCTTACAACTATGTCGATTAATTTTGGCCTTGTTGGTTGTTCCATGAGATGCTATATGTTGAGCATTCTTGAACTAAATTAATCATCTTGATTGGTTATTTAGTTATTTTCTATGAAAGTCCTCTTTTGTCGAGCAAAATCTTTTGACAATTAAATTGATTACTTCGGTGTAGTTTGGTTGTGTATTCCAATTAGATTAATTATAGTTCTCTTGTAATTAATCTAGTTGAGTTTTTCATATATTCCACAAGTTCTTGTGTTGAATATATGAACGACTATACTAATCATGTTCTATTGGTTGATATAGTCATATATTCCGTAAGGTTTTCCTTATGTTTAGTATTTGAACGATTAAGGTAGTCACCTCTGTGTGGTTATGTTAGTCGTAGCTCCGTGAGTTTTATTATGTTGAGCACAATCAATTAAATTAATCACTTTTATGGTTTGATTTAGTTGCGTATTCCGATTAAATTAATCATGGGTTTCTTTGTGATTAATTTGATTGAGTTTTGGATATAGAAAATCATTCCCATGGTTTTTGGTGTCCAATTAAAAAGTCCTTCTTTTCTTTCGAAATTAAGGTCGCTCTTGTTGTTCTTTCGGGAATGACATCAAATGGGGGAGAGTTCTTTTGAACTTGTGCTTAATGGTAATATCTTGCGGGGTGTGCGGCTGTGGAATTTTATAGGGGTTATCTTGTATCTTAAAACTCCTTGATGAATGCATTTAACTTCGGCTTTATGATTGCATCTAAATTAAGATGGTATGTATTTTTTTCATTTAGTCTATGAAATATCTCTTGTGGAAATTTCATTATGATCCCGTTCTTTTACCTTTGCCAATTTTATTGACAAAAAAGGGGAGAAATAGTGTAGTTCATACTACAAATACATATGGTTTTCGGACCATTTTGTAAGGGGGAGTGGTTTCCATGATCGAGATGGAGTATTCACTAAGGGGGAGTGATACATATCACCATAGTATTGTTGTTAAAGTCGTGATACAATTGGACTTTGATGTTACATAATGATACTATGACACTGTATAATAATGATCGAGAATCTCGATTTCTCTCATTGTTATAGCTACGGATCTTCAACAACGGTGGTGCTAAACTTACAACCTTTGGGATCATTGGAGTACTTGGAAGGACGAAGATTTCAAGGAACGTTGAAGATTAGACTATGGAATAGGAGCCACTAAAGTTTATCTTTTTGTATTCCATATGTATTAATAGTTTTGTCACTAAAATTGACAAATGGGGAGATTGTTAGAGCATAGCTCGGTCGAACTCGCATGCGTTGCTATATCAAGCATGTTTGTCAATGTTAGTGATCAAAACTATGAGTCTTGATTTCTAGTCTATTATAGCTAAGTCTCGGACTAGGATATAAAAGTGTAGTTGAGATCAAGGACTTCATGGCGATTCATCATACAACGACGAAGATCTACTCAAGGAACCGTGGAACTTCATCAACAAAAAGGTATGTGGAGACTTGAACTTATCTATCACTCAAAAGTCTATCTATTCTATCTCCTACTTCTTATGAGATAAAAAGTCGTATGCTATATAGACTAGATCATACACATTTGACATTTCAAGTTGAGTATTCACTATTTATCTTTTTCTCGAAATCGTGTGTTGGTAAAGCGTTTCGCTTTGATCAAGTTTATCTTCACCTAGTGACAAAAGTCATGAAAAGTTTCAATTACTTTGAGAATTGCTTTGACGTGAAACGGTCTGTGAATAACGGTTATATAACGTCCTATGAGAATGTCTCAATGATTGGAATGAGAGTTTAGATTACATAACCATTTATTCCTTAGTCCAAAGTTTTTGAACTTTGTTGATTGAGAGAAACCGGAGGTATTGGCTTTGCCAAGTCCGCGAACCCAGTTTGGGAACTCAGTCCGAGAACTGTCGGAAGTTCTTGTACCGAGATTTCTGTTGGGATTCCAAATCCGTTCGTGAAGTTCAAGTCCGCGAACTGGCGGAAGTCTCCTTGCCGAGATTTTCTGCTGAGTTTGGAAAACTCTGCCGGTTGTCTTAAGTCCGCGAACTTGTTTGTGAGCTTAAGTGGTTATGATCTAAAGATGTGCTCTGAACATGAAACTTAAATTACTAAGGAATGCTTTATGCAAAACGTGGCTATAAAGTTCATGAGGCGATTCATCGAATCGAATCATCTTTGTTTCAACTGTGTCTTGTGTAGTTACATAAGATCTCATAGTAATTGAACAATTCTCTAACTAGTTCATTTGAGTCAATTGAACTAGTTATGGTGAAGAAGAACTAGGTTAATATGAAATGCTCATATGGTTAACCTTTTGGATTACTATGTTGAACCAACATACACGTACACGTTTAGGCACGGTTTTCACAAACCCAGTAAACGTCTACCCAAGTGTGTGTGACAAGCTAAGTTTTTGATCTAACAGTTGAGAAATATTAGCTTGAATCTAAATCAAGTTTTCATCTAACGGTGAATATGGATTGCTTTGTAACTAAGGCAAAACCCTGATTTGAAGGCTA
Organism: Papaver somniferum; assembly: GCF_003573695.1. Taxonomy (NCBI): domain Eukaryota; kingdom Viridiplantae; phylum Streptophyta; class Magnoliopsida; order Ranunculales; family Papaveraceae; genus Papaver; species Papaver somniferum. The sequence goes on from NC_039362.1 coordinate 82,227,108, forward strand.
TATAAAGGAGACATCTTGCATTGTGCAAAACTAATCCCCACACGTCTCTGTGCTACTAGTGCGCCCGCTAGAGTCGATCTCCATTAACCTTTGATTTTATTCTCTAAAATCAGGATAATGACTTAAAGACTTCATTGGGATTGTGAAGCCAGACCGATACTACTTTATCGTAGTTGTGTGATCTGGTATTGCATCTTCGTCTCACTGTTTGTGATTCCTCGACAAACCGCCTGTGTAGTCAGGAAGAGGTGATTGATTAATCTAGGCTGTTCTTCGGGAATATAAGACCGGATTATCAATTGGTTCCTGTTCACCTTGATTTTATATCTTAAGACGGAACATAACCTAGGGTTTTTCTTCGGGAGACGGATTTATCCTTTGATTGACTTTTCTGTGTGAGACAAATTTGTTTATTATCAAGTCTGCGATTTTGGGTTGCAACAACTCTTAGTTGTGGGTGAGATCAGCTAAGGGAATCAAGTGCACAGTATCCTGCTGGGATCAGAGGCGTAAGGGTACAACTGTACCTTGAATTAGTGGGAGACTGAATGTGGTTCAACTATAGTCCAGTCCGAAGTTAGCTTGGAGTAGGCTAGTGTCTGTAGCGGCTTAATACAGTGTGTATTCAATCTGGACTAGGTACCGGGGTTTTTCTGCATTTGCGGTTTCCTCGTTAACAAAACTTCTGGTGTCTGTGTTATTTCTTTTCCGCATTATATTTTATATAATTTAAATAATACAGGTTGTGCGTTAAGATCATCAATTGGAAATCCAATCTTTGGTTGTTGATTGATATTGATTGATCCTTGGATATTGGTCTTTGGTACCGTCCAAGTTATTCCTTGTGGTTGATTAAAGACTCGCTATTGTTTTAGCTTGAGTAAATCAAAACAAGTGAGAGATATTGACTCCTTGAGATACTTTAATCTAAATTGCGTACTGTCTAGTTGATTCTTTAGCAAAGTATTTCGGAGTTTGTCCATACAGATTGCTAAGAGAAATATTGGGCGGTGTTGTTAGACCCCCGCTTTTTCACATAGGAAATTTCTTATTATTTTTTCACACTCTCTTATTACCCTATTAGGCCATTTATAAACTGACATTGAATATATTGGTAAACTGCTGAGAACAAATTTGACTAGAACAAGTCTATCTTGAAATGATAACAATTTGCCCTTCCATCCAGCCAATCTATCTTTTATCATTCAACCACATTCCACACATGATGATGTTACCTGGAACCAGAATTACACTCAGATATTTATCTGGAAAATCAGCCAAAGTGATTCTACATTCTTCTGCAATCTGTTGTTTTCTTGCTTCACTAGTACCACCAATAAAGATTTTACTCTTTTCTAAGTTAACTTGTTGACCAGAAGCATTTTGATATGATTGTAGAATCTTCATTTACATTCTGACATTCTTTTTTTCAGCATTTATGAAGAGGAATATGTCATCTGCAAATAAAATATGAGAAGGTTGTATTCCTTTTTTGTTCACCATTGACTTCAGCATTCCATTTTGTATCATTGTGTCAATGTCTCTACTAAGCACGTCTTTTGTAATAATAACAGAGGTGAGAGAGGATCACCTTGTCTCAATACTCTCTCAACTTGAAAATAGCCTTCTGGTCCTCCATTTACTAGCACAGAAATTTTAGCTGATTGTAGAAGCACCTTCAACCAATGAAGCATTTTATCAGTAAAACCAGATTTACTTAATACTTGAAACATAAGCTTCCAGCTCAAGGAGTCATAAGCTTGAGTGATGTCTAGTTTTAAGCCAAAATTTCCTCCTCTTCTTTTAACTCCTATTTCATTTATCATTTCAGATGCCAAGGAAATTTGCTCCTGAATAGTTCTTCCCTTAATAAATGCTCCTTGCTGTGGTGATATTATCTTTTGTATAACTTTTCCTATTCTTGTTGTCAGTATCTTTTTGAATATTTTGAAACTGAAATTCATAAGCCCAATAGGTCTGAATTGCTTTTCTTTTTTTTTTACATTATCCACTTTAGGAAGAAGCTTAAGAAAGTTAGAGTTTAAACCTGAGGGTATGAATGCTCTTCTCCAACAAAACTGTATTTCTTTTATTAACTCTGCCCCAATGATATCCCATGATGTAATACAAAACCAACCTGCAAAACCATCTGGTCCAGGAGCACTTTCTGGATTTAGATCAAACACAACTTTCTTAATTTCTTTATCAGAAGGAATAGAGTCCATAGCATAGTTGTCTTCTTCAGTCATTACTTTTGGAACATTATCCAGAATACCTTCTTCAATATATACTTCCTGATGCTTAAATTTGTCTTCAAAATAGTTCATTAATTCCCCAGCAATTTCCTTTTGGTCTGTAATGATTGTACCTGATGCATTCTCAAGTTCAATTATCATATTTTGATATTGTCTTATTCTCATGTTGATATGAATTTGAGTTTGCTGATCCATCTTTCAGCCACATTACTCTTGACTTCTGATGTGTAATTTCTCTCTTCTGTTGTTCAAGAATTTCCTGAATGCCTCTTGTTGTTACAAGTTTATTTAACAAAAAAGTATCCTCAATATTATTATCTGAAGCAACTGTTGCTACCATAACATTCTCCTCTGCCTGCTTCAGTTTTTTGTTTACATCACCAAAAGTTGACCAGTTCCACTCTTTTAAGTCCACCTTCATTCTCTTCATTTTACTCATGAAAACAAAAATAGGAATACCATCTATATTTTGTTCCTAAGATTTTTTTAATAACCTCCAAGAATTCAGGATGAGATTTCCAAACCTTCAGAGCTCTAAATGGAGTGTTACTGGGTTTTGGAATATCAGCATTTTCTCCATGTAAAGTACTATGATCAGATATACTTCTTACTCCCACCTTGTATTTCCAACTTGGAAATTTCTCTAACCATTTATCATTAAATACTTCTCTGTCAAGATTGCACAAAATTCTTTTCTTACCAGCTCTATTATTGCACCAGGAGAATTCTAAACCTATTTTAGGAGCCTGCATTAAGCCACATTGATATAAGCAATTATTGAATTCCATCATGGAGATTCTCATTGGCCTTAAACCACCTTTCTTTTCTTCTTCCCTCATAACTGTGTTGAAATCTCCCATAGCTAGCCATGGTTTATTCATCAAACTAATATCCACCAATTCCTCCCACAAACTTCTTCTCTGAACAGTTAAACTTGCTGCATGAATACCAGTAACAAATGTGTCACCCACTTCCACTGTTATAGCTTGATCAGATAATGAAATAACAAAAGGCTTTTGAACTGAAGCATTCCAAAAAATCTAGATGTTACCCTTTTTTTCTTCACTGGAATTATGTATTACTTCATAGTGCATTCCTGGTAACTTCAATTTTTTAACAAATTCTACGGAATAATAAACTTTTGGTTCTGCAATAATAACTAAAGTTGGATTAAAAGAGTGTACTAAATTCCTAAGTTTGTCTTTGGCCTTCACTTTTCTAAGGCCTCTGACATTCAAATATAATATTTTCATTTAGATTTTAGAGGATGAGAAGTATTGCTTCTCAAGATCTCTTTCCTACTCCCACCTTCGTGAATTTTCTTCTTTACTTTAGAACCCTTGTTGTTATTACTATCCTTTGCATCACCTTTATTAGTAGGAGGCACACTAGTGACTTTATTATCAGATGGAGCACTTGAAACTGAAATTGTTGGCACCCCACTAGATACTTTATTAACATATAGAGCACTTGATGCATTGCTTAAGATATTTGATACTAAAATAACAGGGAACTCAACTTGTGAACTAAATGCTTCATCATTCATATTTTGTAAAACATGGAATTTAGCTGAATTGTTAATTTGTTCTTGAGTTTTAACAGGAACCTGACTTGCAGGGGTACTTGCTTCTCCTACTTCATTAGCTGAATAACATATATCAAAACCAGAAGTATCTTGCTGTTTCTTCTTTGGAGTAATCTTTCTCCATACTTTTTTTGTCTCCACAGGATATACTGCATTGTCACCCTTTTTTTTTTCTTCATATTCTCTTCTTTTGTTTCTACATTCAGCAGTTAAGTGACCAACAATCTTGCAATGGTAACAGAATTTTGGAAGGTTTGGTATATTTACTGCCTGCTCAAATTTTCCATATTTGGATTCCACAATAATCTTACTTGGAATTTCATTTGCAAGATCCATTTAAACCAATATACTTGCATAGAATCCGACTTCTTTTTTCAGTGTATTATCATCAACTCTAATTACCCTACCCAAAGCTTTCCCAATGTGAAGTAAAATCTTCTCCTTCCAGTATTCTATACTCAGACCAGGAAATTGAACCCATATATAAGCCATTGAAGTTTTAAAAGATTATGGATTGAAGTTTGGTTCCCATTGTCTGATTTTAATATTCGGTTCTTCTACAATCCAATCTCCATCCCAGATATATTTCATATCAGCTTCATTCTCCAATTTGATTATGAAAAAACCTTTTCCAAGTGGTATTAATTGAACTTTTCCTGAAGTACTCCATTGCCTTCTCATGGATGTTTCAGCAATTGCAAATTTTAAATTCACCAAATCCAGTCTACCAATTAAACTAAATTTCCATTCCTCTAAACTTTCATCAATATCATCATCATGAATAAATGATACGATCTACCTTATTTGTATCCTGAGAATGATTTGCAGATTTTTCATCTGTTTTTGTTGTAGATCTCGAATCAGTTTCACCTGATCGATTTCCTCTTATTTCCGACATTGATACTTATTTATTTTATCGAAACATGGATGATCATGACCACCAATCATCAGAAAAACGAGCAGAGAACCTGAATTAATGAAGATTTCTACACAGAAAACGAAAATAAACGAAGAAAAAAATTACCGAGTCAAACCGATTTTTTCGCCTGAGTCAAGACCGATTTCTTTCTTGAGACCAAGAGAGCTTTCGTTGAATTTTTTTTCTCACTTCTAACGTCTTATATTGCATATCTTGACTTAATATGCTATGTAGCATCTTCCATGTGAACTAGCTTTACTTTAAACGAAAGAGACAAAAACTCTCGTCTCAAATACCCTCATTCACTACTACCTTACATAAAGAGACAATTCCAAACACCAGGGTCCACACGACCTAAACTGAAAGTATACTCAAACTTGAGAAAATACTTGCACCACCTGATTACAAACTTGAAAGACCTAACAAGTCTTGCAATACTGACTTCATCTTCGCTTTTAAGCAACAAACAAGGAAGCGAGACAACACCTACTATTTTCAATGTGTAATTCACTTTGCCACATGCATTCTTCCAACTATCAACATTTTTATACCACTCCCATAACGAAGCACAATATAATTAACACTTAGTTGAATACTCCATCAAACTGAATCTATCATGTTGCTTTAGCTTTCATGAAGATTTCCTTAAAAATGACCTCATGCCATCTTTATGCATCACCACTACTTGGTCCTTCCTTCTCCACGCATCTACAATTCTCCTAACTTGCATCTCCAACCGCATCATGCATCTTGGCCATGTCCAAATTTCATTTGGCGCATGCTAATTTTGTAAATCTGCTATGCCAGTCAACACTTTAATTTTAACACAAACTTGTGCACCTTTGCACACCTGGAACAAACTTAACTTGGTGATTCTGAGCATCACCATAGAGCTCAGGGAAATCATATTACTCAATGACTTTTGCGGACAAATTCCCTAACTTGGACAGTTGGAAACAAGGCCAACAATCCTTGTAAATGAGGCACCCTTTGCTTACATTCCATGAAGAAAGATTATTGTGTTCTTCTTCAAACTTAGTTATCACTTTATTGTCCATGCACATATGGTTTCTCTTGTCTTTACCCTTCTCCAAAATCAGCGTTAGTAACAATATTAATTTGTAGTCGACAAGAACATCCGCTTGTGGTTGTGATCAAATACAGGTCTTTGGACACCCTTTTCCAAGCATATTGATCCCACTTTCATAAAACAGGTGCAAGCACACTCCTTGTGCACATATAACATCAATGAAGAACTCTTTACAAACACAAGACCGTCGTGTATCGGTTTTTCCCTAACTTGTTTTTCTTTCTTCATCCTTCCATAAGTTTTATGCTAGATAATAATTGGCCATCCAATTCTTCTTTCTTGGCATCACATGGCCATCAAAATGCTGGTCCACAACTAGACTTTGCATTACCACCAAGGTACATGCATTCGAGAAAGATAATTTTTAATCTTCCATTAAAATGGCTACAGTGAGACACCTTCAATTCTATCGCATATAAAGGTTCTCAATATTCTTTGCCACTGCAAAGGCCAACATCATCTTTGAGTTCAGTAATTTTCGTAAAATTCCCATTACTTCATGTATGTACACGGTACCGATAATACTATGAAAACACGCATCA